>NC_060288.1:30879735-31221745 GCF_021613505.1 Equus quagga | reverse complement strand
ATATGCATATGGAGGTCTTCAAAGAAAAAAGTGAAGACCCAAAGAAGCCATTAGTCTCAGGGGCTTATATACTACTTTAACAAAGAAAAATTGTGGAGATGAGACAAAGGAAATAAAATTAAGGCTTTTAAAGGTGGTAAATTGTGGGAACACAAATGTATGGGGGAAACTATTGGAAGATAGGGGTTGTTTGGTAAGATTTATTATGCAGATTCCTCATCTTGCAGTCTCTGGGCTACTATCATTCTTCCCTGGAAATGGGATTAGGCTCATCTTCACAAAGGGAAGCTTATGCCCTCCTTTTAGGCAAATGAAGGAGGGTAGAGAACTTTTCTGTGTCTGTTGCTTCTCAATTGCCTTCAGCTCAAAATAATCCTTATGCCAAAGTAGCATATTTTGAGAAGGCATACTCTGATCTTCAATATTTACGATACTGGCTCAACACCAGGTTGACATAAGGAAAGCCATAGTGCAGAAAACATATTGTAACTTTGAATGACCTCTGATTAACTAAACCAGACATGCTCTGTAGATTTTATAGCCCCTCCAAGCTGCTATAAGTTGATAACTTTGTCCTTTTGAGTTCCTTAGGAATGTGATGACCCCCAGGCAGAGAGTGTATGCTGATAGCCATCATCAATGACAACTGAAAGATCAGGGTATAGGACGTTGCTCTGATCTCTGATACATATCGAGTAAAACAAAAGACTATCAGGAACTAAGACCAGATGTCTGTCCCCACCTGCAGATCAGATGGAGGCCCCACTGGAGTTAGGTCTATTTTTCGGGGGCTGTTAAAATTTGCATTGTCTCTACTTCTTATCCTTCTGGCTCGATACTTGATTATAAAATGTGCCTTTAGATGTTGTTCCAAACTGTTGAGCAAGGTACAAAAATTCTAATAATGCAAAATGTCAACCTGAAGCCAGGAACAAGAGAATATTTCCAAATGAGTGCTAAACAGTTTCATTCCTCCAACCCAGATCTACACCCCAGGTCAGCAGGAGGTAGATCAGTCATCATGCCGAATCCCTCGAGAATGAGGAAGGACCAAACAATAGAGGGATTGAAATCAGCAAACACTTAGCCATGGATGATTAAGTAGCTAGTAACTGAAGCGCTTTTTCCTTTTTTGCAATTACTGATTATAGCTTTTAGCTGTTTAAACCACCCATTGTTAACTGTGCTGCCTAGGCAGTATGCTATCTGACTCCCACTAGGCTCCTAGAGATAACATCTCCCTGGAACCTGGATCACCATGATAATGGGTGATTGAGCTGTGTTTCAGGAATTAGAACCCCTTGTCCACTTCAGGCCAGTTGAGAACACAAACCCACCAACTGGGACTATGCAGATGTCCAATAAATGACCTTTTGACATCAAGAGGATAAAAACTCCACCCTTAGATCATGCTAATGCTGCCATTTTGTGAACATGCGTCCTGTGAAGAGGCATGAAGTCTGACTACACTTGTGCAGATCATCAGTTATCTCACAGTTCCTCACCTTCAATCATCTATCTCCACACTTCAGACCACCTTGCCCTGCTATTCCATAAACATCCCTGAGTCCCATTTTCAGGGAAGTGGATTTAAGACTCATTCTCTTGCTTCCTCACACAGCTGCCTTGTGATTAAAACCCTCTGCTGCAATCTTGTCATTTTGGTGTTTGGCTTTCCCTACGGTGGGCAACAATGAATCTAGTGCAATAACATATATCCTCTAACATTAAGGAATCATATTCTCAAAGAACTGGTCTTCACATTATATAAGAATGCTAAGGTTGGAAAAAAGTCAACCATCATGCTTACATTCGATTTTGAAAATGCAGTGCCCTTTTGTCCTTTCATCATTAAGAAAAGAAGAACATTTTAGTGGAGTTTTACTGAATATGAGCCCTTAATTTCTCTCTAAATTGGACCGAAACAGCTGGTTGGACTGCATTGCCTTGTATCTTTGCTTACAAGAAGCATTTGGGAAATAGAAAGAGTAACATTTCAACAGGGACTTCTTCGGGTAATGAAAATTGCAGAATGGTTCCAATAACAGTAAACATTTAAGACCCATTAAGTCATCTTTCTTACTGTGCTTAACACCGTCAAATTCAATGACTGAATCAATGGCCACAGCTGGATGCAAGAAGCATTGAAATTCAAGCAACTGTGTCAGTGCATCAGTGATAATAAGCCTAAGAAGTAGTGGGTGAAAGATACAAAGTTATCACTGAATTTTGATTGTGGATCAGCAGTCAGATTAGAGAATGACTTGATATATCACAATGATTTGCCAAACATAAGATTCACGATATCTAGAGGAGGAGGAGAGAGCACAAGCATTCTTGATGATTTAGCAGTGAGCACTTAAAGAGAAATTTATAATTTGCTTCTGGTTTTTGATTTAGTCAAGATAATGCAAACCACAGTATCTTTTCATTTTATCGGATAAGTAGATAAAAACCAATTTTAGAAAAAAAAATCTTCAAACTGCAGTGCTCTTATTTTTCTCTCCTCTTCTCATTATTTTTATAGACTGTAACCATGGTGCTATTCAGAAACACAGCTCTGTTCCTTGCATAGCTTCTAAGTCCGCCTATCTGCATGCTGCCACCTCCTTGACAGCAGCCAAACTCAGACTCCTTTGAAATCCAGTTTTACCTTTCTTTCTTTCATTGGCTTATAATTCTAATGAGTTCAAGTTTATGCTGCTGACTTGGGGACAGCATCAAACACATCTTTTCCTTCTCAGAGATGTAGGCACAGATGCTGCAATTGACTTGGATAGAAATCCACTTTGATGAGAACCAAATTAAGTCGGGAAATCTCAGCTACAGATGTTAGGAACATTTTCAGCCATTGAAATAGATCAAAGAGAAGGGCATTTATAGCATCATTGCAAGTAAATATTGCCTTACAGATTCTGTCAATCTGTAAAATTACCTTTAGGGTCATAGCAGAACTACCATCCACCACAAGGACAAATGACCTGTGATTGTTTCCATTAAACAGCTAGAATGTCTTCTTTTTTTGTTGTTGTTGTTGCTGAGGAAGATTGGCTCTGAGTTAATATCTGTCATCAATCCTCCAATTTTGGTTTGAGGAAGATTCTCCGTAAACTGACATCTGTGCCAAACTTCCTCTATTTTGTATGTGGGTTGCCACCACAGCATGGCTACTGACAAGTGGCATAGGTCCACACCCGGGAACTGAACCCAGGCTGGTGAAGCAGACAGCATTGAACTTAACCACCAGGTCATGGGGCTGGTCCCTAGCATTTCTTCTTAAACCTCAGAAGCCACTTGCTTCTCAGTCATTACAGCTGCCAGGCTCAGCCAGTGCTTCAAGAGTGATCTGGCTTCTCCGGCAGAAGCTTCCAGGCTGTCATGCCACCTCCTCTTGATCTGTCTTACAGAGCACCTGCTGCCTCTGACTGCTGGTTTTCCTCACCTACATATCACTTGCTGTGGTCTGAATGTTTTTGTGTCCCCCCAATTCATATGTTGAAATCCTAACCCCCAATGCAATGGCATTAGGAGGTGGAATGAGGAGGTGATTAGGTCATGAGGGTGGAGTCCTCATGGTTGGGATTAGTGCCCTGATAAAACAGACTTCAGAGAGCTGGCTTGCCCCTTCCATCATGTGACCTTACAGTGAAAAGATGGTTGTCAATGAGGAAGTGGACTCTCACCAGACACCCAAACTTCTGGCACCTTCATCTCAGACTTACCAGCCTCCAGAACTGTAGAAAATAAGTTTCTGTTGTTTATAAGCCACCAGTCTGTGGTATCTTATTATAGCAACCTGAATGGACTAAGTCCATTCTTCCACCTCTGAACACACACACACACACACACACACACACACACACACATGCACACGCACACCTGAGAGGACTACATATTTCTGTAAGAATCCCCTAATTTCATTTCTGTTCTCCAGTCTCAATCCTGACTAAATCCCCTTTATTCTTTGCTTCTCCTTGCCTTTTATTAAATTGCTTAATCTCAAAACCTCATCTGTTTGAAGTAGCAGAGCTTCTAGATACAGTTCGAATGAAACTGCATCTACCCCTCTGTCCTTTGACATTCCATGAATCCTAAATCTATATAGTGTTCATGCACAGTCTGTCTTATCCTCAAGGTCAAAGACCCAAACTGCAGAGTAGTAAAACCTTGATGAGTATTAACTAAATAACTATTTGGCCATAAAGGATTATGTTAATTAGTTATCACTATTTGATTCACGAAATCCTAAGTCAAGACTCCATTAGATGAGTTTTTTTAAAATGCAATCTATTTTAATCAAACTAGAGAGTCTAAACAGTCCCTGCCCACACTCCATTGCCCCTCCCACACACAAAAGCCAACATAATAATGACTTTGGGCCTGGCCTATGGGTGTGACCATCCATTTCTAACCCCTCTGACCTTGAACTTGCCCAGACTCTTCAGATCTCTGTGTGCTCAACATCCTCATCCTCAAAATGGAATTGATTAGACAATTGCTAGGATCCTACTGAGCTCAAAGACTAACGTTAATTTAAGCATTCTCTTTGTTTCAGTCACTGGGGGCCAGGTGGTCTCTGTAGCAACTACTCAAATGGGCCACTGTAGCCCGAAGCAGCCGTATACAGTACATAAAATGAATGAGCACAGCTATATTCAATTTTTTCCCAGGAGGCAGGGAGATTTGGCCTGAGAGCTGTGGCTTGCCTACCCCTGCTTCACAGCCTTGGGCAGCACTGGTCATGACGCCTGCTGGCTCCCTCTCACATGTGGTCCATGGCAAACACTCCCATCTCCTATGCCCTGATAAACCAGGAGAGAGAAATAACTCTCCAAACCTTGGGCCACCAGGCCAGACATTTGCCATTTTGATTTCTCAGGGGTATTAGACATCAGTCTACCCTGTTCACAGAGTGGCAAGAGCATGTATTAAGCTATCTGAGTGTTCCCTTTAGAACTCTCCTTTTTTGACTTGAGTGGAAAGTTCAAGACAAGTTTGGGGGGAGGTAGGTAAGAAGGATGAGACTCACAGTACAGAAGCTACTCCGTAAAAAAAAAACAAAACAAAAAACAAAAAACAAAAAAACCCTCTCTCCACTGAAAAATTCTAATACTTTTTATGTCCTAAATGTTGGCAACAGGTTTTTCTTCCCTTAATTTGAAAATACTATCTAAGGCCTGATACCTCCTCAGAATGTGTGAACTATTATCCTTTGTACTTTAGCCCAAACTTCCATCTTAGCATCCCCTTGTAGAAAGTTTACTAGGAGTATTGCCACAGATCATATTGGGCCATATATCCCAAGCAAAGTAATTTTAACTCTATTCAGTGAGTAACAGTGAAGTATTTAAGGGTTGAGAATTGATGCATGATGTAAGGAAACTACTGTTTAATAAGCAGAAATTCAGTAATGAGTTGGATATTTTGAAAACCAGGGGATATTCTGACAGCAGGGAAATCAATTAGAAGGTTCATACAGAAAAAGCGATGATAGAAACTAGGATTATATGCACAAAAATGGTACCAAAAGAGGGAGTGTGTGAAAGACATAAAAAAAATCTGAGGATGACTGACTGCATCAAATGAAAGAGGAGCCAGTAAACTTTTTTCTTCAAGTTTAGATGTCAGAAAAAATGACAAGAGAAATAAATAAATCAAGAAGGGGGTAAAACGGAGTGAGAGGGAGATGATGAACTCCACTCAAGACAAGGCATGGTTTGTGGTAACACTGACACACCCAACCGAGGCTGCCCAGGGGACAGCATCGGAGACGTAATAATTCATGCTAAGCTGTGGCTAGACATATTGAGTTTTTGAAAGCTAAACAAGTAGATGACATTAAGCAGAAACAGCATTAGTATACACAGCAAAAAGAATAGAGAGAGGGAAGGGAGGGATGGGAGAGGGAGAAGAAGGAAGAGGAGGGGAGAGGATGAAGGAGAGAGGAGGGGAGGGGAGGAGAAAGCTTTTGGAAATGCTCTCAGTCAAGGGCAAGAGGAAATAAATGTAAAACAGCAAAGAAAGTGAGTCTTTTTATAATTAACTCCATATGGGAATTCTCAGGAAGAAGTAAATTCTCTAATTTGACAGTGGCAAAAAAAAAAAAAAAAATCCCTTAAAGTCCATTTTTAAAATAAGATAGATAAATGTTTATGCTCAGTATACAATTAAAAAGGAGAAATATTGTTTTATAGAAAATAGTAACATTTGATTTATATATAACTTTAGAATACAAAGCCATGGTTTAAGCTTATAGGTCTTAGTACCAGTTTGCTTTCAAAGAACAGTATCATCCACTTGGCAATGCCATCCCGTCTCCGAGCCTCATCTCCCCATTTGGACAGTGTGTATAATGATGGCACCTATATCCTAGAGCGACTGGCAGAATTAAATGAGGTAAGGCACGTAAAGCAAAGAGCGTGATGTTTACTACCTTGTAAGTGTTCAATAAATGTTAAATACCATTATTATGATTATTACACATTTATAAAATGGGATCAATTGCACTTTGTTTCCCTCCTTACTAGAAAACTGTATTGCTTGTGGGTTGCTTGTTTGTGTGTCTTTTCCCCACACAAGTAACTTCTCTTTATGTCTTTGGCCAAATGCTTCTAATAGAAACAAACTGCCAGAATTCTCTCCAGAAAATGTAACCACTCTTGTGTATGAATAAGATTATAGACATGCATTGTTGTAAATAAGTGGAAAAAGATGTTGCTGGATTTCTTTTTAAGCTATTTTCCCAGCATTATTTCAAATTGACTCTATATTTTGCAATAACAATCTCAACTTCCAAGACAAGCATCTACTCCATGGGAATATTCACATCTATCAAAGAGAGGATTTCTTTTTATTTCTTTTTTTATTTTTTTTGAGGAAGACTAGCCCTGAGCTAACATCCATGCCTATCTTCCTCTATTTTATATGTGGGACGCCTACCTCAGCAAGGCTTGCCAAGCGGTGGCGTGTCTGCACCTGGGATCCGAACTGGCGAACCCCGGGCCACCGAAGCAGAATGTGCACACTTAACTGCTGCGCCACCAGGCTGGACCCAAAGAGATGATTTCTAATAACAGCATCTACCACTTGTGTCCTTCAAAAATTTTTTCTGTGCATATACATTCATGTATTTTTAATACTTAAATGGATATGGATAAAGAATACATCTGCGCAGATATACTTTGATATATACATGAGATCACACTACACTTTTGCTCAGAGGTGTGCTCCCTTTCCCCCTAAAGTCTTACCCAAAATGGTACCCAATAGTCCTTTTAAAATATAAACCAGATCAGTCACTCCTCTGTTCACAATCCTGCAAAGGCTCCCATTTCACTTAGAATAAAAGTCAAAGTCCTTACAACAGCCTTCAGTGCTCTCCGTGATCCTATTCCCTTACTTCGCCAGCCCCATCTCCCACCTCATCCTCTCATTCACTCCACTCCAGCCACACCAGCCTCCTTGCTGCTTCTAGAACAGGCCAGGCATGCTCCTCAGGAGCGCTGCACTGGCTATTGTATTTGCTGGACGCTCTTCCCCAAGGCCCATTCCCTCATTTCCTCCAAGTCTTTGCTTAAAGGTCGCCTTCTCAATGAGGCTGCTCTGACCACTCTATTTATGGTTGCAAACGTCTCCCCAATAGCAGAGCACTCTTGGTCCAGCTTCCTCTCCTCTTCTTCCTCTCACCACCGTACCCTCTCGCCTTGTAACATGGTATAAAAATCATTTATTGGTAAAGTATAATTCTACCTACCCTCTCCCCTCATTTATGATTCCTAAATTCCTAAATTATGATTCATAAATTCCATGAGATACACTCCAAGGGATACACCCTAACAACCTAGAAAAGTGGCTGGCATGATGTGCACACCCAATAAATATTTTTGAATAAGTTTTAATTAATATTTATTTTAAATGTTGAAAGATAGTGCCAAAGTAACCTCCTAAAAGTTTTTTTGACGCTTATTTCTTTCCCAAAGAGAAAGATAAATATAAAAAATAAAATCATAATAGTATTGAGTGAAGAAAGATTTCAATGCAAGATATGAAAACCAAATGCTGTAAAGAAAAAGTAAAACAAGGACAAATGTAATCATATTACAATTTAAAATGTCTGCCTGAATCCAATAGGCAAATGATAAACTGTGAAAAAATATTTGTAATATGTTTATCAGAGACAAGGTTCTTCTTCTTTAATTAAAAATGAGTGCATAGAAATCAACAAGAAAAAGACCAACAGCCATAGAGAAAAATTCTCAAAGAAACAGGTATTTTACAGATGAAGTAATACAAATGGACAACAAAAGTAAAAGGGGCCGGTCTTACTCATAATTAGATAAACATAAATCAGTACAACAATGTTATTTTTCATCTCCTACCCTGCCAATGTCCAGGATGTGAGATGAAGAAGAGACAACGTTGGAAAGGAAATAGAGACCGTTGTCTGGGCAAGTTGGTAGTCTTTCTGTGTTGCTCTTGTTATTTGTGCCAGTTATTCCATGATTTTGTTTATTTTTTATTGTTTTGCTTTGCTGTTTATTTGCACATCTCAAAATGAGAATGAAGCCACAGGGACCTTACGTTTATCAACAGGTAGAACTGAGGATTCCATTCAGCCACTTGCATGCAGATGCGCGCTAGGTCATCCATTCATCCCTTCTCAGCTCTAAGGCTGAAGAAAGGCGGACGTGGGGTGCTCAGAGTAATCTCTCAGGTTGTCCACAGCCTGTTGCTACTGGGCTGAGATGTGCTATTCTCCTACGCCCACAGCCAGGTTCTCTGATGGTCTGATCATGTAAAACAGATGCGTGCAAAACGCCCTTGAAAATGCCCTGCGCTCTGTAGAAAGCACACCTACCACCCCTTCCCACACCACTTCCTCCCTATTTGTTCGCTGTGTTAGTGGTTGATTCTGACTCCTAGCAACCTTGTGTAAGCAGAGCAGAGCCCTGCTAGGTCTTTTTGCCCCATCTCTTTCTGCGTTATCTTCTCCCCTTCCCGCACTCCCTTCCCGGCACTCTATCAAACAATGCTCTGCTGAGATTCATAGGGTTTTCCGGGCCAATTTTCTGGAAATGGGTGGCCAGGTCCTTCTTCCTAGTCTGTCTTAGTCTGGAAGCTCGGCTGAACCCTATCCACCCTGGGTGACCTTGATGGCATTTGAAATCCCGGTGGCAGAGCTTGCAGCATCATAGCAACATGCAGCCGCTTCAGTATGACAACCGACAGGCGGGTCTTGGGGTTCCCTGACCAGAAAACTAACCCAGGCCATGGCGGTGAGAGCACCAAATCTTAACCCTCAGACCCCAGGGGCTGGCTGCTGCACAGCTACAGAAGCCTAATATTTTGTTGAGTTCATTTCCTGACTCTCTTAGCCATGGAACAGACAGTGCAAGGACGGCTCCAAGGATATAACATATACAGGCTAATTCCACCAGCTTTGGAGGTAAATCAAAATTACCCCATATTCGGGCAAAATTTTAAGTTCTTCTTTTAAATTGTTTAGAATGTTGTCTTTTTTCTCTGCCTACTATTTCAGAGGAAAGTTATGAGATCTTGTAGAAGGAACTGTTAACTGTAGATCATATTAATGAGGGTCCTTGAGCATCACTTTTTGTATTTTATTTGATTTTCCTCATGCTGTATCACACCAGGGACAGCCCTGGGAGAGGAAGTAACCTGGGAGGCTGGCCTGAGAGGCGTCACGTCATGGGGGGAAACGTACTAATCTGTGCTAACTGACAGCTTCAAACTGTCAACTCAGATGCCATAAATCAGAGTTCTTACACAGTATCAAGTTTTCCCAATAATTTCAAGGATAAGAACCATCAAGGGGTTCAGACAAAGAAACTGTATGTAACTCCCCCCACGTAACTCTCAGGCTTTCCTACACTGGATACAGTTTCTCTAGCCCAGAATGACAGATGAGTGCAGGAGAGGTTTTACTGGTTATCACTCACATAGAAGAGTTTTTAATTAATGAAACATCTTCATTTTATACCCCCAAAGTGTTTTGTGGTTGAGGGGCATTCTCCTGCCTCATAAACCAGGGTTTACTATAAGCCATCCTTTGGCCAAGGAAATCCTGCCAAAAGCATTCCTGGTGAAGAGATAAAGTCTGTTTCTCCTGGCAAAAATAATTATTCTAAAGGAGTCCATTCAACAGGGAAATTAGATGGGATCACTTGACAATCTGCCCCACCCCCACCTCCTTCCTTTCCCTGCCCCCCTCCCATCCCCCTGGCCCTCCCTCCCAGCCCCACTCCCCGGCAGGGGGTTGGCAGGCAGAGAGAGGCATCTCCCTGGTAAAGCAAGAGAATAGATCACAGACAGACTCTTACAGTCCATCCTCCACACAATCACTTTTTTCTTTAGGGGTCCTAAAAGTTAACATATCCTCCTCTTTTTAACCTCCCCTAACAAAGCCACCGTCTCCACTTAAAACTGTCTCTCGCTGCATTGTAGGGCCCTGCTAGAGGCTAGTGTGGACGGCATGTTGTAAGACATGAAATATTAGCAATGAATAAGCAAAACAATGAAATATAAGGGCATGAGATAGCCAAGGAATTCCTACCAAGAAAGGTAGCATATAATTCCATCGAGAACAAAGAAGTCCAGGGGGCCAGCCCTGTGGCATAGTGGTTAAGTTCACATGCTCCGCTTCGGCGGCCTGGGGTTCTCAGGTTTGGATCCCCAGCGTGCATCTAGCACTGCTCATCAAGCCATGCTGAGACCGCCTCCCACACAAAATAGAGGAGGACTGGCAGAGATGTTATCTCAGGGACAATCTTCCCCAAGCAAAAAGAGGAAGACTGGCACAAATGTTAGCTCAAGGACAATCTTCCTCACAAAAACAAAAACAAAAAAGAACAAAGAAGTCCAAAAGAGGCTGACTAAATTTTATCTGTCCATCTATGTTATCATAGTGGGGCCATTAAAAATCCACAGAACAGATGATTTCTTTTTCATTCATCCTCCTTGATACAAAATTTATAAAACAGGGGAAGGGGAAAAAGATCATACAATAATTTGGGATCAACATCCTAAAAACTGTGAAATCTAGTATGCGAGAGAAATGAGTTGGTACAAAAACCACAGAAAAAAAGGCAATGGAAAAATAATACCAAATGGTTCAAGAAGTTTCAACCCAAGGTGAGGAAGGCTTTCTAAAGAAAACAATACAGAGAAACAACGAAGTTAAGCTGCCTTATAAGTGAGTAATTTGTAAGGAATTATATACTATTATTATAATTTTTAAATAATCGGATCCTTTTTTCCTGGTTCTCTTTTTAATGCAACTTAAAGCAGTCATCTCTTTTTAAACATTAGCTGAAATAACTGCTTTAGCAATAAATCGAATCACTCCATATAGGCTGGTGTCAGAGAAATAAATTCCGGAAAATGTCTAAAATGGTTATTTCCCGTCTCCATAGGGAAGAAAGCTTAGCAAGAATGCTTGTAGCTAAAGACAGCATTTTCTTAACATAAGATTTTTGATCGAAAGTTTCTTAACTTAGTTTCCTGGAGTTTACTGAGAAAAGTGCATACGATGTTTCTGCATTTTTTTCAAAGAATATGTTTATAGTGCAATATCTGAAATATACAGAAATATATATTTTTTAATTATTAGCAACTTCAGCTAGAGCACATCACTCTTTTATATCTTGTATGTCTTTGAATGTTAATGAGAAAGAATTATTTTCACATTTATGCCCATTCTTTTCTGAGCTGCCTGTTTACAGTATCTGTCTTATTTCATGAAATATCTTTGAATAATAAAGACAAAGACCTTTTTCATATTTGTTGATTTTATAGCCTCATATTTTGAAAGAAAATTGAGCAAACAAACAAACTGATCTAAAACTGGGGAAGGTGGAAAGATTATCTTTTATAGTTAGGAAATGATGGGGTGTAATTTCAGTACATCTAAAAATAACTGTACAGTTAATTAAAATATCTGCTTAGGACTGTTGCCCACCACTTATTAAAAAAATCCAACCCTTTGAGTGATCTGTCTTGTAAGAACGAGGTCTCTGGCAGTCTAATTAAATGTAATGACTTTCTGTTGAGGAACTTCTAAAAATTATGTGTATCATAAAACTTATTTATGACATCGAAGTGGGCTTCAGTCCAGCATCACCTCCTTAAATCCAGTGTCTCACCTTTGTAATAGAGTGAGTTTCACAGACCAAAAAAAGATTGATGGGTCAGAATAAGCTTGCTTAACAATTGACACTTGCACCCAAACATTTCTAACTTAAAAACAACAGGTCTTTTTATTTTCCAATCATGGACAAAACTCATCCTTCATTAGAGGAATCAGTGAAGTGTGCTTAAGACTTTCCAGCAGCTCCTACTTAACAGGATGCAAGGGGGAATAAAGAGGAATTAGACCAAAGTTTTAATCTTTGATAAAAAGATGTAGTCAATAGATGAGTCCATGACTGCTAATTGCCTACCAAACATACATTCTCTCCTTTTCTCTCAAATTAAGAGAAGCCCCATTTAGAATTGGGCGCACTGCTAAAAGAATACATTTCCCAGCCTACATTGCAGTGGGTATATCAAATCACTCAATCCCAAATTGACTCTAGTTTAGAAGCCAACATTTGGCTTTGCTTCTGGTAAACTCAACGTGCACTTCTTCTTCAGTTGAGGAGCATTCAAAAAGGCAATCTTGTATTAGATAAGGGTAGTTAAACGGTGGTCCTTAGTTAGGCAGAATAAATTACTTTAAATTACTATCACAATAGAAAGAGTAATGATTGCCAGGAGGAGGCATTAGGATGGTTTTGTTGTCATAAGTTGTTGCTAAAATGCACAGAAGAAAAGTTTTACAAAAGGCATTCGTTCCAAAGGCAAAGAATCAAGATATGAAAAGTTGAGAAAAGGAGTTTCCACAAAGATGTCTGGGTTTTGGTATTAGGGTCTTGGGTGTAGCTATTGCAATGATGAGCTTCAAAACATATTATTTGCATAAAGTGGATGTAAGATGAATCAACCTAGTAAGTACTTTTTACGCTTTAACAATTGGCTTTGTCAAATAAGCGTCCCTTCGGTAGTTTCTCACACTGATTCATGCTTAATTAAAATATCATATTAAGCTGCATGACATTACAATATTATTTCTGTCCACTTCTATAACAAAAAAGCTTTGATAGTTTATCACAAGAATATCTAAAAATATTTCACAGATACTATATAAAAAATCATCACTATCCATCAACATCCTGAGGAAGGTCCTTCTGCAGGGCCACCTGAGTGTCTTGGGTGAAGCCAGTAATATAGTGCAGGGACAAATTGGCAATTATTGGTAATTCTGAAATGAGTGCCTCTTTCCTAGTTGAGATTCACTAGTTGGTTTATGAGAAAATGATGCTGTAATATGGCTAAAGCAGAGTTGTAAAAGATAAGGAAATTACTTGCAAATGCAATGAGATAGCAAAACCAGGTATTAGAAAAAACTGTGAGATTAAACACAAACAGCAAATCATCTAAGATCTGCAGGCACAGGTTTAATCGAGACTATGTGGACTCTATATCAATAAACACAGTTAAATGAAAACCTTTAAAAACAACACTTAGAATACACCACCATGACTAATTTCCTTCCTTTAAAAGAAAAAAGAAAGGCACGTCCAAATAGATTATAAACTCATTTGGTTAATTAGTCAGGCAATGTAACAGAGACTTGAATCTGAGTTCCATGGGTTTGTGGATGCCCTCTGAAACCTGAGAACTGACTAAGGTTGAAAAAAAATTTTTGTTCATACATGGAGAGGAGAATTTCAATATTTCAATAAGATTCTCCAAGGAAATCCATGTCCTATCCCACCAAAAAGTCAAAGACCATTGTTCCCAATGAAAAAATGGGATATAAGGAAGATTAAATATTCCATAACCTGTTAAATATGATAAAATAACTAAAGTTTCAAGGAACCCCTAAGAAAGGTAGAATGTGGCCCTAATTTTGTGTCTGCGGTGAGCTTAACGCCTTTTGGAAACCCACTTTCTCATGGCAGAATAGAAGGGGATGGGTTCCACATTACAGGAAGTAATCAAATTCCAACCGTGATCTACCACATTGTTCACTACGCTAGGTTTCTTACCTTTTGTTTTGCTTTGTTTTTGGAGTGGGATTTTGCATTTACTTATTGGAGTGTCCCATATTTCTCAAAATAGCCAGCAAAAATGAGAACCCAAATTATAGAGGCTGGCATGAAGCTGGTAAGGGAGGTCTATCCAGGTTGGCTCTCCTTCCCCAGCGCTTGACTTCTCTCCAGAAATAATCTAAGAGCCCAGAAGGGGAACGAGGAGGAAACTGGCTTCTGAAGTGAACAGTGAAGGATCCAGTTTGTGTAGTAACTGAAGACAAGCCTTAAAGGCCAAGAGAGCTGAGCTCAAATCCCACTCTCCATCCTAAAATGTGAATGACATATAAATGTGGGGGAAATATGTAAAATGTAAAATACATATCTTCCATGGTTAATGTGAAGATTACATGAGACAATGTTTTTTTTTTTTATTTTTTTTTAAAGATTTTATTTTTTCCTTTTTCTCCCCAAAGCCCCCCAGTACATAGTTGTATATTCTTCATTGTGGGTCCTTCTAGTTATAGGATGTGGGACGCTGCCTCAGCGTGGTTTGATGAGCAGTGCCATGTCCGTGCCCAGGATTCCAACCAACGAAACACTGGGCCACCTGCAGCAGAGCGCACAGACTTAACCACTCGGCCACGGGGCCAGCCCCTACATGAGACAATGTTTGTGAAATATCTAACACATAGCAGACATTCAATTAATGTTACTTTCCTTTCCAGACTGACAGTAGTATTTAGGGAATTTCCAGGAAAATACGATGACATCCAAGTGTGCAGTGTGCTCCACACCGTCTTCTTGGGCACCTGAAATCAGCCCACTGTAGTGGATTTTTACCTCCCCCCATATCTTTACACCAAAAGTTCCTTTTGGATTCTCTGGCTAGATTTTGGTCCAGCTCCATAATAATCTCAGAGGCCCCAAAGATCCTGAAATACAGACTAGAGTCCCCTTATCTTTGTATAGTTAAGCCAAGCTGGAAAGAGTCCCAAAGCCTTCCAGCCTTACCTTTGCTCTGAAGTCCACACCAAAAAGAAGAAATTTGATATTGGAGAAATAAAAACGGAAGCCCAGTTTTAACATCTGTATATGAAACCAGCTCAGTTCATTTCCTCTCTCCTGGAATCAAGTCTGAATTCAGATAAGGATCAGTTCATTTGGAGTTTACAATAATATTTGCATGATACAATTTTTATAAACCCTCAGGTAAAATCCATAAGTACTAGTAATTTTAAATCAATCTAAGATAAAATCTAACTGAATATGGAAGTCTCTAATTTTCTTTTACTATATTTTCTTCATTTCCCACTGATGAAAAAGGATACTGTATTAGCTGTTATAAATGAAATACATCATAGTCCACCAAAATAATACTATCCTATAAATTAATCAGTGCACTTTTCAGCTCTTTATCTTTATCTTTATCTCAGTATTGGTGAATTACAGTGCAATCCACACTTGTTATTTATCTAGGTATCATATAATGGTATGAGGTCATCGATACTCTGTCATTATCCATATTACCACTGATTTACAAATATTTTTCTGTGGAAAAGATGCTGAATCTCTAGTAATATCTAAATTAGATTTTAAACGTGTTGTCAAAGGTGGTCTTTATAGTTACTGATATTTTGTAGCGTGGAAGATTTATATATACCATATAAGGGAAAAGATTGATACCTTGAGAAAGTTCTTTCTTTAGAAGAACATTTTACTCCAAAGGAAGAGAGCCATGGGAATATATAGTGGGAACAGCACTGAACTCAGAGTCTAAGTTCTGGCCAAGATACGCCTGAGAAGGTAACACACATCAAACAGTGAGAAGCTGGCAGACTCCTGCCTCATAAGCAGATGAAGTGTGAGCAGAAGTCTGCTGGAGATGAGGAAGATTCCAAGAAAGATATTTTTGACAGTTCTCTATCTCCCTCCACCATTCCATGCTCACCTTGCTATTTCTGAATGAAGTCTTTATGGCTGGCACTACAGCAGCCATCTTGATACCACAAGACAAGCATGAAGACTAAAAAGGGTCACAATCCCCATTTGCCTGGGGCCATCTAGGTTTGCCTGGAGTAGTCCTACTTAAGATTTGGTCCTGGCTTTTTCCTTTTCAAGTGAAGTGTCATTACTAACAACTGCACTCAAATAGGCCAAGATGGGTTTTGAAGCCCACTGCTTTCTCCTCCCTGCTTCTGGCACAGCCATATCTAGCAAGGTGAGAAATTTTGTGCAGCAAAGAGAGCTCTCATTTTCACACAGGGTTACACCTAAAGAAGACAAGTCTCTATTGCTGACCCTCTCCAAGTGAAATATTACCAAATCCTCCTTAAAATACAGCACACAGTGTGATCAAAGACCAAATGGCGCACAGGAGACACCAGTGGCTGGGGAGAGAGGAAGGCGGTAGTGGGAAAAGTATTTGATGAAGCCACTTTGGCACATGTTGAACCAGCCAGATGTGTGGCGGCCCTTGGTAAAGACTGTGAGAGGAACAGAGCTCTCAGCCCCAACGGTCAGAGAGATCAGTGAGGCACATGGGGAATTACAGGTTAGGTGTTTGTGAAATATGTGAGGGAAATAGAGAATGAGCAGTTTCAGCTGGGAACAAATCAAGGGAAGTCTCAACGCCCATGCTACAGTGGTTGCATCATTAAATCTACATTTATTTATATCATTTATTCTGGCAAAGCTTTTCGGTTTGCAATGAACCATTTTGCCATCAATTAGCTCTGAAGGTCATGTTTAATGAAAATATTAAGAACCAAATTTCCATTTCTCAAAGAAGTTGATGAGGAATGTGTAACTTTTCAAAATGTTTGTTGACTGAGTATGGTACTATACGTTATCACGTGAAAACCAGAAAACACGTCTGCTGAGGAAGAATAACTTTTTACACGTTAGCAGTTACATAAGAAGCCTGTACCTGAACACAGAGATTTAAGAAGTGAAGCTACATAAGAGGGTGTTTGCATCCCTCTGGGAAGCACACCTGACTTCTAGATTAGTTTTGTGCATTATTTTATTGCAAGTTTTCTTGAGCACATAGGCAGAGCTATCAACACGCTGCTTCCATTTAGCACGTAAACTGCGCAGTTAAATGATCCTGTGTCAGAAATACTTCAAATAGAAGCACAGAAATAAAAACCAGTTAAATTTAATTCCCAGAATGATTTGGATTTTAAAATCGAATTTATATATTTCAAACTAAGCTTTTAGAAACTCATTCATTGAAACTGAAACACTTTACATTACAATAAACACTATTGTAATTGTAGTTAAAAAGCTTAACTTGACAAAAAATTATTTGCTTTTATGGTGATAATATGAATACAAATTTTGTTGGAGTACAGCTTTGGAAGAAAAATAATGTTTCTAATACATGTACTTGGTTGGGACTGGTAGATGTATTAAAATTCATAATTATATCCAAACTAGTTTCTAGTTTCAATGTTGTACCAATCAAAATACAGGTGTAGATGTCAAAATTTATGTATGTGCATGTACATTTGTGTGCATTTATAAACAAATTCTCTAAATTTTGAAAGTATATCTTTAAACTTTGAATGTTTTTTTCAAAGTATTCAATAAGTGGAGAGCCAAAAATGTTGGCTTTTGAAGTTGTGGGTCAATTGTAATTACTGAGAATAAGCTGCAACAGAAAAAAATAGACAAGAGCAAGGAAAAAACTAAGCAAATTAAACACTGAGAGAGCAAATGGACTTCCAGATCTAATTTTTAAATTCTCTGTGTTTAGAATAGCTTGACTTGTGAGAAAAATCTTTTAATAGAGCTCCTATTTTTTGTGGGATAATTTTATACTCTGTATGAGAGTAAAACAAAATTGCAATGACCCAAAATTACATGGTGTCTAAATTTGATAAAACATTCAAAAGAATCAACTTATTTAACAAATTTTATTTTAAATATTTGTCCAAGAAAATTCCACTGAATTGGGGCATAAAGACAGTATTTGTGAAAATATTTGACCTGAAATATTTATTATTTTCCAACATGAAAATATTAGAATTAAGAGTATTTTTCACTTAGTAGAGTTTTCTCTGAGCATATGAGAATCTCAGCATTTATACAGAGATAACATTGACAATTCAAAATACTATGGTTTACAGAGACGAGCCAATTGAAGGAGAACTAAATTTTGAATTTAATAACCAAACAATAAAATAAACTGTACTTAAAATCAGGCCTTTGAATCACTGTCGTAACTCATATAATATATATGGGAGTTTATTTAGTCAAATTGCTTGCAATAAAAATATTACTGTTTACAATTATATTTTAGTAGAACCGAATAGGTGTCTATGCTGTAAATGAAATATTATTTAAAATAGTGTTGACTTTATCTCATGTTTTTCTAACTTTTACTTTTAAAATATTTTCATAAACTACATAATATGTAAGTCCAATGATACGTGCATTGACGTTATAAGTGTACATCTATTGGGTACACAGATGGAAAATGTTTTTACTGATAGGGTGCATAAAAGACAAAATTTGGAGACCAAGACAAGAAATGAAGTGACCTATTGGGACAGAAGAACATGGCTTTGAGGGGATGGTTCTTTTTGCTGAGAAATGTCCAGTCATTTCTGAAAACATTGTGCTATTCACTGACCACGGTTCAGATACAGACAAGGAATGCAGTTTCCAGTCTATGGGAACTCTGCTCTCATGCCAGACAGAAGCCCAAGGTTGACTAGTGCATGTTCAGGACAGTCTACAGCATTTCGCTGGAAGAGATGCGTGAACCCTTGAAAGAGAAGACTGAGGCTCGTGGATCTGCCCAAGTGGACTCAGTCAGTCAATGGCTGAACTAGATCCAGATCTTACAACTCTTATTCTCGTGCTTCTTCATTAACTGACCACATGTTTTGTCCACAGCCCTACTTAAGAGAGTACTGGTTAAGAACAAAAGTATAAATCATGTCATGCGAATGCACTTTGTTCCTACCTACTTGTTTCCCTGAGGTTAACCAGTTTGTGGAGGGAGGGTCATCCCTGTTTAGGAAATTGCCATCCTCACTTTTTAGAGAGGACAAGAAATGGCAGTCATTGCTAGAGGGTACAGATTCAGAAAACAGAAGAGTTTCTTATTTTTTCATAAATGTACACTTTGCTTTATAAAATCAGTGTGCTGAAGTGAGCAAATCCTTCCTTCTGAATTCTGAAGGCTTGGAAAGACTATATATTGCAGAAAGGTTCACAAGACGCCTTTTAATGGTAAAACTTTCTCATTAACACAGTGATGACTCTGGACAAAAAGGCTGGAATAAATGGAACGAAATGCTACAATTTCGCAGGCATTGTTTTAAAAAATACATTTATTGGAGAAGTCTTGATCTACTGACATAAACCCTAACCTGGGAAAACTATCCCACTTTTTTCTGTTTAGTTTGTTTGTCCACATGGAGTGTCTGGATATAGGATTCCATAATAAGTGCAGTTCTACTAAGACTTCTTCTACCCAGGAAATAACATTAAAATTAAAGACTCAGAGATGTAGTGGTTAAGTTCATGTGCTCCACTTCAGCGGCCCAGGGTTCCTAGGTTCAGATCCCAGGTGTGGACCTAGCACCACTTCTGGTGCCACACTGTGGTGGTGTCCCACATAAAATAGAGGAAGATTGGCACAGATGTTAGCTCAGTGACAATCTTCCTCAAGCAAAAAGAGGAAGATTGGCAACAGATGTTAGCTCAGGGCCAATCTTCCTCACCAGAAAAAATAAATAAACAAAAACTCATCCAGAAGAACTTGGCACAAAAGAGGAGTCATTTCAGAAGGAAGCTGTGTACTGACCAGCCAAGTGGGTGCTGCACCAGGCCTGGCTGGCATGTGGTAGGCAGAGAACTGACAAGACACCAAGAAAGGGAGCCATGAAAATATCAGGTTGTTTTTTTTTCCTGTTTAAATTCCCATGTGCAAAAGAGTCAGAATACAGATAAGCATATTTAACTCTAATTCATCACATTTTAATATTTTTTATAGTGTGATTTAACCAAAGAACCCTGATGTATAATAGGAATTTCTATTTAATATCACACTCTCAAAATTAAAATAATGAAGCTCTAACGGAAACACTCTAATTATTATTAATTGGTTGTAGCCTTGATTAATTTGCACGGATGGGGTTGTCTGAAAATACATTTTATTGCACATTTCTACCATGCGTATTTCTGGGATCACTGACCTGAATAGGTGGCCGATGCCGAAGGAAGTCATGGATGAGGCTGTCTCATGCTGCAAGTCTAAGGCTCACGTGGAATAAAGACACTTACATTAACTCTCAACAGTTTCAGGGCTGTGATTAAGAGAAAGAAATAAACAAAGTTTTGAAAGCAAGAGCCTTCCCAGAAATACCCACGAAAATTAAAGATGACAGCCTATGACATGGAGCACAACAGCAGCCTTCCATTTTAGAGCATCGGTGATTTATTCTGTATTTAAGACACTTTCATAAACAAAAAGGAACATCTTTCTATTCCTGAAATCACATATCTCAGTCAAAATATTTTGAAAGCTAAATCTTGTGATGAAACTTCATTAGCTTGTGCTTCAAGAAGCCAGGAGTCCTTTAGAGTCCTTTAGAAGTGCAGAGTTGTTCTGAGAGGCCTACTGCTCTGTGGTTATTTTCTGAAAGGCATATCCCCATTGATAGGACTGTGGGTTAAACAATGATGAATCCACTTATTAAAATACACGTAGAATAATCCTGTTCTGCATTTGTAAAGTTGTGCCGGGACATATTAACTGGGTGGGGCATGTACACAACTTGCAACTGGTGTCTGAAGTGGGGGGAGCAGTCTGGTGAGACTGAGTCCTGTACTGTGGGATCTGATGCTAATTCCTGGTAGATAGTGTCAGAATTGCCTGATGTGGGAGGAAAACCCACACATCTGGAGTACAGAAGTATTCAGGGAGTAAACATGCTGGCTTTTTTCCCTTTCAGCTATCACGGCTCATTAATTCTCCCAGATACGATTACAGAACCTCTGGCATGTGTCAGCCACCATATCTGTTCGTGCAATAGATGTAAATATATAAATAAAACAATACTTCTGACATCTTGGCTCTTCCAGTTTAGTAAGGGAGAGAAGTATATAAACCATCAAATTCTAAAGCAGAACGTGATAAATGCCTAGAGGTAGGAACATACAGACTGAGAATTATAATATCACATAATGGAGATATCAAATAACAGTAGGAAGGAAATGCTCTTCTATATATATCATGGCCCTGTACTTGTTTAGGGGCGACTGGAGCCAAAGAGCATTTTGAAATGAAGAGTTAGTCTAGTCCCCGAGGAACCTACATATTCCCTATAGGCAAAGGCAAACCTAAAAATCACTTAAACTTAACTTCCATTTCTCTAGTTCTTTCTGTTTTCAACACAAACAACCATCAAGAGTTGTTTTATTTTATTTGACAGGCTATGTGAGTTTCAGAGATGAATAATGTCACAGTCATGAAACACAGAGATAACACAGACTCTCAATTGAGGCAAGCTTCTTTTGTTAATAAAAACATCTTGTAAAACTTGTGCTTTTTTGCCCCTACTTGAAAATAAGATCAGCAGCTTCAAAACAAAAGTACCAGACCAGTTTAGTTCAAAGGAAGATCACTGCCATGTAAATATCCTTCTTTTTAAAAGAGTAGATTTCTAGACAAGGCCACAGCATCAGCAACAGAAAGCATAAGATAGCCTAAACTTTAAAAAAAATCTTTATAAACCTTTCTTCTGCTATTTTTGAAAAAAGTTTCAACACGAACTCATCTTCTAAGGAGCATTTTGGATATTATACAGCATATTTCATGCACTTCACAAGCTAAATTTAGACAATTATATTCAACTCTAAATTAAATTTTAAAAGAATCTTTTTTTGCTTGTTCTTTTGAGTCTCAAATGCTGAACCTCGTATTAATCCCTTTGATTCTTAAGAATAAAAGCTATTTGAATAATTTGAAAACTTCTATCAAGAATCCTGGCACTTCTCCTGCAGATAAAATGGGCATTCCATTCCTCCCACATACCAAACAGTGAAGGCAACACAACTATTTCCTAAACATAGACTTTTCCTTCTCGGTTAACATTACATAATTTTGGTACAATATGTGATTAAATAACTGATACTCTGATAAATAACTAGGTGGTACAACGTATGAGGTTTAGACAATACATAGCTAAACTATCAATCAAATTCTTGAGACAGGAAATCATGTCTAATTTTAAAAACTTAAAAAATAGTCACAAAAACAAAGAGTAGTAATAGCAATCACACTGTCTTGGTTTGATAATCATTAATACAGTCATCAACATCCTAGTGAATATTTAGCAGGCACTTAGGTTAAGATAGGCCCAGTTATAAGCACTTGTTTTTCCTATCTCAATCTGCACAACCATCCCACTAGGTAATCTCTATTATTGTGCCCATTTTACAGATGAAGAAATCGAGGCAGAGAGAAATATGGAATAAATATTGGCTAACGTAACCATTATTGAAGCCTGAGCTTAGGTTGGTGTGAGGGTTAAGATTGCTTCCATCCTTCCTCTGTTCATGGACAGAAGTCAGGGATGCCAGATAAAATACAAGCTGCCTAGCTAAATTATAATTTTAGATAAATAACAAACGACTACTATAATTATGTTCCATGCAATATTTGAGACATACTTATAGTAAAAGTTATTTGTTGTTTATCTGAAATTTAAATTGTATTTTTATTAGCTAAATCTGGCAATCCTAAATTAGCAGTCTATAACCTCCCTCCATCTCTCGACCCAGATTCTATACCTGAAGTTTCAATAACCAATGCATACAATATATACACGTGTGTCACTGCATAAGCACACAAACACCTGCACAATAATAATTTTGAATATCCTATATTTTAGGGTGTTAAGTTCTAATAATAGTTTCCAAATCTTACTTAGCACTTACAATGTGCCGTACATACTCTAAGGGCTTTACACGTCTTAATGCATTTAATCCCCTGGGATGTAGGCATCATAATGTATCCCATTTCAAAAGATGAAGAAATTGAAGCATGGTCTGAATGGTTGTGTGCTCCCCAAATTCATCTGCTGAAACCCTAAACACTAAGCTGACAGCATTAGGAAGTGAGGCCTTTGGGAGGGGCTCAGGTCATGAGTGTAGAGCCCTCGTGAATGGGATTAGTGCCCTTATAAACATGACCCCACAGAGCTCCTTAGACCCTTCTGCGTCTTGAGGATACAGTGAGAAGTCAGCAGACTACAACTCAGGAGGGCCTTCACTAGAATGCAACCACGCTGATGCCTTGATCTTGGGCTTCCCAGCCTCCAGAACTGGGAGAAGTAAATTTCTGTTGCTTGTAAATTACCATTGAGGATATTTTGTTATAGCAGCCCAGAGAGACTGAGACAGAGAGGTTACCTACTTTGGCCAAAAGCACATGACAAGTGGTGGGATCTGAGCCCAGGCAACTGGCTATAGAGGTCTTGTTATAAACAATGATTCTATACAAAATAACAGCCAGGGAGATCTATGCTGAACAAGGAGCAGAGAGCTTTTTGAATTTCAACCAGCCATAGTAGACAGTCCTTGTTGAGGGCTCAAGGGAAACAGCAGAGGCCTTAGAAGGGTCCCATCTTGGCACTAGGGCTGAACTAGTCCTAAAGTAAAGACAACTGTAAACAAGGCTTAACGAATTTTAAAGCAAGCTTAGAATGATCAGGCTGGTCTGCAAGTAACTTAGGTTCCTGCTAAAACAAACATCAGCATTCTTGACGAAAGACACAAAATCCCGACACTCACAACCTTGGACAGCCAATGAAATATCGCTAAAAAAAGTCAAACAAGAAGAAAAATCAGTCAACAGCGCAAACTCATAGATCGTAAGTGCCAGAGATAATGGAATTACCAAACAAGAACTTTAAAACAGCTATTACAGAGATGCAGAAGGATTTAAAAGACACAAACGGAACTTTTAGAAATAAAGAGCATAATATCTGAAAAAACATGCCTTGGATGGACTTAAGAGCCCAATCTATTAGGAAGACATGAAGAGCTGAACACATAGCTATGGAAACCATAAAAACCAAAGCATAGTGAGACAAAACAAAACGACAGCAGATTCTCAGTGATATCTGGGACAGTTTAATATATGTGTAATTGGAGTCTGAGAAAGAAAAGAGAGAGGAGTAAGACAGAAAAAAACATTTTTAATAAATAATGGCTAATTTTTCCCCAAATTGAAGAAAACCTCTAAATGCACGGATCCAAACAACTCAACAAGTCTCAAGGTGTATAAACACACAGAAAATCACACCAAGACACATTATAATCAAGCTGTTGAAAACAAATGATAAAAAGAAAATCTTAAAAGCAACGAAACAGGAAAGACACATCACATGTAGAGGAACAAAGATAAGATCTTCAGACTTCTCATCAGATACTACACAATCGGAAGGATGATAGAATATTCTTTTTAAAGTGCGGTGGGTAAAAAACCTGTCAACCTGAAACTCTACATCCAGGGAAACACACACTGTGAGAAGAAAAGTGAAATGAAGACATTTTTATATAAACAATAACAGAAAATCCATTTCTAGCAGAAGTGCCACAAAAAAAAAACAGTAAAGGGAATTCTTCAGCAAAAAGAAAATGATACTAGATAGAACGCAGGTCTACAAAAAGCACTGACAAGTTCCAGAAATGAAAAGTATATAAGGATATCTAAAAGGCATTTTCTCATTTGTTTAAAACATTTCTTGATAATTGTTTAAAACAAAAATAAGAGCAAAGTATTCTGGACTTACAACATGTACAGAAGTAAAACGTATGACGACAATAATACAAAGAAAGGAAGGTAGAAATAGTACCCTGTCTTAAGGTTATTACATTATACATGAAGATATATATATTATATGAAGGGAGATCGTGATAAGTTAAAGAGCATATTGTGAATCCCAGAGCAAGTACTAAAAATGAAATATAGTTGATAAACAAAATAAAGGAATAGTAAAAAATACTCAATTAACCCAAAAGAAGTCAGGAAAAAGTTAAATAATGAGCAAAGAATAGATGGAACATACAGGAAACAACAAGAAGAACTTAGATCCACTCATATTGTCAATTACAATAATATTCATGGTCTAAACACTGCAAATAAAATGTAGATTGTCAGACTATATGAAAAATCAATGCTCAGCTCTCTATAAGATGTACACTTTAAATATAAAGAAAGAAATAGGATTAAAAGTAAAAGACTGGAAAAGATATGCCATACAAATACTGATCACAGGAAAACCAGCAACTCCATTAAAAATGGGAAAAAGATAAGACACTTACAAAAGGAATATATACAAATGATCAATAAGCTCATGAAAAGATTCTCAACATCTCCAATCTTCAGGGAAATGCAAATTAAAACTATGACAAGAGGCCAGCCTCACGGCATAGTGGTTGAGTTCAATGTGCTCTGCTTCAGTGGCCTGGGTTCATGGGTTTGAATCCCAGGCACAGATCTATACCATTTGTCAGCCATGCTGTGGTGGCAACTTACATATAAAGTGGAGGTAGATTGGCATGGACATTAGCTAAGGGCTAATCTTCCTCAAGCAAGAAAAAAAAAAGAGGACAATTGGCAACAGATGTTAGCTCAGGGCTAATCTTCCTTAGCAAACAAAAAACAAAAAAAACTATAATGAGATATCAATATATACCTTCTCAATGACTAAAATAAAAACGTTGACAGTCTCTAGGATCAGTGAGGATGTGGAGTAACATGAAGTCTCACGCACTGCTGGTGGGAATGTAAAACGGTCCAACTCTGGAGAACAGTTTGACTTTTCTTACAAAGTTAAACATACATTTGCCATATGATCCTGCAGTTACATTCCCAGCAGTTAGTGAAGAAAAATAAGAATGTGTCCACACAAAGACTTGCATAGAATGTTCTGAGAAGTGTTTCTTTTTTTTCATAATAGCCCCAAATGGGAGGTGAGGGGATAAACAAATCATAAGTCCATACAATGGGATACTATTCAGCATGTAAAAAGAATGGACTATTAATACATACAACAAATGAATCTCAATGATTCTGAATCTCAAAAGCTTTCTGCTAAGTGAAAGAGGCCAACACAGAAAGGTACATTGATTTATATCAAATTCTAGAGCAGACAAAACCAACCTATAGTGGCAAAGACAGATCAGTGATTGCCTGGGGGCAAGGAGGGCGTAATAAGCAGCAAAGGGCACAAGTGATCTTTCTGGGGACCAATGGTGGTTACACAGGCTTCACATTTGCCAGAAGTCATTGAACTCTACCCTTAAAATGGGCGCATGTGATTATAGGTAAATTTTTCCTGCGTAAAGTTGATTTATTTTTTTTTTTTGATGATGAGGAAGATTGGCCCTGAGCTAACACCTATGCCAATCTTCCTCTGTTTTGTATGTGGGACGCCTCCACAGCATGGCTTGACCAGTGGTGCATAGGTCCACACCCAGCAACCGAACCCACAAACCACAGGCCGCTGAAGCAAAGAGCACAAACTTAACCAATATGCCACTGGGTCGGCCCCAATGCTGATTTTTTAAAATGTTAATTTTACAGCATTTACTCTCTTTTGTAAATCAGTGATTCCCAAATTTTTATCAATGAACATGTGAAAGGAAAAGGTTTATATCCACGAATCTAGGAAATCATAGATACACCAAATTTTGCCTGTAGATCAATAATTTATGACAATAAAAACTAAATTGTTTACTGGAGTTGTTAATTTGAAGTTCTAGTGACTGGAATGCTCTAAAATACTATCCAAATCTGAAGATGTAAGAGAAATTACATGGACTGTATTCATCTCAATAAATGTCAGCACCATAATTTTCAAGAGATACTATTTAAACAGTAAAACGTCGTTTGAGGGCATATACCAATGTTTTGTTTTTGGTTCTAAAATTTATGGAGCTTTGTTTGAAACTAACTAGCTCAATAAAAGTAAATATAAAAAAGGAAATTAACTTTCTGTAAACACTTTCAGATACTCTTTCACATAACAGCAAGGCAATAAAACCATCACATTTAATTTATTTTCCTTCCATTTATGATTTTGAAGCTATCATTTATGCCTCCAGGCCTATTTGCAAATTGTATAACAAACTGCTTCATACTGACTATGTTAGTCATAAAGTTTAGTCCCATTTTTTAGAATGTCGCCTAAACTAGCTAACGCTCTGCATATATTCTTTAAAACAATAATGATAAAATTAAATTATCGCTCAAAGCCCCCTCTCATGCTCAGAGGTCACAACCAAGCATAAAATTCCAAAGCAGATACTAAGACCTGTTTGTTATGTAAAAAGTAATGATAGCCTCTCAGTCCCATTTAATTCCACATGTATCTCTTGATTACTTGAAGGATGATGACACGACTCCTAAAATACCCTCTGTGCTGGGCATTGTGCTAAGCACTGACCCTGCCGAGTGCCATAACGTGCTCTTGTCCTGAGTTGGGACCATGAGGTCAGCTGTCTGGTCAGAATGGCATCCATTCCCTGACCTGGATTTACCGGGTTAGCTACACCACAGCCTGCAATTCCCCCTCTCACCTCCTCCCCTCTGCCCTCCTGGTGCCAGGTCCCTTGGGCTGTTCATCACAGTTCTCAGGAATTACTCACTCAAAGGCGACTGAGTTTGGGGGAAGGAGAAGGAAATTGCTCCAGGTAACTCACAGCATCCAAAGGAATAGACCCTCACTGTACAGAAAGGAAGTTACTCTCCACTATTAAAACAAAGCCTGCCCAGTCGTACTTCATCTCCTTTCCCTCTGCCACCCCACAGCCAGTAACAGATCTGGATTTCTAAAACCACAGCCAGAGGAAAAGAAATACTCAGAGAAATTGCAATTTTTTAAATACCCATTTAAATAGCAATGAACAAAAAAGAAATATAGATATGACTTATGAAGAAAAACATAAAACATGAAATATACTTAATACAAGAAATAAAATATCACTTGAATAAATTCATAATCCTGAATTCAAGGGCTCATTAATATACAAATCCCAGTTCACCTCTTAATTCAGCCAGCAAATCAGTAAGACCCAGTAAAATTTTTATAATGTTTTAAGTTTATACAACATAAGGAGCAAATCCAAAGTTGATCTTGGAGAGTGAATGTGTCAGGCTTGCTAAAAAAACTTTGAAAAAGTACAACGATATTATTGATTTAGTGGAACAAAGTTCAGAAAAATGCTGATTCATTACAGGTACACTTTCAAGTTTTAAAATCAGAAGACTATGAAGCACTATGCAATTAGTTGAATAGAAAATACTGGCTAGGGGGCGGGCCCGTGGCCGAATGGTTAAATTTGCGTGCTCCGCTTTGGTGGCCCACGGTTTCACCGGTTCAGATCCGGATGCGGACATGGCACTGCCTGTCAGGCCACGCTGAGGTGGCATCCACATAGCACAACCAGAGGCACTCACAACTAGGATATACAATGAGGTACTGGGTGGCTTTGGGGAGAAGAAGAAAAAATATATATTGGCTAAACGTTTGGTAAAAGTAACTGTATTTCTATTTCCAATAAAATAAATAGGAATTCCACGCATGACTCTCTTTCATTGCGCTTATCTCAGTTTGTAATTGCCTTCGTTAAAGTGCTTATCTGACTAGCATCCTTAGGACACTAAAGCCTATTGAGAGCAGGGCTCCTGTCGGGCTGGCTCCACCTTGTATGCCAGCGCAGGACACGAATCTTAGCAGCCAGCAGACACTCAAGGGTATTTTATGAATTAAATTATATAACTAAATGTTAAAATATATATAAGGGATCTAGGAAAATACATAAAAAAATTTTAAAATCTTGGAATATGGAAGGATAACCCAATGAGACACAAAACCAGAAACAATACAGGAAAAACGTTTTTCTTAATAATATAAAAATTTAAAACATTTACAAAGTAAAAATATCATAAAGTTAAAAGATAAGCACAAGACTGATGGAAATTCGTTACTAAATTTATATTATCCATAATATATTTAGAACTATAAAATCTATACTGTATTTAGAACTTCAAATAAATGATAAAATGACAAGCAAAAGAATAAATTACGGAAAATAAAATTAGTTATAGAAAATAAATATGAATGCCGAGTGACACATGAAAAGATGGTCAATCTCACTCAGAATTAAAGAAATTTAAATTAAAAGATATCTTTTATGGTGCTGGCCCCGTGGCCGAGTGGTTAAGTTTGCGCGCTCCACTGCAGGAGGCCCAGTGTTTCGTTGGTTCAAATCCTGGGTGCAGACATGGCACTGCTCACCAAACCACGCTGAGGCAGCGTCCCACATGTCACAACCAGAAGGACCCACAACGAAGAATATACAACTACGTACCGGGGGGCTTTGGGGAGAAAAAGGAAAAAATAAAATTGTTAAAAAAAAATAAATAAATAAAAAATTTAAGAAAAAAATCTTAAAAAAAAAAAAAGATATCTTTTACTATATACCTATAATGAAGGTTGATGATTTCCAGCACTGGCAGGGGTACAGGATGACAAAACCGTCACTCACTTTTAGTGGAAAAGCTTTTGGGCAGAACAACTTATCAAAATGTGAAAATTATAAACGTGCATCTTCTCTGACTCAGCCATTCTACTTTTAGAAGCCAAATCTACAGAAATCCTGACTTACATGCAAACTTTTCATTATAGTACTTTTTGTACATAATAAATAAAAAGGAATCAACTCAAATGTCCCTCAATTAAATACATTACTTTACACACCCAATGCAGCCTTTCACACAAATGAGTTGTATCTCTATGTCCCTCTATGAAAAAACTTACTGAAAATTAAAAATAAAAAACAAGTTACAGAACAACTTGCATAGTGAGACCCAATTCACCTTATAAAAATATGCAAATGCACCCGGGGCCGACCCCATGGTCTAGTGGTTAAGTTTGGTGCACTTCACTTTTGCAACCCAGGTTTGGTTCCTGGGTGTGGACCTACACCACTCCTCAGTGGCCATGCTGTGGCAGTCACCCACATTCAAAATAGAGGAAGTTGGGCACTGATGTTAGCTCAGGGCCAATCTCCTCAAGTAAAAAGAGGAAGATTGGTAACAGATGTTAGCTCAAGGCAAATCTTCCTCAGCAAAAAAAAAAAAAAAAAAAGGTTACTTTTGAAATCTTCAAAAATCTTATTTTTGGAATTTAATTTAATTCTAACATTAAATTCTAAAAAAAGTGATCTGGCTATTGGAAAATTGCTCACATAAAACCACTCAGTGGAGAGAACAGCCAGACAAACAGACCAATTTTTACAATGAACAAGTGCATCTAAATTGACAAGTGCCACTTAGATCAAAATCAGAAATAAAATAATGCAATTGGTCTGGTCAATAAGGAGACTCTCAATCAACCAATTTAATTTTAAAATTGTTGATCAATTATTTATATACATGTGACCCCAAGTGAATGGATACTATACATTCTGAGATTCACCTTTTTAAACCTCAGGCTTACTCTCAATCGTTTTATTTTTAAAAATAAAGAATTTATTTAATAAGTAAATTTTTAAAATTTGCTTATTAAAATTGTTTTGAAAAATGCTTGACCTTATAAATGTTAACTCTGCTTATGATTGTCAATTGAACGCAACTGCATAGAAGTCTAAATTATGTCTGTCATACCTATGGATTAGGGTTAGAGTTCAGAATGAATTCTGAGAAAATCCAATATTGTCCCAGCAAAGACAATTAATAGCACTCAACTGCTGCCAAGAGAAATAGCAAAGAATCCTGAAAAAAGATAGAGACAGGCTCATGTAGCAATATTCATGCCTACAATTTTATTTCTAGAGGATTTAGAATTGTGAATGATTGAATAATCTGTATTCTTCCTGATGGAAAACCTGTTACCCAAATTAAGAGATTTTTGTCTCTCTTAAATCAGCATAGCTACACTTAATAGAATTATGCCTTCCCAGCTGATTTACATCTGCTGCCAGGCAAGTTAAAAATACCAAATAAAAAGCCCATAAATATGTCTTCTCCAATCAAACAGAAGCCACTCTTCACCAATTTAAATGGCAATTAAATAGTTCACTAATTTTAAAGCTACTTCAGTTAACAACATAATATCCTCATTATACATGTCCATTAACTATAAGTCTACCAGACGGAAAAAGTCAGAATAAAACTCAATTGGCAGTTAAAATTTATTTTGTAATAAACTACATACGAGTGGATGCACAGCGTGGCCTAGAAAAGGAATATGATGATTTTAAACAGAAGCAACAAGAAGAATCGAGTCTTTGCAGCAGGAAATTTTTCATGTTTTTATTTTACATTTATCTACTTCAGTCTTAACAGGCAGAAAAACATTTCTAGTTTGGCAGTCACAGGTTTCGCATAAGCATAAATGGAATCGTAGGGCCTACTTCCAGGCTGCATATGTTATTTCTTGGAAAATGCACACATGCCATAAAGATCCCACGCCAGGTCAGGTAGGAACACAGCTGCAGAAGACTGCCACACAAGGTCACATTAATGATGATGCCACAGTCCATTTATTATTGCATAATAGAATATACTTTGTATGATAGTGACCTGTGTTATCAGAGAAATTGAAAATGCCTGGTGGACTAGCATTTATGAAATACATAAGAGGTTTTAGGACCAGAGGAATCATGAAACCATCAAACACTGATTGCTTTGGAAAATGTACGTCAAACAGAGAAAATATGATTCAAATATGTTTGGGAGCACAATCACCAGAATCTGTAATAAAAAGTACTTTGAACAATCTAACAGAAAACGTTTAACTATAGGTTTGGGGAGAAACATATTGTGATTTTGAGAAAAAAGTAATGCTCCTTTGGTTTATCAAACATTTTACTAAGGCTGAAATGAAGGGTAAGATATTTTAATTAAGAAGAATAATAGCATTTTCACATTAACAATAAAAATGTGCATAAAAGTAATCACATTCTAAAATCTCTTTTGATAATAATAATTCATTGATATTTTAAAATAGCTGCTTAGCTGAAAAACAATAATGAAAATGAATAGGAATGCCTATACCATTTTTTAGGAATCTGCTCTAACTAGAATGATATAGTCAGGACCACGGCAACAGCAGCTGAGGAGCCAGATGTAAGTCAGGCTGGCCCTCCACCTCATTGCATGACGTTAGAAGAAATTACCTAGGGTCCCTGGTACATAAGCTTGATACATATTAAAAAAATAATAGTTTGCTCTCCAAATGATCCCCAAGACCCTTTAAAAATTCAATAAAGGGAATTTTGATGTAGGTTATACATATTTTAGAAAATATGATGCCAAATATTAGCTTCCGGCTCAACTGCTTAGTCACAGAAATCTAATAATTTTGGTTTCTAAATTACGAACATCCTTTCAGTAATATTTTCTGATTGGAAAAATATATTAAATGCATAAAAGCTGCTATTAATTAATATGTTGGAGATAATACTAATGATGTCTCACTTGTAATAAACCTTCATGTCTTAAAAACTTTTTGTATCATCAATTTTAACATCAATGCACTTTAGAGACTTATTTTCATTTTAATAACAAATAACAGAAAATAACAGATTTCCAATTATGTACAAATATCTTTTTTAGAATATGTGGTAATAAAGTGCCAAGCTGTCCGTGGCCTAAGATATGCAGAGAATTAAGTTTTGTGCTGGCATATACTGTAATTAGAAACGGTTCTGTGCATCATGATTAAACCAGTAACCATGGTAACAAAAGCAGGAAAGCACAAGTGCAAAAGGAGAGAATGTGAAGAAGCCAATGAGAGGCTGGTTTTCATCTGTTTATGTTTAAAGTCTTTGTAATAAGCAGATCTATAAAACGCACGTTAATTTTTGTTCCAATTCCTATCATTCATTAGAAATAGATTAAAACATAGTGTCCCTTAAACACACACACACAGTATCAGCCAGAATAGACCTGGATTATTGTCACCCTTAGAGAGCATACAGAGCTTTAAAAATATTATCAGGGAAACACTATTACAATCTATGCCCATCTCCCTTGCTTTCATAGAGCTGCACGGAGACAATGACAGAGCAGAGAATTCAAGAAAGAAATTCAGAGTTTGCAGTCCTAGCCTTTTTGCCACAAATTTATGGCAAAATCACCTGTTTCTTAGTTAAATGAGGCAACAGGTTCACATTAGTAGGCAACAAAGATGAACAGAAAGGAGAAAGGTGGGCACCAGGAAGCATTTCCTCACGACGTGTCTCGTGGGCGTCACCCATGGCAGTCTGCTGGGAGACCTAACACGGACCCATCCCGCCCCCAGACCTGGAATCCTTGGGCTTCAGGGTACATTTTTGGTCTCAAAACCATGAAGGAATATGAGGAATATTCAGAGCAGCTTCAAAGCACAGCATCAATCAAAACTAACGAAAGGTAGGGGCTGGCCCGGTGGCACAGCGGATAAGTTTGCCCGTTCCGCTTTGGTGGCCGGGGGTTCTCTGGTTCAGATCTCGGGTGTGGACCTACACACTGCTTGTCAGTCCATGCTGTGGCAAGTGTCCCACATATAAAGTAGAGGAAGATGGGCATGGATGTGAGCTCAGGGCCAATCTTCCTCAGCAAAAAGAGGAGGATAGGCAGCAGATGTTAGTTCAGGGCTAATCTTCCTCAAAAACAAAAAAAAAAAACTCATAGTAAGGTATAAAAAATGAGCTATTTGAGAAGAGGTGTTTTTTCGTTTTTTTTTTTTTTTGTGAGGAAGATGGTCGCTGAGCTAACATCTGTGCCAACCTTTCCCTATTTTATGTGGGATACCACCACAGCATGGCCTGATGAGTGGTGCTAGGCCCACGCCAGGGATTCAAACCTGCAAATCCCAGGCCAGCGAAGCAGAGAGTACCAACTTAACCACTACACCACCATGCCAGCCTCCACGTTTTTTTTTTTTTTTTAAACCATGTATTGATCCTTGTAGAGAAGACTGAGGAAGCCAAGCAGGTGAGAATGAACAGCAATTATCTCTTTATGGAAGACAGAACACAGTGGAATGACATAAATACCAGAAAAGCAATTTTAATTTATGAAATAACATTGTACACATATAAGATATTGAATATGTCACTAAATAAGCTGTAGAATTAAACTGAATTTCATTTAAAAAAGACATAAAAACATCATGTTCTTGTTTAGCACAACAAGAGTTCATTAAGCATTCTCCCCAAACATTTAAATTTCGTGATTCTATAATAGAGCTACCGTCTAAAGAATTGCAAGCCTTTTACAAACCTTATTTCAATGTGAAGTAAATTAGGAAGTTAAATTATTTCAAAGGTGGAAAAATGAGTCTCAACTAAGACAGGGCACCAAAGACTAATGTTTCAGTAAAACTTTTAAACAATTGATACCAATTAGTCAATATCATTTTTCACTCATTTATTCATTGTATCAACCAATATTATGCATCTGCCATGCATGAAGCACTCTTCTAGGTTCTAGGACACAGTTGTGAAAATGAGGAATAAATCCCCTGCCTCATGCAGCTTCCATTTGTGTGAGGAATACAGACAGTGAATTAGCAAATAACTAGATTACACAGTAATCGAGATTGTGATAAGAGCTCTGGAGTAAATAAATGGGTGGATGTGACAAAGCCTACTTTGTTAGGTCGGTCAGGGAAGACCTTTATGAGATAGGTGAGCCCACAGGAGCCAGCAATGTGACGAAGAGAACGCCAAGAAGAGGGAACAGCAAGTCCAAATGTGCAGTGTCTGGGGAACATAAAGATGGCACCCCAGCCAGGGGACTGTGGGCAAATTGAGGAACAGGACGACGCAAGGCTGCAGAGGTGAGTGGGCAGCAGAGACAATGGCAGACCTGGTAGGCTGTGCCGGGGTCTGGATTTTTTAAATGGATCAATCCTCCCAACAAATTAAAATATTTTTCCTTTTGGAATGATTTCTTAAAAGGTGCCTGTAAGAAAGACCAGATATACTTACTCACCCAGAACTTCTGCTCAACTTCCTGTGAGGAAGCCAAGATTGGAGACTATTGCGGGACTGAAAGGAAAGCAGGAAAGCAGGCAAATCGCCACCTCAGAGTTGTATTTGAAAATGCTTCACATATGATGAGACAGGGTGCACACCTTCTCTCTTGCTTCTTCTAACTCTAGGATGTCTTTTTTTTTTCCCCTGAGGAAGATTTGCCCTGAGCTAACATCTGTTGCCAATCTTCCTCTTTTTGCTTGAGGAAGATTCATCCTGAGGTAAGATCTATGCCAACCTTCCTCTACTTTGTATGTGGGTTGCCACCACAGCAATGAGTGATGTAGGTCCATGCCCAGGAACCAAACCCAGGCTGCCAGAGCAGAGCACGCTTAACTTAGCCACTAGGCCATGGCGGGCCCTAGGATGTCTTAACCATCATCTCCATTTGAATCAAGTAGATATCATAAAAGGAGCAAAGAATTTTCTTCTTCATTTTCAAAAACTGTGTTGTATAATTTTAAAAGTCCAATTGTATAGTCTTAAAAAAAAAAGCTAGCTAACATCTTGTCAATAATTTTTTTTAATTCTTTTTAGTTTGATTGTTTCCTTTTCCATTTGAACACTTAGCATTAGAAACTCATGTGATTTCCACAATAACCACTAGAGGGAAAACTTCTACTGAAGAAAGTCATTTAAAAATATTACCTTCATTTGTTTCACAAATCTGAAGAACTCAAAAATAATGACGTCTCCAAGATGAAATATTATAAAAGCATCTCATAGATCCCACATGTGTTTTCCAGTTAGCCCTGATAATAATTAGCATTTGTGCTATAATTTATATTCTGCAAATCCTCTTACACTCATCACCTCATTTGCTTATCCAAAACAGTGGCCAGCAGAGCAGGCATTATGACCACTCGGCTAAAATTTAAACGTGCAAATGATTTAACCAAAGACACTCAAGATTTTAACTGCACAATCAATATTAGAACTGAGATCTCAGTATTTTTTTCAAGTACATTATATTGTCTCCTTACCACTTTTTTTTAGGAAAACTGAAAACTTTATAGTCTCAGTTTTCTCATCATATTCTAGATTTTTAGCAAGATACCTAGAACACAGTAGACACATAGATAATTTCTAAATGTATGGATGAATTAACATATGAATAAAAATGAGTGAATGAACGAAGTCCTGCTCTTTTTCTCCGCAACTGCATGTGCCAACATAGCACTTAGCAAGAGCATGCCTGTGGACTTTCCAAAGCAGAGGACACCCGAGGATGTTACTTGAAGCTTAATCAGCCCTGTGAAGAAGGAAAGGACTTTGTAATCCTTTCTCCAATAACATGGAACCCTCACCTTATGGACTGAATGTTTGTGCTCCCCTCCCCCAGATTCATGTGTTGAAATCTTAACCCGCAACGTGATGGTATTGGGAGGTGGTGCCTCTGAAGGTGATTAGGTCAGGAGGGTGGAGCCCCCATGAATGGGGTTAAGGAGAGATACGGAATGGATGATTTTTCTCTTTGCCATGTGAGGTTACAAGAAGAAGACAGCCATCTGTGTATTACAGGAAGGACCCTCACCAAGAAACCAGCCATGATGGCAGCCTGATCTTGGACTCAGAGACTCTAGGAATGTAAGAAATAAGTACTTGTTCTTTAAGCCACTCAATCTATGGTATTTTATGGTATGGTATGGTTATGACAGTCAGGAATGACTAAGACACCTAATCTTGTTCCACCTTCCCCACGCTGTTTGACTTTAGAAAATTTAAACTAGGAAATTCGGATTATTCCACTAAATCTTATGTAAAGCATTATTATAACTCATATATAGAAATAAGTCACATGAATTAATACAACCACAGAGGAAATCAGAAACAACTAGAAAAGAGGAGAATTATCATTGTGCCTCTACCCTTTCCTTTAGCAGGAATCTTGAAGCATTTTCCGCAATGTTATGCAATGGGCCTGGGCCCCATCCAGTAAAATGAAAACATTGATACTATGACTAATAATAACAATTACCACCAATCAAATGTTGTTACTAGAGTGGAGAAAGGGCAATTGTTGAAATCAACTAAATTTCCTTGAAAACAAGTGATAACTTCCTGAGAAAGACCAGACGCTTTCCAATTCTCCCAAGCAGGCTGCATTGGTGGTACGTGTGTCTGTGGGGGTGGAGTGGGGAGTGGAAGGCAGCCGCCTCTTCCCCCACAGCTACACTCTTTTCCATACAACTAAGGAGTCAAGAAACAGCTTCTGAAAGCAACAGCTAACCCAAAGGTCCATATAATCTCAACACATCAGAAAATATTTTCAAAAGAAATACCCAGAAATATTAAAAGCACAGTTCCTATCAATGGGGGATGTGATTACAAGCAATATGGATGTTATTTTTTATGCTTTTCTATAATTTCTAATTTGTTTACAGTGAAAAACAAATTACTTTTTTAATAAGGGGGAGATTTTTTTTAAAAATCAAGTAATATAAATTTCACATCTGATCTTAAAATTAGCTTAGCTATGTTTGGCATATATTTTGTGTAAAAAAAGGTTTTGTTTTTTTTAATCTAAGAAGCAAAATAGGCAAGGGCTATTAACTTGAGTCGTACCTAGGACTCCCTGTTTCTTCTTATCAAGAGTTGACCTTAGTAAAGATTCCTTGGAATGAGCAGAGAAACAAGGCCAGTCCTTCCAGAGTCTTTCACCAGTCTGATTTCAAATGCATGAAGAAGATAACGTTGAAGTGATAGGCTTCACAGTATCTGCTCATTCTGCACATTGAGTACATTCCTCGAATAGGTGGTATTGCAAACAGCTTGTTTAAAAATTATCTGATTATCTGCAGTAAGTTATTTGGATGACAATCCATGAAATCAAACAGAAAAAGCACTTGTAGCTTTGTGAGTTCCCATATCCATATTTCCAGTGAATTTTTAAAATCCATAAGTGAAAGGAGATAAAGTTATTAGTAATTAGATCACGCCCAAGCACCACTAAATGAAAAATGATTTTGTAAAGAAAAAAATGGAAGAACTCCCTCAGAAAATCCTAAAAGCACACAGAATTCACCATTAAGAAAAGTAATTCATTTCATAATGAATATCGGGGGGGAGGAGATTCAATACACTTTGACAAAAGTTAATATATTTGCCTTCCATAACGTTGTGATATTTTAAGAGATCTATCGCCCATCCAAACACAGACGCCTAATTCTATCATTAGAAAAGAATAAATAAAATTAGATTAGTTGTGGGTCTAATAGAGCCCTAGTGAGAGTGAATAAATGTTTATATTTATTCAATTTTTATTGACATCATTTTGATGAATTCATAAATTAAATACAATTACAAGTGCCACTGAATCCTAAGACGAATAACTTCAAGCACATAACAATATTTCCTATATAACTAGGAGCTAATTTTATCCTTGAGGATTATTCCTGACTTTCAACAAAATGCAAACATTCCAGGTTCAACCACAAGTTTCAAGGAAAGGAACTGCAAAATAATTTCCAGTTACTGAAAGGATTTCAGGAGTGAGAAATAGATTCTGGAGATCTTGTAGATATAATTTCACTCAGAAAAATCTAGGACAATCTGCTAGAGTCAGCAGATTGCGATGTGCCTGCCACGCCATTTTTGCTATGTCTAAGTGATTAAGTGCGCAGGGGGGAAGTGGGGTGAGGAGCCCAGGGAACAAAGTCCTCACTTTAATTTAAAGCAAAAATATTAATTTAATAAAATTATTTTTACCTGTCACACAATAGTTCTAAGTGCCTTGATTTTTCCTGTCATCTTAAATGACTAACAGCAAGAATCCTAATATTACAGCAAAAATTACCAACCATAAATTCAACCACGTTAATTTTCAAAGTATCGAAAATATTTCGTTAGCCATGCCAGAAAGTTGTGATCTCAAAATGGAAGTATCTACCAGGGGCTTGAATAATACTGAATTAAAAAACATGGTACTTGTAAGGCTTTTTTTTCTTTCCTATGAATATTTACGAAGGCTTTTGGATTATTTCAGGCTTCTGCTTACAGTGAACGCCACCCATCCTCAAAAGACCCTAGAAAAAAGGTTTTCCTCTCCACAACTTAGAATTTACTACTTTTAAGTGTAAAATGTTGATAAATGATAGGACATCTTTAGCTCTCATCCTGTCTTCTGAACTCACCATGGGACGAAAAATGTCACCCTCTCAAGATGATTACCTGTCCAACCAACCCTTGCAACAAGCCATTTTCTTTATAAATAGTATATTTGCCTGGAATTTTCAGTAGGAAAAATGAGTGGAAGAACCATACATCACGAATTTTTTGCTTGTGGGTACAGTACCGAAGATAGAAGCAAAACAGTAGAGGTCGGTATTGATACTGATTATTTCCATAGCATCAGGTCATGAACAGACAGAAAAGGAATGAAGCAGCAAGGAATTAAGAGCCGCAGTCTTTGCACCAGCCCCTTCTGGACTGCCTCCTCACTCTACCACGGACTGGCCAAATCAGCTCTCACAGCGTCAGTGTCCTCGACTGAAAATGAGAACACCATGGGCACTGGAAGATTATTAAAACACGGAGAGACTAGGCATTTAAAGCCCCTATGATATACATGGTTAATAAGTAGCAGTTGATTACAAATACGATGAATTATAGCAATTTTCTGAAAAAAAATAACTGGTTCCATCTCAGAAATACGTAGCTTTGTATAAGTCAACGTTTCTTCACGTTTATATCACTGTGATGGCGTATTTTATTTGTCATCTTGGAGGATGCTGTCGGATGACATTAACATTTAAATCAGTGAACTCTGAGGAACCAAACTGCCCCTCATTATGTGGATGGACCTCATCCAGTCAGTTGAAGGCCTGAATGTACAAAACAGCCAGCCTCCCAAAGCAAGAAGGAATTCTCCAGGAGACGGCGTTCAGTCTTCATCTGTGCTTCATCTGCAGTCTCCAGACTGCCCACAGGGCAGATGGGGACTTGCCAGCCTCCATAATCACACGAGCCTTATAGTAAGTGTCCTCCTAATACATATACTGATGGTCCCCAAATTACTATGGTCCAACTTAGGATTTTTCAGCTTCACGATAGTGAAAAAGCAATATGCATTCAGTAAAATCCATACTTCGGATTTCGGGTTTTGCTCTTCTCCTGGGCTAGTGATACGCATACTATACCCTCTTTGGAGGCTGGGCAGTGGCAGGGAGCCGCAGCTGCCAGTCAGCCACGCCATCATGAGCGTAAACAGCCAATACACTTACAACCATTGGTACCCATCCAACCATTCTGTTTTTCACTTTCAGTACAGTATTCAATCAATTATGAGAGATACTCAACACTTCATTATAAAATAGGCTTTTATTAGATGATTTTTGCCCAAATGTAGCCCAATGTCCATGTTCGGAGCATGTTTAAGGTGGGCTAGGCTAAACTATGACGTTCGGTAGGTTAGGCACATTAAATGCATTTTTGACTTGCCATATTTTCAACTTATGATGGGTTTATTTGGACATAACCCCATCGTGAGTTGAGGAAGATCCGTATATACATCCTATTAGTTCTGTTTCTCCAGGGAACCCTGACTAGTACAGATTTGGTACTGAGTGTGGTTCTAGAGGAACCGAATCTTAAGAATGACTCTTCTGAATTGGTTCTGGGGTTTCTGGAATTGGTTTTCTAATCTGATCAAATTTAAAGACACTAATGACTATATTTCCACTAGACAGGATGACATGTTCTGTGAATACCAGTCAACCCCTTTCCCCAGAAACCCCTTTTATTTCCCAATGGACTAATGAACAAAGAGGCCATGGTGGCAGGGATGTAGGCTATGTATGGGCTCAGCAACTCAGACTTTCACTCACCAAGGCTGTCCCCGCTATAGGACTGCTAGGTGCCCAATCTCCAGAAACCAACACCGAGTGCCCGGTACGACATCCCTTGGATGATAAGCCAGCTCCTGGTGGCAGGTTGATTACATAGGACTGCTCCCGTTGTGAAAGGGGCAGCATTTTGCTCTTGCTGGGATAGACGTTTACTCTGGATATGCACATGCCTTCCTTTTGTGCAATAATTCGGCCAAAACTACCATCCATGAAATTACATCCATGAAATTACAAAATGCCTTATTCACTCTCATGGTATTCCACACATCACGCTTTTGATAAAGGAACTCACTTCTTAGGAAATGAAGTACAGTAATGGGTCCATGCTCATGGAATTCACTGGCCTTACCATATTCCCCATCATCCTGAAGTAGCTTGTTTGACAGAAGAGTGGAAAGGCCTTTTGAAGACTCATTTACAGTGCCAAGTAGGTGGCAAAATTTTGTAGGGCTGGGGCAAGGTTCTCTAGAAGCCTGTATATGCTCTAAATCAGCATCCGATATATGGTGCTGTTTCTCTCATCGCCAGGATTCACTGGTCCAGGAATCAAGGGGTGGAAATGGGAGTGGCATCACTCACTGTTACCCTCAGTGACCTACCAGCAAATTTTTTGCTTTCTGTTCCTGTGACCTTATGTTTTGTTGGTCTAGAGGTCTTAGTTCCAAAGGGAGGAATACCAGGAGACACAACAATGATTACATTGAAGTAGAAGATAAAACTGCCACTCTGCCATTTTGGACTCCTTGTGTCTCGAATCAACAGACAAAGAAGGAAGTTACTATGCTGGCTGGAGTGACTGATGCTGACTGCCAGGGGGAAACTGGACTGCAACTCCACAATGGAGTAAGGAAGAGTAGGTCTGGAATACAGGTGATCCCCAGGATGTCTTCTCTTATTACCATGTCCTGTGATTAAGGTCAATGGAAAACTACAAGTGCCTAATCCAGGTAGGACTACTAATGCCCCAGACTCTCCAGGAATGAAGGTTTGGGTCACCTCTCCAGGTAAAGAACCACAACCAATTGAGGTGCTTATTGAGAGCAAAGGGAATACAGAATGGATAGTGGAAGAAGGTAGTTATAAATACCAGCTACAACCACATGCCCAGTTACAGAAAGAAGGATTGTAATTGTCAAGAATATTTCCTCCTTATTTTGTTACCAATATGTTTGCGTGGGTATGTGTGCTTTATATATACACGGAGTGGACTTGTGACGGTTAATTTTATGTGTCGACTTGAAGGGTGTTTTTGGATGAAATTAACATTTAAATCAGTAAACTGTGAGTATGCAGACTACCCTCCTTAATGTGGGTGGGCCTCATCCAATCAGCTGAAGGCCTGAATAGAACAAAAAGACTACTCTCCCTCATCAAGAGGAAACTGCCCAGCAGACTTCCTTTGAACTTTTTCTGCAGCCCGTCGGATCTCCTGCGTCTCCAGGCTGCCAGCCCACACTGCAGATTTTGGACTCACCACCCTCAATAATCAGGTGATCCAATTCCTTATAATAAATCTCCTTTTGTATATCTATATATACACATTTTTTTAGTTCTGTTTCTCTGGAGAATCCTGACTAATACAGTTACATTAAAGAACCCTGGAGAGCTGATAAATATCTCAGAGCCAAGTGACAAAAATGTGCCTTCTAAGAATCAAAAATCTGTTAGTCTTTCAGGGAACTTTCTTTAAGATTTGAAATATCACAGAGTTAAAATATTGTGGAAAAACTTTTTAAAGACAAAATAAATTTATATTCTGCAAAGAGTCTTGGGAAAAAGTTTATTTCTATGTATACTGCAAAGCTAGATGCCGAATCACATAGTGGAGTCCCGTGATTGTGGTGCAAGGCAGTGATCACAAAGGGGTGCCCTAAAGGAACGGAGCTAAGGCATTATTCAGTTACTTTCCCAGTTACCCACTGAACAAGGAGTTGAAGCTACAGTAGCTCTGCTTTGTTAGGGGAAGGAGTTTTCAAAGGACAATTTTTAAATTCTTCTATTTAAGTGACATGAACCTAGGAATATTTAGAAAGCATTAATGCATATTCACCTATTCCACCAATATTTTTCAGTGCCTCTTTTGTGCAAAGTTCTGTACAAGTGTCTTCCCTGAGCTCATGAAACCATACAATAATGCGGATAATGATCCATCTTGTCCACTGAGTCCAGTCCAGCTGTTGTCCAATGCCCAAGGAAAATAAGACATTCCCTTGCCATGAGAATCAAATAGTGGAAAGGTTCTGCTTTGATCAAAGAATACAGCATGCATTCTAAGATATCTACAATCCTAAATTTCATAAAATAAAAAAGGATATCAAAGGGCCGGGAAACTTTATTCTGTATCAAACTGTTCCCAGAATTCTATAGATTTTGCAGCAGAAAACCCTACAAATACGCTATGTTGGAACCTCTGCTGTATCATGACAATTTTCCACAGAGAGGCATTCTAACACAATAATAATTTGTCCACTAAATGTGAAAATGGCTCAGGAAATAGCATTTTCAGAAACCTAGATTATATCCATTTTAAGATTTGTAGTACAAAAGGTTGGGAAGAAAGAACTTTCTTGCCACAACAGAAGTAGTCAAATGCCTGCAAAGTGGGATATGGGAAGAATTTAACTGATGCTTCCCTTAACTGTCATTATTCTAGTTAATACAGTATGATCGCTTTCTTTATTATGACACGCTATACAACTCTGAGACCTGTTGGACATCTGGTGGATGTACAGTATATGTTTATACTACCACGGTCACCGATCATGCTAAGCCAGTGGCTGTAGAATCATCTTTGTTTTACAGTCATCATAACCACCGGCAGCAATGCAAGCTGGGTGATAGAAATCTGTACAGTTAGTCTTCCTCCCACCCTAGTATGTGCCTTGACTACTCCTAGAAAGGCGGGATGGTCCAGAGCCACACTGTCTGATAAGGTAGACGTGGCTATTTAAATTTAAATTTATTAAAATAAAATGAAATGAAAACTGTATTCACTCAGTTGCACCAGCCACATTTCCATCGCTCAGTAGACACTTGTGGGCAAGGCTCTGGTATCGGGCGGCACAGACAGAACATTTTCATTGTCTCAGGAAGTTCTACTGGGCAGCCTTCTCCGGTGGCTATGTGCGTAGTCTCTGAAGTCAGATGCTCCAGTTCAAATGCTAGTTCAAACACGTAAGAGCTGTGTAAGCTTAAGCAAGTGTCCTCATCTTTCTACACCTCAGTTTCCTCATGTGTAAAATGAGGATAATAATACCAATAGAGAGTTAATAAAAATGTACGTAAAGCACCCAGAACAATGATGAGTAAATGTAAACGCCACACTAGGTGTTAGCTATCATTTCCTCACCTAATGAGTCAAGGAAACTCCTAGGAAGTCTAAAGATCAGTGAATCTGAGATGATGAGTCAGGTGGTCATCTCTTGAGAGTGACAGAAGTCATCATTTCTGCTCTCCCTTCAATCATTAAAGAAGGTGATACATTCCTATTTTCTGAGAGCAGGGTTATCTTAAAAGTAAGCCTACTAGGTATTGCTAACCAGAACAAACTTTACAGTCCAACTACACCCCTGTCACTATTGCTCACAGGGCCTCATAACCCACTATTTCTTTGGGTCTAAAACAAAATTTGAACTTTAGGCCTGTTCTACTTAACCAGCATAGGAGTAACCTTACCTCCACTGTCTAATGGCAAAGAGCAAGGCCTTGCAGTAACTGAACAAAAGAGAGAGAAACAGAAACTGAAGTAAATCACCAGTAGTACAGAGAAAGTAGTGCAGGGAGCGGGTAGGGCCTAATATTTAAGTCAAGAGGACCAGGCAATGGTCCAACATGGGTAAAACATCCTCTGTCTTGTGGAGACCAAGACAAATGAGAATTTTTCTTAGAAGACATCCTAAGGAGAGACAAACCATCCAATGCCGGGAAGAAGAGTAGCTGAGCTCTTGCCATGCAGATAATACTGGATCAGGCAAAGCCCACACTTGACATCTCTACTTTTCAGACTAAAGCTGGAGAGGAAGAGCGAAGCACAGCTTTTCCACCTGTACCAGCAGTCTACATACCATAGCTATTCCTGGAGTACATAGAGGAGAGCAAAATCTAACGAGTTCATTTGAAAGAATAGCTTATTTAAACGTCTTGTACCCTTTGTTTTATCCAAAAAATATTCCATAACTAATAGAGAATATGTTTGAAGAAACTGGAATATGGCAGACTTACGGAACCAGGCCACCTGGGTTCAAATCCCAGCTGTACGACTCACTGGCTCTGGCCTTGCAGTAAAAGAGGTAACGAGAATAAAAGGACCCAACTCACAGGATTTTGACAGCACTGAAGCCAGCTAATGCACATAAAGCAACAAAAACAAAGACTGTGTCTTGCACAAAACAAGTGCTCAAGTATAATGCTAGCTATCTTGTCTTGTTCAGTACAGAGGTAAACCAAAATCTTTTCAGACAGAGGTCATTTCCAGGGTTCTCAGTTTTACTTATGGGCATTCAATCTACCTCTGGTTCACTTGATGGTTAAATCATTTGGCTCTGCTCTTAATCAATAATAAGGAATCAACTTCATTCCCAAGTAATTATTAAGAAGTATAATTCAAAATCATGGCAACTTGATAGTAACGACAACAAAACTGATTTAGTTTTTAAAAAGTAGTGATGGAGGATACCTCCATCAGTGTGACGAATAAACTGCCCATCCATGAAAGTCTATATCCAGTTGGTGACAAAGCGGGGATTTCAGGAGAGCTGTGATGGGGCCACACGGTGGTGTGCTGGGGCTGGCTTTTACAGTCTCTAGAGAGCCTACTGCACACATCTCTTCCCAACTCTGCCTCCAGTGACATTGAAATCAGCATTTGTGGAAATATTTACACCATGAAAATGGGCAAATGCTTCAAATAAAGGCTTCCCCTCACCCTCACCAAAGAACCAGCTGCTAAACACTTACCAGTATACCAGTAGAGCCCCCCAAACAGTCCCCACAGAACTGCACTAGATGGAGTGCCATCAGCCAGAGGGGACCTTAGTCATACAAAATCAAAATGCCATACCATATATATTAGAAGATCTTGCTGAGGATATTGGTCATCAAATTTTTTTAATTCCTGTTCTTTGAGAACCCATTGGCCAAATTTCTCCCTTATAAACCAGAAAAACACATGTTCTGGCTTGGTTTTATCCTATGGACAGTGGTGTTCACATAACTGCCTCTGTTTTGTATTGGATGTGAGAAAAATTAGAGACAATTTATAGGCAACCCATAATGAAATATAGGACTTAATGACATACACTGTTTAAAAATCTCACCCCAGCTTCACTTCATTTTTCTAAATTAAATTCTCTTTGCCCTGATTCCTCTCACCATTTTTCCATCTTACCTCTTTATTTATATCTAGAAATTGATATATCTCTGTAAGGTATTAATGCTTTTTTTAATAAATGTTTTAAATAACTAATTAGGCTGTATAATTTGACTATCAGATTCTAAATTATTTCTCATTCAAATAAAAATTTTTAATTACTTAGGAACAGATTCAGTGAGATCTGAAGCTATCCACCAGTTAATCTGTCCATGGAGGTGTTCAATTGATTCAGCTTGGCTGGAAGGTCCAAAACAAAGTTGATCAATTCATCCTCCAATTCTAATTTTTAAATTTTTAAGTATTCATTTCTACTGAACACTATATTCCTGAGCAATGTAATACAATTTGAATCCCAACCATATTTATGAAAGCAAAATATACATTAAATAGAGGCGGTAGGGGGAATGAGGACCATTTGGTACAAGTCATAATGTGATGGTATTTATTATTCTCTAATATAAATATGAGAATAAACCAAATCATGTATTCTAGTGTACATATTGTCAGTGATTATTTCACAATATTTTAGTGGAGAAAGTATACAGAAATTACTCAATGGGCCAGACTAAAATAAAGCCTATCAAAATATATTTAACAACTGTTCATATAAACACAGGAAAAAGGGAAATGGAAAAAACATATTCTCCACCAGAAAAGCTTGCAAAAAAAAAAAAAAACTAGCTCTTAAAGAGTACGCAGTTTTGAAATGTCCAGAAGTGAACCATCAGGCTTTAAAGGAGGATGACAAATGAAGATAGAACACACGGAATAGACACATTTTACCCATTACTAGACACTCGGGTCTCAATGTGTTTCCACTAAATCTCCTCCACTCTGTAGTCCCCACCCACACCACATACTGAGCAAAAATTCTGTGCTTCCCACTAAGCTAAGTGCCAAGGTAGATATCAAAGATATATGACAGGGCACCTGCTCTCAAGGAACCTCATTAATTAATTTCCATTTTAATTGAACAAATCCAGAGATAAGCCCCTACTTTATACCTGGGTACCTGATACTCTAGAAAATGCTGAAGGTGCTCAGAAAAAATACCTAATTCTCTGCCCACAAACAACCCATAGCCTGGTGGCAAACAGAAATGAAAGAAGTTTTACAATAAACTTAAAATTGTGTGATATACAACGAACAGGAAGGCCGGCCAACATAACCAAACCACATCAGGATAGGGATAGAGGGAAGAAGGGCATAATGCTAATAATCATGATAAAGCCACTCTGTAATCATTCACTTTGGCTCAGGCATGATGGTCAGAGGCGTTTTATGCTGACTATGTAAGGACCCACAGGAATCGTCCAGTGATGCAAAGAGGCAAGACAGACAGAAATATCTTTTGCCATCTTTTGCAGAGTCCTGCATGATTCAAACATAGTAAGAGTCATGAGAAAATGTGTGTGTGTATTGTGCATAGAGTGTATTCGGAGAAGAGGGAAAATGAAGGAGGGATAAGGAAGGGTCTTTGTAGCACACTAGAGATCTTGAAGTCAATGAAGACACTGGCTGAAGGGTCTCAGCCAGGTGAGAGGGTTGGTTAGTTTTAGCATTTATAGAAAAGATGTGGGTAGAAGGTGGATTGAAGAAAAGCAAGCCTGGAGGAGAAAAAAACAAGCCTAAAGCAAGATATCTTCATAATCAAGACAAGAAATGAATGCATGAACTAAGGCTGTGTCAACGGAAATGAGAGATGACAAGGTTGAGAAGTTGAAGGACCCAATGCTATATGACTCGGAAGACAGTAAAATTATGGAATTTACTATTTCAGAAGGGGAACAACTCTGTGTGATCAACTGGACGATCAAAAAGACAGGCTGCCCAAGAGGAGTGGCAATGAAAGTCACTCATAGAATAAGTCAATAGACCATCAACTAGAATGTTGCATCCTCAAGCTGGATAGTAGAGCCTTTCAGTGTAATGGCAGTCTTGACAGGAAGAACGGGCAAGCCAGGCACTCAAGAAATGAACAAGAAAGGGAAAAAACACACGATAGTATCTGATCCAATGCTATGATATAGTGGGGATATGGTCAATATCTAAAAGGAAAAAACTCAGTTTTGACTAGAAAATTCAATCACATGGTGAAAAGGTGGTTACAATTAAGTTAGAAAAAGAGCCATAAAAAGATGAATATAGCCTGGCTCATTAAAAGCAGAGCTCAACTTGGAGATAGGTTACCTGGACCCAGATTATGATCCTAAGGTGTCATTTAGATAAAGCTGTCATTATGTCCTTGAGTAAATAAACTTCTGTGATGTTCAATTGTCCACTCTATGAAATATTATCATCAAATCTATATGAGAGTACTTTTAAACTGCAAATTACTCTATAGATTAATTTGTAAGTATTGTTATTCCAGGCAAAAGACATCTCATAGGGTGAGACATGAAGGTGATGATGAAGATTATCCACTTGACACAGTGAGTAGACTGTCAGGAGGATCAAAATATGCCGTGAGAGCTGTGAGGAGGTTGCATGGGATGCGGGGAGCATGATTTCTAAGGTAAGAGCCAAGAAGAACTTCACCTTTTTTTCTCTTTTCTGATTCCTATGGATGGTGGTCTGAATATCAAAATAGTATGCCTTTAAATGACCACCAAATATAATAAATGTAACGCTAGGATGGAAACAGTCTCCTAGCCACCTCTGAATGCATATTGCTACATTTCAGAAGTGCACATACAAAAGCAAAATGGAATAAAGCAAGGACCACCTCTCTAAACTTGTCTAATAAGCCCAAATTCATGTGTCAGGCTTAGCATGGGCCACTGTAAGCACAGCCTACAATCTTAGAAACACAAACACTGGAGATAATCACCAAAATCCATTAGGCACCCAACTGCTTGATGATACATACTCCAGTAAAGAAGTAAAGGACTTAGTCTAGCAGTTCAAAGGCCTTTAGGAGGACTGCAAGATATGATGCGAATACTGCATGAAGTTCCAGATCAAAGTAGAGCTCAGTTTAGCATGTCTGTTCTGTGATTATTTGTATGGAAAATCAAATGTTATGAATATCATAAAACGGAATAAAAATCGTCAAAGGGGACAGAAGTCCCCATAGAGTTTCTACTGCACAGCCTCAAACAGAACAATATTTTGAACAAAATATTGAAGAAAGCTTGAATAAAAGTCCAGGATGCCTTTTTGAATTCAGGCTTGGGGCCACCAGAAATACAGAAGGCACTTCATCGCTTATAGCATCTATAACTAATCTAAAGCAAACCCCATGGGCAGAGTGCCTCTTTCCTTCAGCCCCGTGAAAACTGAAATCAACATCAGATAGCATTATGTTAAATAAATTTTCCAGATTCATGAAATTTAAAGCAGTGGATTGCATCTACTTATTCATTCTCTGCAAAGCCAATGCAATTTATTTGCCCTGTGTTGACCTACACTCAAATGAAATGAAGTATGAAAACAATCTAATTTTGTTTGTGCCTCCATGATAACATTCCTGTAACCTGTGATCCTGGCACAGCTCTGGTTGTGAATGCTGGAGCATTATGTATTTCTTTATTTCCTGTAGAAACTTAGTTGAGCCAAATAAGATACTTGAATGGCATCATTCATCTTCAAAGTACTTTTCGAATGGTGGCCACTTAAAGAAACAAATGCCACAAAGTATAGGAGCCCATTGTTCATTCAGAGGCTAGCGTGCTGTTCTACTACGTAGCATTAGGTTTCAGGTGCTTAAAACTGCAATGGTATTTGAAATGCATTTTCAGAGTCACTGCCATTGAGATCTATAAAACAGCTTTCAAACCCTGCTTCTAAATTCATCTGCTAAGTGATAAGGCAAAATGGAAAAGTGCCCGAAACTGTTTTCTAAAAAAAGCTGTTGGTCTTTTTTCCTGACCAGAAAGACAAGTTTCCATGGATCTCTGGAGGTCTCTGGAGAACATTTGCCTCTGGTCACTTTGAGTATATATTAGCAGTCCATTAAGCTTGAATCTAGATCATATCGTGCAATGAACTATCATGTTGTCTGCCTTTATCTGTGTTATAGACTTTGCCAGAGCACTAAAGTTTCCAAAAGAAGGCACCGTTTACACTAAAGGAACCTTTTTGGTTTCACCCTACAAAGTCGCAGTTGACCCTCTTACTGCTGCCTACGATGGTCTTCACTTTGGACAAAAAGCTACTTTGGTCCATTTCCCTCCCCATGACAAATGACCAGGACTTCCTGTCTTCATATCGAGGCTGAGTATCACAGGCCTGCGAATGAGATAAATGAATGAAAGGTGTCATTAGTGTCTGAATACATACTAAATTTGCCTGGAATCCTACTTTAAAAAAAAGCTTCTACTTAATCTACTGCCAAAAGAACTGGACAATTGTGGTAGGGTGGGAATGGTAGATCATCGGAAGTAAAGCCAAATCAATTCAAAACATATTGACTGAAAACAGAGACACTTTGCGAGGTGTTGAAATGAAACATAAAAACAAATATAAAATTAACTACTTTCAAACTTTCTGGGTAGATGGAGCCTGGAAGTCATGGGGAACTTTATATTAAAATTTCATAGACAGCAATGTCCCCCTCTTCATAATACATAGTTTAATGTCCTAAGCATAACGAGAGCTCACAGGACAGCCAGCACCACAGTTCAGGACTTGAGGTACTGCACATTACCTCTGCATGCTTATGGTTAAATAATAACCTCCCATGCACCTCGAAATGATCCTCGACACACACACACACAAGTGCACACACACATGCACACGGAAGTCACATGCACACAATTCAGTGACTGCCACATTACACAGCTCTAATTAAAATTGTCCAAAAAAGAAGATGACAGAAAAGATGAGCAGAGCATCAGAATGTTTGGGGAACTGGGGACTTGGGGACTGTGCTAGCTCAGTCACATGGATGTATGGTTATGTGCAATGAAATTTAAGACTAGACTTTGCTGCTCTCTGTGACAGCACAGTCAATTATCAAAACTCATTTGACATATTCCTGCCTCATCTCCCAGGCACACACATATCCATACAAAATTAGTGGAATGAAAGGAATTCTTTTAGAGGTAACATAGAAATAGCCAATCATCCATCCAGGATGGCTTTAGAAAGGTTTTAAATAGAAGAGGGCCAAAAATGCAAATCCTGAGAGTAGGAGTCTTGTTCTCCTTAATTATAATAACAACATTAATCAGGAAACTACTGCCAGACATTATTCTAAGTAATGTATAAACCTAATTTGTTTAATCCTTATAATAACACTATGAGATAGATACTGTTACCCACATCCCATTTTACAGAGGAGAAAACTGAGGCACCTAGAGGTTAAGGAGCCTGACCACAGTTACACCCTCACTAAGCAGCATCCCTATTGAATCCCACAAAATCATTGCCAATGTCAACACAAACAATCCATAATCAATCTATAAATCAAACGAGCCAGGTCTGAGAACTATAGCCTGGGGCCTTCTTTCCCCAAGGAAGGAAGGGCACCAAAGAAGCGGGGTGAACAGAGTGGTTCCATACCATCTTGGAACAAAGAGCATACATCACACATGACAGGAATATTTCTTTTATTACTGTCACGAGATGCTTAGCTGGCACAGCAGGCTGGTGGTCAGCAGGTCAGTGATCACAAAGTGAGCACAGCAGGTTGGTAATTAATCCTTAGTTTCCAGGAAGAGATGCTTATCCTTAAGCAAAAGTCGATATGGGGGGAAGCTATATCCCCATGTTGAAGGGCATCATTCTCAACTTCGGGACATAGTAAATGTTTAAAGCAGATGTACAATGCATGCTCAACAGGTCACATCAGGCCTTTTTGGAAAAACAAGGTCAGGCTGAATTAGTTTTAAACCAAATGGCTTCCTCATACTCCAATATATCTATTGCTTTTCATTTATTTATCACCAAATATTTAACTTTGGAATTCAACAATATCCTGACTGATTTTCTTAAATAAGCTTCTATTAAGTCACACAGGTTGGCACTAATGTCTTCTAACTGAACTTTTTTTAACAGAGTTGCCAAACTTGAGGTAGGTTTTCAAATAATTAGAATAAAATAAAATATAAACATTTTAAAACTAGAATAGAATTCTAGGCATACAATTTAGCCATTTTGTGATGAGAAATCTTTCAGGGTCCCAGGTCAGTACTATAATTCTAGTGTACCATAATCTCCTAACCAAGTAAATAAGAACAAGACAATCTAAATCTGTTTTAGGACCGAGACTGAAAGCCACATTTAAAAGGTCCGCAATATAAGTCATGCCACATGCTAGCTTTTTGAACCTAGACAAACACCTAACTTTATAGGTTTGATCTGTTCAATTTGGAAAACAACCTGAAATGATTTTAAAGATTTCTTCAATTTCTAAAATTTGGCAATGCCATGACCAATTCCAGGACATTGCTACATTAGAGTGTACAAAATTCATGTTACCTTTAACTACAAAGTTGTTTGAATTTTGGAAAAATGATAGTAAATTGCAAGATGTAGCTACCTTTCCATTGAGAATAGGGACAAAAGCAAATATTGTAATTTGACACACACATACTGTTTAACGTACAAGAAAGCATGCTTTATAAGCAATAACATTACTGGCATCTGCATTCCAAAGCCTAGGTAAACTAGTGTGTTAATTTCTGAAGCTTTATGAACCCAAACATTCTTTAAATGTAGCTGACTCTATAAAACACAGTTTGAGAGAATGGACCATCAGATGCAGACACTGTCAACTGGTTAACTCTCATGACGTTCATGCAAACTTCTTTATTGGAAACTTATCATCCTCTTGAAATACATGGATTTTCAAAATGCTTTTAAAAATCACCATCTGATTACTTTTAAGGAAGAATGTTCATTCAACAAAAATCAAAATACCGTGAAATAGACTTCCTGTTTCTGAAAGGAGCTTAGAAGTCATCCTTCTGTTCTAACAACAAACAAAGATCTGAAAAAACTGAAAAGGAACAACTCTTAGGTCTCTCAGAGAATTGAGGTCCCAAGACAAACTTTTGCCCCAGATTTGGAGAGAGAGGCAAAGACAGATAATCACAGCTTACAGGAGCAGAAACCTCTGCTGGAACCAGCGCAGGGGCAGGAAAACCTGAACTGTAATTGATGGATTGCTGGAAGCTGAGTGTGGACAAGGTTGAGAGTTTAAAACTACAGGAGGAGGTGCCCAGTCTTAGGGACGCCTCTGCACTTTTGTCAGTTCTACCTCCAGGAGCCCTACTAGGTTCTCACAGAGAAGATCAGAGAAAAATTCCCCGGTGCTTCAAGTGGAGGGTGAGGGTGGGGCGTAGCCCTTTAGAAATGCGCCCAGAGCACTCTTCTTCTTAACAAGACCTGCCCTCAAGGGAAAATATTTTACCAAAGCCAAATTGACTGGAAGAAGGGAAATAAATACCTAACTCCATGAGCCTACTCTAGCCTTCTACCTGGGCAAAGGGAAATACCCAATTCCAGCCCACTCGAGACTTCCTGTCTCACCCAAGGCAGTGGTATTGGAAACTGAGGGGCACTTGTAAAGGTCACAGCACAGGCTCAGTAAAAGACTGAGACCTAATCATAGGACTACAGAATGCTTCTCTTCCCCCTACCTTACCAGCACGTCAATAGGACTCCTGTATAATAACAGGGAGTACAACTGAAAGAATTACAAGTCTCAGACCCTATTTAAGAAATTTCTCAGGAAACATTCATTGCTGGTGGGAATGCAAAATGATATAGTCCCTTTGGAAGACAATTTGGCAATTTCTTACAAAACAAAAATACTCTTACCTTAAGATCTAGCAATCATACTCCTTAGTATTTACTCAAAGGAACTGAAAACTTATGTCCACACAGAAACCTATGCACAAATGTTTATGGCAGCTTTATTCATAGTTGAAAGCCTTGAAGCAACCAGGAAGTCCTTCCTTCAACAAGTGAATAGATAAATTGCGGTATATCCATACAATGGAATAGTTTACAGGAATAAAAAGTAACAAGTTATCAAGCCATGAAAAGACAAGGAGAAACTTTGTCTTAAATATGTACTGCTAAGTTAAAGAAGCCAATCTGAAAAGGCTACATACTGTATGATTTCAATTATATGACATTCTGAAAAAGGCAAAACTGTGGCGATTATGAAAAGATCAGTGGTTGCTAGGGGTCTTGGGGGATGGAGGCAGAGAAGAATAGGTGGTGCACAGGGGATTTTCATTGTGTCAAACTACTCTGTATGATATGATAATGGTAGATACACGTCATATATATTTGTCCAAACCCATAGAATGTACAACACAAGAATGAATTCTAATGTAAACTACGGACGTTAGTTAATAACGATGTATCAATATTGGTTCATCAATTGTAACAAATGTACTAGCTAACGCAAAATGTTAATAGTACCAGAAACTATGTGTGTGGAGGGATGAGGGGCTAAGCAGGAACTCTGTACTTTCTGCTCAATTTTTCTATAAACTTACAACTGCTTGAAAAATAATAATGTCTATTAATTTTTAAAATAAATACCACAGAACAGCACACAATGATTTTTATGAAGATGAGCAATCATTAAACCTGAAAAATAAAGCTATTAAATTATTTTTACTTTCAAGGCCAATTCAGCAGTAGCATTCAGATATTACTGTTCTTTAAAACACAAGGATACTGAAATATTCCATTGCGTCCTTCCTTTCTCTTTTTTTTTTTCTTTTTCATCAAAGAAAACTTTTCCTACCAAAAAATATTTGGCAAATTGTCTGGAAGTAAAACCATTTTGCCCATGCGCTTTGCCACCTCTCAATAAACAAGTTTGTTTTCACCGGAAATCTGTTTTTTTGGCTTTTGCAAAAACACTCCAGACTTGTGCTTTATAACAGAGAAGGAAACCAAAGGTTGAAGGTCACATTCTGGTTACAGCGAACACATGGGCCACTTGGCTTCCAAGAGCTCTGCAGTTTTCAGAGGCACAATAAGGAAAACTCCAATGGAATAGAGAAAAATAAAGAAATCAGGGAAAATGAAGAAAAAATACTGGTAAACAATAACAAGAGACCCTGTAAGATAGTTCTTCGTTTGTTTGTACCTGTTTGTGTGAGTTCGTGTGTTTTCACACACGTATGCACTGTCAAATGTTCATTAAATAGGGAGCTATAAGGAACATATGCAAAAGGAGCCGGACGTGGTTCTTTCCCTCTTTGAAAGAAAAAACAAATTCATTCTAAGTTTATTTCTTTCTTTACTCAAATGAGAGTTAAAGGGTCATACAGAGGGTGGTGGAGCTTAATACCATCGCAAGTGAAAAAAAGAAAAAGGAGAAAGGAATCGAAGAAAGCCTCATCTTCAAAGCCATACCAAACTTCCTTGTGCTGAACTAGAAGGTCACATGAAAAGGCAGGAATAGCAACTGTAAGAAAAACAAGATTTTAGGTCCTTTGTGATTCCTTCTATTCAAACTGGTAAGCTGTCGGAAGACAAAATCTTCTGACTGTTAGGTCCACTGTTCTCACCCACTGTCAGCATCACCTGATACTCACAGCCTATTTTTTTCTGACTGAAGAGCAGAGACTGCAATACAAAGCAGTAAGCCAGCGCCTGAGGTCTATCCTGCCAGTGACCAGCACGAACACTGCTGGGGAATTCAGCGAAAGTTACAAATACAATACAGCCTCAGTGAGGAAAGTACAGGATACAGATCCCAGAAGGAGTCCAATTGCAGAAAAAACCTCCTTGTCTGCAGCATCAATCACCTTCAGGCATTTTTATCAGCCCAATTTTATAACACAGACCATGTTTAGATTTTCTATAGTCCTAATATCTTAGCAACTTGGATCAAAATTGTAGATGGTGTGGCCCATCCCTGCTGCTAAGCTCCTGTGAAATCTGTCCTTCGAGGCGGTATTGAGATATGCTTTGTCTTTATCTGCTATAAAAACACAGGGGCATTTAAAGGAGCTTCTACTTGCCTTGAGGTTGCTACCCATCAAAACCTAGATAAGTCTATCCTCTGAGTCATATTTATTTTGAAAGCTGAAATCAAATAAGGAAATAAAGCAGGTACTTAACTTGCCTAAATAGCGTGTGAACATTTTTTTTTTTTAAATTCATCTCTTCCATGGACCAAACACGTTCCTAAAGAGTGACATCTCGTAAGTCCTCTCCTTAAATCTCTCCTCTTTATATTTCTCTCCAGCTCTATTATAGTCCCTTCTTGGAGAGGACGCAGAAGAGGACTGACCTAACAAGAGAACCAAATAAAAAAGAGCAGAAGCTGTGGAAGGTCATCAGAGAGACGGTGTGGGAAAAACAGCAGTCTGGAAGTGTCTGATGGATTCTGTCTTTCCATTTTAAAATTTTTGAAATAAAGTATTTAATGTATTTTTCCAGAAAAGTGAAAGTAGGATAGTGATGGTGTTGAAATCAACAATACAGAATGGCTACAAGGTACAGAATGTGTAGCTTTTGGATTTCAGAGAGAGAAACAAATAGAAACAAAAATTACATCTTGTGAAAGTCCGTGAAGGGTTCTCTTGACTTGGGGGCAAGTGGGAACAGTCATTGGAATGACAAGCACTGCCACAGTGCTGGGGCACGCAGCTGAGTACATTGTTCTCTACTTGAAAAATATTTCCAGTCAGAAGAGAGTCACGTGCAGTGTAATTGACCTAAATTCTCCCACGGTGCTATTATTCATCTTCCCTTCCCTTCACATTATGATTCTCTGCACACACTTTATCCCCCATCAGTTCATTCAGAGAACTCTAGCTTAGCTCCAAAATTTATGAAAAAGCAAAATGTTTTAGGTTTGTATCAGATGCACCTACCAAAGGCACTAGAATTTCTGTTTTAAATGTTCCTGTGCTGGAAATGTATTTAAGAACAATACAATACTCCAATGTATCTTAATATAAATAATAATAAAAGGTGTATTTTATTCAAATATTTTGCTCAAAATCATTTTATTTGCATTAAAATGCAAAATCTTGAATGTCTGTTAAATTCATGTCAGTAATTATTTCTAACAAGACTCACAGACAGAAACAACAAAAAAGTCCTGAACATGGAATTTTAAAATTGATTTTAAACATAAACATTTTCATTTGCAAACTGTATTACCTTACCAATGACCCTTTCAAAGTTTCTTTGAAATCTTTGTTATTGATAACTGTTCATTTATATAGTTTTTAAATGACACGGATGGAATTTGTTGAAGATGAATTTGTAATATAGCTGCCTAGGCAAATAAAAACAAGTGAAAAATATCTCCCTAGGGCCAGCCCAGTGGCACAGTGGTTAAGTTCACGTGCCCCACTTCGGCGGCCCAGGGTTCATGGGTTCGGATCCCAGGTGTACCTACACACTGCTTGTTAAGCCAGTCTGTGGCAGCATTCCACATACCAAATAGAAGAAGACTGGCACAGGTGTTAGTTCAGGGCAAATCTTCCTCACCAAAAAGAAAAAAAAAATCTCTCTAGAACCTCCTATAATTTAAGAAGGCAGAATTGGTATATATTTATATATTCTAAGATACGTGGCAATTGTGTTGTAGCTATTCAGTATAACCCCTGGACCCTGCAAATGCTGGTAACTGTGAAAATGTAAACCTCCTGGACAGAAGCCATTCCTCTGGTATGCCCCTGTGCTCCTCTGAAAGAGGAGTGTACAAGTTACTTCACAGCCTTCCTTTATTTACTAGAAATCAACTGGGGCCTGAATCTCTGACTCCAAGCCTTTCTTGTGCTATAATTTTATTTCCTTCATAACATAATTTTGTCCACACTAGAAAAAAATAGAACAGATCACCACTCTGCCAGAGACCCTCTATCTTGAGCTGTGGGACTAAAACCATCTTTAGCTGTCTATAAACACTTCTCTGGAAACTCTAGATAGAAGCTTCTACTCAAAGTTATCTTCAGTGGCAAATACATGGCAGAGTGAACAGCTCTGCTCCAGGATGATGCTGAACATCTCAAACAAAACTGTGGCTAACATTAACCTGACAACATCCCTGATCTTAAAAGAGTTTAGCTTAAACTTTCAGAACCTTTCCTAAGTATTCACAAACAAGAAACAGAAAGGAAGGTACCACAGATAATAGCACTGTTTGCTTCCCATGCATTCACAGGGGCTGTCAGGCAGGGTAGTTAGAGCAGCTGGCTGACCTTGCTCCACCTTCCAGTAGCCACACCACCTTGGGTGGGTCACTTCACTTATCTGGGCCTCAGGCTCCATGCTATAAAATAAGCAGTTTTGGACTAAGATCTCCAAAGATAATTTACAGCTCTAACAGTACTAGGATCTACACAGACAGTCTGTAATCTAAAATTTAGAGAGAATGTTCCTTGATAGTGCAGGGAAAAATAGAAATATAGGACATTTCCATTATCTTTGTTTCTGGGCCATTTTTCCATGTGGTAATACTTCCACTTGGCTTATTCTCACTTTTTGTGGTTTGACACACTCCTTTCCATTCTTCAAACCCTTATCCACAGTTTCCTTCCTTGATAATGAAGGGAAAATTAGTCACTCCCTTCCCTATGCTGATAGAAGATAGCTCTGTTAATATTTATCATGAGCAGTTATATCTCTAACCATTATATATTATCATCTTTGGGTCCACCGGGCAGTACACAGTTCTGGGCACAACAGGAGAGTGCGTTAAGTGTTAGTGGAATGAGTGGATGATCACATGACTAACATCTATGACTGTTAATGATACTACCAGAATGGTATGTCAATGAAAACAAGATGTGTGCAACACAGTTAATGCCTATCTCAAAAAGACGGGAAAACATGGAACCAGACAGTTAAAGAAATGACAGGGCAAAATTAACAGGACTTAACTTTGTAGATGCAACAGCTTCTAAAGTCAGGTCAAAGATTAGATACTATTGTGACTATTGAACCTTTGGGCCTTAGGTGTCCACTCTTGGTGTTCAAACCAAAAGCAGTCCACTTCATCAGTTTACACAATAAGGAAAAGTTTATTCTTAAACAGTGTGATCCAAGAAATGATTTAGCTTCTCATCTAATCCCAGAATGAACTTCACAGAACTTTAGAACATGGCTTTGGTGCTTGTGTTGATGTCGTTTGCAGTAGGACACTTCTGACTGAAGCTGCGACTCCTTTGATGTGATCAAATAAAAAATTTACAGAAAGCTTACAAACTATCACAGGCAAAATGAGGTAATTAAAAGGGTCAACTAAATAATTAAAATCACTTCCAACTCAATCATACATGCTAATGAGATCTTGGGACAGGATGAATAAATTAAATTTTCAGTTAATCCCAAACCACACTGTGACTATTAATTGCAATTAAAAAAATTACTAAGCATTCTTCAGAGCAGCTGTTCCGAAAGAACATTAGAAAGATCTGCTCAGTCCTTCTGTCCGCCCTCTCGGTGGAGGTGCTGCTGAGCAGTGAAATGGCAAAGAGGCTAGAGAGATGAAACAGCAAATGTCTTCCTACCTATCCACTCAAACTGTTATTAGTCCTGTTCACGTTGCAGCATCTCTACCTTCTATTAGGACAACAGCCTGCTGAGTATATCCTTTATTCCCTTTGATCCCTCCCAGATCCATGCTGTACAATGCTTTCTAGATGACATTTAAAAAGCAACGTGGGGGTCACCCCATAGCTGAGTGGTTAAGTTCGAGTGCTCCGCTTCAGTGGCCCAGGGTTCCGCCGGTTTGGATCCCGGGCGCAGACGTGGCACCACTCATCAGGCCACACTGAGGCAGCATCCCACATAGCACAACCAGAGGCACTCACAACTAGAAGATACAACTAGGTACTACGGGGCTTTGGGGAGAAGAAGAAGGGAGAAAAAAGATTGGCAACAGATGTTAGCTCAGGTGCCAACCTTTAGAAAAAATAAAAAATAAAATAAAAAGCAATGTGATCGTGTCAGCTATCTGTTTAAAATCCTTCAACAGCTCCATGCTGCTTTTAGGATAAAACGGAAATGGCTTAACATGGTACAAGGCCCTATACCGTAACAATTCTACTTGTTTCCTCCAGATGCCTCTCCTAAACGCTCTTCCTTTATACACCAATCTGAACCAAACTGAATTCCCTAAAATCTGTAATCTCTCCCGTCTCCACTTTGAGCCTTCACACACGTCTATAACACACCAGTTCCTGCCCGCATTCTCTGCTGTTCCACGTCATACGTCATTCAGGGCAAGCTGTGGGAGCGGCCATTGGTACCCACTGCTGGTGTGCTTGCCGGTCAGGCTATGCAACTCAGAGCTGAAGTACTAACAAGCTCCCTTGGAGAGACTAGCTAAAATCTTATTCTCCAAGATCTCTATCAGTAGTGAAAGAGCTAACATTTTGAGTTCCATCTGCCAGAGCATTTGTCTTCAGTCCACACTTGGATGAGTAATAAGGGTTGTTTACTGGATCCTGTCAAACACCAAAGCCTCAATTGCAATAATCTGCTTGCCTTTCTCCCCCATTAGTTTATGCAAATCTGTGATATCACTAACCATGTTTATCTTCGTCATCATTATATCTTCAGCACTTAGCAGAGTGCCTGGCACATAGTGGGCACTCCATCAATATTTACTTAGTGAATAAATGAAGCACAAAATCCAAACTTCTCAGCATTGCATTAATGCCTCCAGACATTCAGTTCTCACCAGTTCCTAGCTAACTCTTTAGAAATATTTAAACACTTAAACCATATATTAAAACATTAATAATTCTTATTCAGTTAAATTACTATTTGATCATTTGATCTATCATTGATTACCATTTGCCTTTATTCAACAGAAAAGATTTATTAATCAAAGATAAAGTCATCAGAATCACAATCTTAGGCTTGAAAAATACTTTATTAGTGATCTATCCGGAAAACAAATTACACTAAAATCACACAATTAATTTCTGTATAAAAGGTGCCAAGGTAATTTTAAACTATCCTTATCCATTCACTGAGATAGAAATAGAAGATTTTGCTTGCCAAAACCATGGTAACAGTTGCTTTGAAGGGCTTATGTGTGTTAGGAATTAAAAACATGCTACGTGCATTTGAAAACTCAGTGATTTCGACTTTCTTCTAATTCAGATTTGTTTGATCCAATTTTCATAAATCATCTTAAGATGCTTTACACTGAAGTCTTTCACCAGTTTTTTTATTACTTCATAGTTTTAAACTCATTGTTTGTGGTTTAAATATTTAGTCTCTCAAACTGGTTTCTTATGTTAAACTGTCCTTTTTGCTCACTGTAGGCAAGTGTTAAATAAACCAAATATTATGGTGTGAGATGGTGATTCAGAACCAATGATATGTACCAGGCGTACTCACTGAGTGAAGGTTTACAACGAACGTGGTCAAGAACCATAGAGGCTTAACTCTATGTAAGGGGTACCTAGAGAAATGGTAATCTAACAGCAAGCTCCCTTCCTCAAATTCTGTCACATGTCAGGGACTAAGGCAGTCACGTAGAACCCACTGCTTCTATCATCGTTGTGACCCTACAAGTAGAACTGTCCATATAGAGAAGCTGCAACTCAAAGAACTCCAATATGCACTCACAGTGCATAGCTAACAAGTAGACGTGCTAAATTTAAACAAAATAAGACAGAATTGACTGCATCTAGAAAAATAAAACAACAATGAAATCCTGCATTCCCTAATATGGTTGGATGTAAGAAGTCTAGGTGCATTTACATAATTAAGCCACTGGAAGCTATTTGGTTCTTTAAAATCACCTAAACACTCTGTAAACTAATAGACTAACATGCTAATATGCTCACTGAAATCAGGTTGAAATACTAAAATAATATTTTATTCTTTGAATAGATGATTAATAGGAAAATCAAAGAAATAGATTGTAGAATAGCTTGATAATTAATGTCCAAAAGAAATCACATCTGAGACAGAAAATTCATCAAAGTTAGACTTTAGAATATGACATGACTACAAAATAATCAGACTGACTTTTGATTTGCTAATACTGGAAATTCCTATCGTGAATTGAAAATAAATTTTCATACCTTTAATATTCCTACGGTGGTTAAAAATATCGATGTAGGGGCCAGCCTCGTGGCTGAGTGGTTAAGTTCAGCATGCTCCACTTTGGCGGCCCGGGTTCAGATCCTGGGCGCGGACCTACACCACTTGTTAGCCATCCTCTGATGGTGGCCCACACACAAATTAGAGGAAGATTGGCACAGCTGTCAGCTCAGGGCAAATCTTCATCAAGCAAAAAGACGAAGATTGGCAACAGATGTTAGCTCAGGGTGAAACTTCCCCAACAACCAAAAAATAATTAAAAAATAAAAAACATATGTCTATATCCACGTAAAACCAAATTTTTCTGGTATTTTATTTAGCATTTTCTCTTGAGAAGGCAGCCAAATATTATTTAGATAAGCAACTTATTTCAATATCTTGATTTTAGAATCAGGGAGAATAAAAGTTGTATTGCTCTTACAATAATATCTTAGAATATGAGTTTTAATTTACCTTAAATCTTCATATTTACTAGAAGAACCTAGACATTCCTGGTGCATGGAAATTTACAATATTTTTCTCATTATCTGAAAACAGCAATAAATTAACCCTATTTTAAATAGAAGCGCCACAGAAAAAGCCTTACAATTCAAAATTTATATTTATAGAACACAATATTCATATAAAAAGTTAAAGGCAATTTCGATAATTCTCTCTTTCCCACATGAGCAGCCTTACAGTGAGATAATCAACAACAGACTGAAAACTAAAGTGTATGAAACCAAGTTGAAGATGTGTATGATGCCGTGGCATTAATACCAAAATAAAAGCAGGATTCCTGGTCCTTCTTGAAAGGTGATCTTTGATAGTCAAAGGGTGGAACTTCTATTCAACATTTCGGAATTCCTAAGCACTTCAGATCAATACTCTCCCTTCCCATGCACACAACATAACCCTCTCAGTACTCACGATATGCTCCTCCTCTCACTGCTGTCAGCTTCAAAAGTCGTTACTCCAAATCTCATGACCATGTAAAAATATTTATATTATTTTTCCAAGACCCTAAACAAAAGTTTGAGGAATAAAGCAAATTTTGATGAGCTATCATTTACTACTGTCTTTTATAACAGCTCTGTGCATTTTTTTAACCAACATCTGTTTTAGGTATCAGATTCAGAGACCGTGCTGGAGGTTGCCATGGACTCACCGAACCCAGTCTCCTTTCCTCCAGGGCACAAATTGAGACTAGAATTCCAGACTTCCTTGAACTGAAGTGGAGACCTCAAGACTGACTGGCTAATGTAATATGAATGTAAGCATATCCGCCAATTCAACTCTGAAGAGAAAATCTCCCATTGATCCTCCCTGGCCTCTCTTCCCTTATTTACCATGTGGAAAATTCTGAAGCCTTTAGGGGATGATGGCACTGCTAGATAAGAGGGGACAATCACCTCCCCAGTAGCCTTTGCTTACCCTCCCCACACCCACGCCAGACTGCAACTCGAGGGAAAAATAAATCTCTATTGTGTGAGCCACTGAGATGTGGGTATTGTTTTCTACAGCAATTAGTCTATCCTGAACAAATGAATAATACAGCACTAAAAGACCCCAGTGTCCAATTCAGGTGCTCTCAATCTTGGCTGCATGTTGCATTCAAGTACTGAGCTCTTTAAAAATGCCAGTGTTTGCGCTATCATCTGAATACACTGAAATGTATCTCTATGGGTGGGCCAAACGTCACCAGTTTCTAGAAGCTCTCCAAGTGATTCTGACGCACACCAAGGGTTGGGAACCACTGACTGCTAACCACGCAGCTAAATTTACATTTGTCGTAGTAAAGATGGTGTTTTTATCCACTATTTTATCTATTTCATCTTAGTTCATGTAAGGCCTAAAACTATCAATTTAAGGCAAAGATTATGCATTTTGAAAATCTGGAACCCTTATAGAAAAAATCCAGTAAATACATTACAATTATTTGCCCTTCAATTTCAGGCAAATGTTAGCCTTCTCTTCATTAAAATAAATATTCATTTGGTCAGAACCAAGCATTTGAAGAAAAATTTAGTTTCCATCAAGAAACAATTGTTACAACAATGTAAAAACTATAGTTTAATGAAGTATGCGTTTATGAACATTATAGACTGCCTCAATTCTATTTCAATTCCATGAACTAATGGTTTGTTTTTCAAGCAGGCACCAATCTATACTGCTGAATATTTCATCACAACACTGTCTGAGAGGTTATTTAAACACAGCTTTTCCAGATGCTGTGGGATAAGCAAAAATGATCACCTCAACTGAATGAATTATTCTGTTCTTAAGTTCAGCACTCTAATTCTAAACCATAATCAAAAGCAAATATCAATCCTATTAAATCTTTATTTGTGGAGCTCCTGAGTTTTTAAAGTCGGCCTCATCAATCTGGAACCACATCAGAAGTTCTCATGGAGGGCTAGGGAGAAGAAAAGGAATTTGACCTGGCCTATGCTGCCGAACACCACAAGAAAAGATGAGTTCCTTAATCTCCAACAATGAATATGCAATAAATAGCTTTGTTCTATTTGCATTATATTGATTCAAAGGAAAATAATAATAGTAAGAAAAGTGGTAGTAACAGTAATGCTAATACAGCCATATGCTTCTCACTCTGCAAGTTTTACAGCTGCTCCCATGCAGTCCAGTATATTGACTATTATGTGATCTGATTTATCCTTCATTCCTAACTACAATTAGCAGTTTTATTTCACTCAATAATGAAATTTATAACAGCTAATTTTGAGCATTTACTAAGCCTGAGTTCTGTATGAGAAAATTTACATATCATAAGTAATAATATCATAACCTTATAAAAATTTTTTTAAGAAAACAACTTTGAGGGGGCTTGCCCAGTGGCGTAGTGGTTAAACTCGCGTGCTCTGCTTTGGTGATCCGGGGTTCATGGATTCAGATCCCAGGAGCGGACCTATGCACCACTCATCAAGCCATGATGTGGTGGCACCCCACATACAAAATAGAGGAAGATTGGCACAGATGTTAGCTCAGGGACAATCTTCCCCACCAAACAAAAAAAAGGAAAAGAAAAGAAAACAGCTTTGAGGCCTCAGTAAGATTATTCAAATTGCCTAAAGTTGTTATCAATATAACAGCAGTAAGATTTAAACCCTAGACCCATAATTTATTCAGCTTGCTCTCTGAGACAGGCCTTATTACTATCTCCATGTGTGTAAGCTCAATTTCTACTATCCAGATTATCTAGTAAATTTGTGAATGCTCTTCCTAAATAAATTCAAGTTCTTAATACTAGCATCAAATTGTTTTCATGGACTATAATAATAATTATGTTTCCAAATTCTACTGAGTAAAAACCAAAACAGATTTTTGAAAATATGTATTTTGAAATTTGAAATAATATATGAAATATTTACCTTGGCAATAATAACAGTGATGTGGCCTCTGAAAAGACGTATGAACACATCATTTCTCAAAAACTAGGGATCCTAATGCTTTCTCTCAAACACCAGCTCACCAGGCATACAGCTTGATTTTTGTTTGTTAGCATATTTTGCCATTTAAAATATATTCACTTTTTGTCTGTCTGTCTGTCTGTTTGTTTTTGGTGAGGAAGATCAGCCCTCAGCTAACATCTGTGTCAATCTTCCTCCACTTTATATGTGGTATGCCTGCCACAGAATGGCTGACCAGTGGTGTAGGTCTGCACCCATGATCTAAACCCACGAACCTGGGCTGCTGAACAGAGCATGCGAACTTAACCACTAGGCCATGGGGCTGGCCTTAATACAAACTTTACTTGACCTTTACTTAATACAGAGTAAAATGCAACATGCTGTTTAATGTTTAATGACTGAATAAACTGAAGGATTTTAATTGGAGGTTGTTTAAGAGATTCTGACTTTTATTATGTCTAACACCTAAAGATTTTCTACATTGTGTGAAACTGAAGGACTGGGAGGGAAAAAGAAAAGAAAGATTAGATGATGGAAGGGAGATGAGATTACAAACAGGGTTTTGTGTAGGAATGGGGAAAATTGTTATCTAGAGGGAATTCTCTTTAATCTGTTAACAATTGGGCAAAATAATTTTTGTTATTTTTTTTAAAAAAGTATAAAAAGGGCCAGTCCAGTGGCACATTTAAGTTCACACACTCTTGGCGGCCTGGGGTTTGCTGGTTCAGACCCTGGGCACGGACATATGCACTGCTTATCAAGCCGCACTGTGGAAGGCATCCCACATATAAAACAGAGGGAGATGGGCACAGATGTTAGTTCAGGGCTAATCTCCCTCAAAAAAAAAAAAGCATAAAAATAATATAACTAAAAAAATAATCTGCCACTCGAAATTAACCAAGGGTAATATTTAATCATATCTACTTCAGATTTTATTTGTTTATTGGGGTATAATTTGTTGTAGAGTAAAATTCACCCTTTTTAGTTTATAGTTCTTTGAGTTTTGGAAAATGTATACAGTCACATAACCACCACCACAATCAAGATATAGAAAAATTGACCCAAAATTATCTTGCCCCTCTGTAGTCAACCACTCACCTCACTCCCAGCTCCTGTTAACCACTGTGGTTTTTGTCCTTAGATAGTTGCCTTTTCTAGAATGTTACATAGATTGAGAGCCCTTACAGGCTGGCTTCTTTTACTTAGCATAACGATTTTGAAATTCATCCATTTTGCTAAGTTATCAGCAGTTTCTTTCTTTTCATTGCTGAGTAGTATTCCATTGTATGGCTGCCCCAGTTTAACTGTTTACCTGATGAAGCATATCTGGATTATTTCCAGTTCTTAATGACTATAAATAGAACCATTATAAACATTCATTTATAGATTTTTAAGTGAATATAAGTTTTTGTTCATCTTAGGTATATACATATGGGTGGGCTTGCTGGGTCATATTAGATGTATGTTTAACTTTACAAGAACTCCCAAATCATTTCTCAAAGTGGTTGTACCATTTTGCATTCTCAACAGCTGAGAATGAGAGTTCTAGTTGGCTGTTGCCAGAAGTTGGTATTATTACGATTTTTGGTTTGTTTGCTTGGTGTTTTGGTTTGGTTATTAAGTATTCTAATAGGTGTATAATGGTATCTCATTGTCAGTTTGATTTTCATTTCTGTACTAATAATGTTAAGTGTCGTTTCAAATGTTTATTTGCCATCTGTATATTTTCCTTGGTGAAGTGTCTGTGTAAATCTTTTGCCCATTGTTTTATTGGGTGTTTGGTTTTTTTGTTACTGGATTTTGATTGTTTTTATATATTCAAGATATCAGTCCTTTATCAGATATGTGTTTTGCAAATAATCTCCTCCACTGTGTGGCTTGTCTTTTCATTTTCTTACCATGGTGTTTCACAGAACAGAAAATTTTAGTTTTGATTTAGATCAAAATCTTTTCTTTTAAAATTAGGCCTTTAGTGTCTTTCCTAGGAAATATTTGCCTAAGCCAAGGTCACAAAGATATTTTCCTAAAAGTTTTGAAATTTAATGATTTACATTCAGGTCTCATATCCATTTTGAGTTAATTTTTTCTATCCATTACAAGTTAGGTCAAGGTTCATTTCTTTACACACTGATGCCCAGTTCTATTAGCATCATTTGTTTAAAATACCTTCCTTTCTCCATTGAACAGTCTTTGCACCTTTGTCAAAAATAAGTTACTTTTAATGTGGGTTCCTCTCTAGACTTTGTACTCTTTCCACTCGTGTGTATATCTATCCTCTCACCAACACTGCGTCATTTTGATTACTATGGCTTTAGAATAAGTCTTGAAATCTTGAATCCTCCAATTTTGTTTTTTTTCAAAATCATTTTGGCCATTCTACTTCCTTTACTTTTCCACATAAATTTTAGGCTCAATCTGTTGATTTCTACAAAAATTCTTGCTGGGAATTTTGATTGACATTGCATTGAACCCATAGACAGGTTTAGAGAGAACCGACAACCTAATACTGAGTCCTCCACTCAGTGAGCATGGTATAGCTCTTCATTTATGTAGGTCTTTGTTTTCTTTCATCAACATTTTGTAGTTTTCAACATAAAGATCTTGTACATATTTTGTTAGGGATTTATGCCTATTTTATACATTTTAGTCATATTATAAATGGTACTGTTTTTAAATAGCAGTTTCCAATTACTCATTACTAGTAGATGGAAATACAATTGTTTTTATATATCGATCAAGTGTCCCACAACCTTGCTAAATTCGAATATTAATTCTAGTAGCTTTTTTGTAAATTTATGGGGCCTTTCTACTCATACAGTGCTGTTATTTGTAAACAGAGAGTGTTTTATTCCCTTTTTTCCAATCTAAATGAGTTTTCTTTCTTTTTCTTGCCTCGTTGTACTGGCTAGGATCTCCAGTACAATGCTGAAGGGGAGTAGTGAGTGTGGAAATCCTTGCATGGTTTCCAGTCTTAGGAGAAAAGCAGTCTTTCACTGTGCTGTAAGCTGTAGGATTTTTGTAAATGTCCTCCACCAAGTTAAGGAAATTCACTTCTATTCCTAGTTTAAGAAATTTTATTATGAGTGGATATTGGATTTTGTCAAATGCTTTTTCCACATTTATTGAGATGATCATATCATTTTTCTTCCTTAGTCTATTCTTATGGTATATTACAATGATTAATTTTCAAACGTTAAGCCAGCCTTGCTTTCCCAGGCTAAAGCCCTCTTTGTTTTCATAACTCGAATTATAGATTTTATGTAGTGCATTCAACTTGCTAAAATTTCCTTCAGGATATTTGAAACTATGTACATGTGATCTATTAATCTGTAGTGTTATCTTCTTGTAAGGGCTTTATCTGCTTTTGGCATCAGGGTAATGCTAGCTTCATAAAATAAGCTGGGAAGTGTTTCTTGCTATTCCATGTTCTGGAAGATTTTGTGATAGACTTGCTATTATATTTTCCTTAAATGATGTGTCAAATTCACCAGTGAAGCCATCTGTGCCTAAAGTTTTCTTTGTTGCAAGCTTTACAACATTTCAATTTATTGAATACATATAGAATACTCAGGTTATCTATACCTTTCGAGATGGGAACATTTCTTGATATATTTATGGGACATCTGTGGTTCCTTCTATTAAATTCTTATTCTTTTATTTTGCATATTTTCTATTGTAATTTGTCTTTTTCTTAATGATTTATAAGAGTTATTTATATATTCTCAAAACTTATACTTTTATAATATGGCCTGTATTTTTTAATATTTTTATTTCATTATAAAGGCACTTTAAATTTTGGAATGGTCAAATTTGTTAGTCTTTTATTGTTACTATTTTTCCTCTATGTTTTGAAAATCGTTCCCTATGCTATTATCATGAAAATACTCTCCTATATTTTTCTTTTTAATTTTAAGATTTTTTTTCACAATTAGATACTTGTTAGATACCTCTTATTAGCTCTTTCTAGAATTCACTTTCATCTATGGAGTGAGGTAAGGATATGTGTGAAACAAAAATAGTTTATTCATTTTCTATATGCAAGCCTGTTATTCTAACACCCTTTATTGAATAGTCCTACAGTGATCAGTAATTCCTCTCCTATTACACATCTAAGACACATAGAAATCTGAATCTGCACAACCGGAAGGACCTACAACTAGAATATACAGCTATGGACTGGGAGGCTTTGGGGAGAAGAAGAAGAAAACAAAGGTTGGCAATAGGTCTTAGCTCAGGGCCAATCTTTAAAAAAAAAAGAAAGAAATCTGAATCTGCTTTTGGTAACTTTATTGGGTTCCATTCATCTCTGTTTTTAGTTACTGCTCAAACCACAGTTACAATTACTATAGTCTATAAATAAATATAGATATTTGGAAAGCCTAAACCCTTGTCCTTCTTTTTTTTCTTTTTTTTCAGAATTATGTCAACAATTGGTAGAACATCATTTTTCCATATAGAGTTTTAGAATCAGTTTGTCAATTCCATGAAGAATTCTTTGGAAATGTTATGCGAACTACGTTGAACATATAAATTAATTTGAAAGAGAATTGGAATATTTCTGATAATGGCATTTCAGACTTACTAACCAGATTTATCTTGTCATGTATTCATATTTACTTTTTGCCATTAAAACTCATATTTTGGGCACATTTATTTACAAGATTCTTTCAGAATTTTTAGTTGGATTTTTAATTACCCTTATTTTGTAACTGTTGACATACAGGAATGCTCTTGATTATATATGTTGATCTTATGCGAAGTGTCATTGCTGGTCTCTCTTGTTATTTCTAATTATTTGCAGAATCTCTTTAATCTACTATATAGACAAGTATATCATCTTGATTTTCCTCTTTCTTTCTAATCTTTCCACTTATAATTCTTTTTCTTTTCTAGTTACACTTGTTAGAACTTCTAAGATAGTGTTGAATAGTAACAGTGAGAGTAAGCTTATTTTTCCTGTTGTTGATTTTATTGGGAATGTTTTAGTGTTTCACCATTAAATATAATGATACTTGTAGGTTTCTGTAAGATAGCCTAGATCGCTTTATAAATATTCCATTCTGTTCCTAATTTGCTTACAACTTTTACCATGAATTAATATTGAATTTTATTTAAAATGTATTACTGAGATGACCATATGGTTTTCTCATTTAAACATAAAAAATGAAATCTCAGATCTTTAACCATCCTTCCATCACAAAAAAATGTTACTAGGGCATAATTATTTTTAAGACACTTTTAGATTATATCTTTTAGTCTTTTATTTGATATTTTTACCTCTATCCTTAAAAATTGTCTCTCTTTTACTTTCCAATTGCTTTCTAACCTCCCACTTATCATATTTTTCATCTCCAGTGCTGCTAGAATGATCTTTACCTCTTCAGCCCTCTTGATCAATGCATACCTCTCACATCTCTTCACTCCAGTCTACTGAGTTGCTTACAATTCACTGAACACCTCATGCTTTTGTCACGTCAATGCTTTATTCATGCTACTCCTCTGGCTAGAATGCCTTTACTCTGATCCGGGTGTCAGGCAAACCATTTCAAGTTTTATGGTTCAACCTAGACTGCCTCTAGGAATCCTTTACTGGCATTTTAGGAGGAATTTTAACTACCTCTTCTGCCCATATACACTATACAAATTTCCACTGCAGCATCTGTTACACCTTACAACTCCTCTTGTTTTATCAGTACATCAGGTAGCATATTTTATTCATCATCGTACCAGCAATATCCAGCACTATGCATACTGCCCAGCAAATAACAAGTTTAAAAATTGCTTAATGAATGGATTATGAAGATAGATTTTTCAATTCTGATTTTTCGGACCACTTTTTTGAGCAATGTCTTGCTCTTAATTCTAGCTTATTCCTAATAATATTTTCTATTCATAAAGCCATAGCTAATCAGAAAACACATGACCACAGTGTGTCTTGGTTTTGAAAGATAAGCACTGTTGACTGAAGTTTGTCTCATACCCTCAAATCTAGAGTTTCCTATTTCATAGATTTAATAAAGAGTTAAGACTAAAGACTTAATTAAGACAAACTTACTTTCATAATCAACTGCGAATGTGTGTGTGTGTGCAGGTGTTTATACGTATTGAGTACTATCTCTTTGTCAGACAATTTGTTAAATTACCTTACATACGTTCCCTCATTTATTCACCTCAACAACTCCAGGAGGTCCATATTATTATTAACATGCCTAGAAACAAATGAAATAACTGAAGCTTAAGGAAGGTAAATCATTTTTTCAAAGCAACGAATCTAGGAATTGAAAACAGACTTTTCTAAATCAAAAAGTGCAATGCAAGTGCCACATATTTGTCAGGAAAGGCTGACTGTTCAGGTGTGCTTAGAAATTAGTGAACTGGAGAAAATAAAATTCTAAGTTGACTTATAAAGTGAAATAATATAACCTTTTTCCCACCGTTTACCTGTCTGGGAGAAATCTAAACTGTATAATTCTATGACTCCAAAGGAGTCTTTAGTAGAGAGAAGTTACAATTGTTTGTGACTTGTAAAAAGAGAAAAACATCCTTTCTATTCATATTTTATATAGTAGTAGAATTTAATACAAAAAAATAAAAAGATTACCTTTCCAAATCTACCTTTCTCTAGAAAAATGAGCTCCTCTCAAGACAATGCTGTTGACAATATAATGTCCTGAGTCTTCACTGAAAACAAAACTTAAGTATTTGTTGCCATAATAGCAACTTTAATGCACTTCTTGCTATCACTGGGTGTGTTTATCTTAGTAACCTAAGCAATGCACTCAACAACTTGGCAATTAATCATTTTAAAATTAAAAGATTAAGCCTACTGAAAGCCTAATTATGAAAACTAGAATAAAAAAAGAAAGGAGTCCGAATAATTTCTAGCTTAGCTCAGGAATGAACATTAGAAAAGAATGCTTAATTAACTCTATGAAGTTGTTCTCCAATAAAAGAACGTATTCATTTTCCCTAGGAGATCAAGCTTTTTTGTAGTCATATGTTCAAAGACTAAAGAAACTTCATTGAGATGCCCGCAAGATAGTAAGGAGGACTTGTTGCTATGACTTCAATAACCAGCATGTAGCTAATCAGCGTGCATAGCAATCACTGAGAAGGAAATGGCTATTTTTGTCCTTAGCTTTAGTTCTAAAGAAGCAGTGATCAAAACTGAAATTTGACCTAGAAGCTGTCACGGTTCTAAAGATGCTTGACAAAAGGTTTGGCAAGTGTTAATAAGAATAGGAAAACAAGGAACAAAGCAACCAGATTTCTCAAACTTTCAGGACAGTCAAGTGCAGCAAACCAGCCAAGAGCCTAACAGCCAAAGATTATACCCAATGTACCGTGATGGGCAGGCGCATTACTCTGATTTGTTGTCAATGATAAAGACTAGATGTTCTTTCATACTAAACAGCCAATAAATAAACAGTGAGCTACAGCCGAAGGGACAGAAGAAGAAAGCCAGTGACAAACAAAACAGAAGGACTCAACTTGGGGAGAGCAAACAGCTCCTTGTACCTCAATTCTGTAGTCCTTCAGGAAGTGGGAGGTGAGAGTCATGTTCACCAGTACTGCTTAGCAGCTGAGCATGGGGAGACAGTCCTTGTACACATTTGCACCTAGAAATTCACCTGCATGGAGCACCATACATTAATTCAAGAAAGCTTCAGTGGAAAATGAAAAGACATATTTACAAGTATCCAATGAGTTTGTAAAAAGTCACCTATGCACAATGCTCTGTTTTAATTATGTACTATTTTATTTTAATTATGTTGTTTGGGGTCAGTTTTTTACACAGACAATGAGAGAGAACTGAATGAGTCTTTCAACCCCAAGGATAATAGGGGGTTATTCCTTATTTTGAACTTCAAAACCCAAGCAAAAGCAAGAAAGGGGGAAAAATAGGGTGGCAAGAAAAGAAAGGAAGTGGAAGAGAGATCCAGAATTCGGAAGACTAAAAGTAAGAATGTGAAATTTAAGATATTAAGAAAAACGGACCTTTCTTCTTTGCCCTTCATCTCAATTAAATCATGCATATTAAGTATTAAAATATGAAGAAAGGAAAAAGTTTTCATAACGCTAAATAATTAGTAATGTTTAAAAAACTGTATCCTATCATCATCAGCACTTACTATATCACATTCTAGGATATCTAAAGTTTCAAATTTTTAATTTTTTAACTTAGTTTGAACAGTATAATAGTGCATTGTTATAATCTATAATTAAATGTTAAATTATTTCACTTATAACTAAGCGGGTGCCGTTAAATCTTTGTGTCAAATTTTATAAAGTTCTGATTTTATCATGCCAGTCAATGAGAAATTGGATCTTAAAAGCTTGTTTGGAGGTTCTATTTAGATAGAGAGTAAAGCCAATTGTATAATCTTAGTAAAATACTCTCTCATCCAAAAAAGTTTATCATTTTGCACAGTTTCCAGGGAGGATCACATGAGGCAGCAGCAAGTAACAGAAAATCCCTCTGGATAAGTAGATCAACAAAGCAATTCCGAATCATGGGGTTGACAGAGGTCATATGAGATCATCCTCCTATATAATATCATGGGATTGGATATACAGAGTTTAATTAACTGGCAATTGCCTGAATTGTTAATATTTTCAGTTTGTTTTTGTTTGTTCTTAATGACTCCTTCCTCTCTTTCATCAGAATACCAACTTCCTCTGGTTGGTATTCTAACAGATAAAAAGATAGCTTTTCTTTTCATTATCTCTCATATTTCCTTCCTTTCTATTACATCTGTAACAAAATCTGCTAAGTTCTCTATCACTCCCTGTCTGAAATGCTACATTTGCTTGATCATGTAATGGAACCATTTTCTCAATCTTATATTAAGCCTTCCCCCCATCTATGCTGCAATAATCCAGAGTCTTTTGGACAAAGGGCCAAAGGAGTCAAGAATATTTGCAGAAGAGTGGTTGGAGCTCTGGGCCACAACTGAATAGAAAGGAAGTAATGACTACATGATCACAGAAGAACTTCAAAACTTTAACGTATACAATGAAGACATTGAAATTGTTAAAGATTTTGTTTACCTTGGTTCGGTCATCAATTTAATTGGAGACTTCAGCCCAGAAATCAAGAGAAGACTGAGACTTGCAAGGCCAATAATGAAAGAACTAGCAAAGATCATCAAGTGTAAGGAAGTGTCATTAGAGTCCAAGGTCAAGATTATCCACTCCCTCATATTCCCAATTACTACGTACGGGTGAGAAAGCTGGACAGTGAAGAAGGCTGATAGGAAAATAATTGATTCATTTGAAACATATTGTTGGAGGAGAGCTCTATGGATACCCTGGACTACCAGAAAGACAAACAAGTGGGTCTCATAGCAAATTAAGCTTGAACTATCACTGGGGACAAAAATGATCAAACTGAGGCTGTCCTACTTTGGGCACATCACGAGAAGGCAAGATTCTTGGAAACAACAATACTGCTGGGTAAAGTAGAAGCAGCAGGAAAAGAGGAAAACCAAATATGAAACAGATTGACTCCATAAAGGAAGCCAGAAGCATGAGTCTACAGGAACTGAGTAGAGCTGTTGAGGATAAGACATTGTGGACATCACTCATTCTTAGCGTCATCAGGAGTTGGAGCCAACTTGATGGCATGTGACAACAATGATAGGCTGGAACAGAAGGAAAGAAAATCACACAAGACTGTAAGGGCTCTGTGAGGACAAGGAGAAGGTTTAGAGTTGGAGTAGCAGAGAGAGGGAACAGAAGGATAAGATGCTGTGACTGGTAGAATCCCTACTTTGCTGACCACCAGGGCACCATTCACATTGTGTCCTAAGTGATAGGAATCCCTTGGCACATATATAACTCAATGTGAATCATGCCCTCTGGTGTTGTGCAAGGTTACTGGTTGTGCTGGCATGAGTGGTTTTAATTTACATCTTCAGAAAATCTCACTTAATGACAAGATCCAGGGGTCAGTTATGGGAGCCAGGGTTGTGGGAAGGTAATGGAGGTGGACATAACTAATGATGAAAGGGTGGCACACTTGGGCTGAAAGTGTTTGTAAGATCTTGGGGAATACCGTAAGAGAACAAGAGTTGACGAAGTATTCCATAAATGAAAAGGAGTGAGCAGAAAGTCAGCCTGTTGAAGAGGTCAGTTAGAAAGTCGAGTAGACAAATAGCCGGAAGGTCAGAGGCAAACTTCTGTTCGGGTGGGAGCCTGTGTCCCATTCCAGAGGTCATGGAGGGTGAAGAAATTAGCAGCCTTCATATAAGAGAGCCGGAGGGGAGGCAGATTCAGAGGGGTCCCAGAGCATGCTTAGCTCACCTCCACAGCTTTGCTCTCGCTCTTCTTGGGCTATGCCCACACCACTACCACCCTGGTTTCTGACAAAGTCACAGACAATCCAGTTTCTCTTCAAGGTTCCTCATCAGAAAACTTCTCTTGATGACAGTAGACTCCTCTGATCTCTTCCGTTCTTCACCAACAGTTTTAGCAACATTATATTTAATCTACATATCCATTATCCAATCTTATAAAATCCTCCAGTAGGTTTCTGTGTGCGAGTTTTATATCCCCAATTACCCCACAGAAGTCTTTTGGGAGCAGAAATTATACTTTCTCTGTATCCTTCACTATGTCATTATGTGTATAAAAAGGGTGGGCATGTGGTTTACCCCTAAGAAATACTTGTTCAGTAAAATCAATATTAAAATAAATTTAAGAAGTTGCTTTTTTGGGAGGAGCACACATTTTTTAATTTAGTTTTTTACTTAAATATTTTCAGCTTTATGGACATATAATTGAGAAATAAAATTGCATATAATTAAGTACACCTCATGATGAGATATGTGGTATCGTGACATGATTACGACAATTAAGTTAATTAACACATCTATTACACAGTTACCTTTTTTTAACTGTGAGATACTTGAGATCTACTCCCTTAGTATATTTCAGGTATAGAATATAGAGGACTCTTTTACCATGGAAGTGTTGGTGGCCCTTGGTACAATGATTCTGTCACAACAGCGACTTTAATAAGATGCAGTAAGATATGAGAGTTATCACTAGCATTTTAAACTTTTTTACCTCTTTTGAGTTGAGTATCACTTCACCTCTTGGTTTATTTAAACCAGGATGTATTTATCATGTTATGTAAAGGGAAGTCTATTAAATTAATTGTTATGAAATGAATGAAACTAATTAATAACATATTTTTCTAGCGTTCTCCACTTCATTTATACCTAAGGAACCAACTACTTACAAATTGTGCACTTATATTGACAGCTGTTCTGGCTTCTTCCTCCCTAGAGACTTTTCACCCTAAATTTACTTTCTCATATATAATTAACAAACAAAAGTATATCCTTCTTTATAAATCTTTCTTTAGAAGGGAAAGAATGTAAACAGTGTAAAATAGTGACAGTAATGGATAACCTTGTTGCATTTGTCTCACATATCTGGTATCTCATCATGAATTTTTGTCCTTTTTGTACTATTTAGTGGAAAAACTGAAATGGGAACTCAGAAAACTCCTCTAATACCCAATTTTGTTTCTGTGCTTCAGTCTAGACAGAAGTAGGTAGTTGACTTATCTCAATAGTGGAAAATGTCTACCAAAGTAAATATATTACTGTGTATTTGGTCTTCAGAAGTTTTTGAAAACATTATTCCATTTTGGTACTTCTTTTTTACATATTTATGTTTTTTCTTTAATAAAAGAAATAGCAAACACAAAATATTACACCCAGGAGGAATAAGCCAGTAGGGTTATATTTTATTTTATTTATTTAGTTAGTTTTTTGCTGAAGAAGTTTCCACCTGAGCTAACATCTGTTGCCAATCTTCCTCTTTTTATATGTGAGCCACTGCCACGGCATGGCCACTGACAGATGAGTGGTGTAGGTCCACACCCAGGAACCAAACCTGGGCCACCGAAGCAGAGAGAGATGAACTTAACCACTAGGCCATCGGGGTTGAGCCAAGTTTTTATTTTATTTTTATATTTTATATTTTCAGATATCACCTCCTTCACTAATCTCTGATATTTCTTTAAAAAAAATATTTGGGAATAAACATGGTGGTACTTTTCACCAGCAAAGAACACTGCTGATGGTTAAAGAAAACATTTCTACGACTTGCAAAATGATCCCTTTTGCATGATAACCACCTCACAGGACACTATCTTGTACTCACACACATAAAAATTAAACAAAATGCCAAAACAGAACCAACCCTTCCCCTACCCCAGCTCACATGCCCACAGTTAGCAAACATCAAAAGTTTAGGATCCTACCAGCATAAGAAATACAAACCTACATGTTAAAGTAGATCAACCAGTTCCCTCACTTATTAATAATATATTAATGATGATATATAATGAATTCTAAGTGAGAAAGGTAGCCTAATGAAGCCTTAGATAATTCCTGGAAATATTATATATTTGGGGGTTGTAGTTTGTTTTAGTTGTTTTTTTATGCTTACTTGATAAGCATAAAAAAAAAATCTAAGGCTGTGAAGAAAGAAAAATTCCAAAATCTTCCAGTAGAAGTCTTATGAGTCTTTGTTAGAAAGTCTGGGTTGAAACCACAAAGAAATTATTAAGAAGGACAGATCTGTTTACAGTTTTGAGAAACAGTGCTAAGAAACCATCCTCTTCAGTAATCTAATGAGGATGTGGGCATCAATGCATTGTATTTATCTCTTTGCCTGTTTATAAGCTTACAAGCATTTAGAGCTGAATGGAATCTCATAGGCCACTTAAGCCAAGTTCTTCATTTATACCTGAGAAAAAGGTAATACACATCAATAACAGCCAACCTGAAATAAAAACCATTATCTTCTGATTTCTGGTCTACTGATTATTCAACCACAATATGCTTTATCTCTGTTGATTCATTTAACTGCTAGAATATAGATCATGTATTTACCTATATATTCTTAGTACTAAAGGGATAGATATTCTCTATAAATGAACTACAAGAAAAATAGACACAATGTGCTTGTCAAAACACATTATAACATCTTTACTGGACATACTACAACACAATTTAAATCAACCAAGAAACATAGTCTTTCATTTTAAAAAAACCCTCAAATGCCATCAAACATTTTTATAGAAAAATAATTTTTTTATTAAGATTATGATAGATTACAACCTTGTGAGATTTCAGTTGTACATTATTGTTAGTAATGTTGTGGGTACACCACTTCACCCTTTGTGCCCTCCCCCCACCCCACCCCCCCTTTTCCCTGGTAACCACCGATCGGTTCTCCTTGTCTATATGTTAACTTCCACCTATAAGTGGAGTCATATAGAGTTCGTCTTTCTCTGTCTGGCTTATTTCGCTTAACATAATACCCTCAAGGTCCATCCATGTAGACGCGAATGGAACAATTTGGTCCTTTTTTATGGCTGAGTAGTATTCCATTGTGTATATATACCATATCTTCTTTATCCAGTCATCAGTGTCTGGGCATTTAGGTTGTTTCCACGTCTTGGCTATGTAAATAATGCTGCGATGAACATAGGGGTGCATGGGACTCTTGGGATTGCTGATTTCAGGTTCTTAGGATAGATACCCAGTAGTGGGATGGCTGGGTCATAGGGCATTTCTATTTTTAACTTTTTGAGAAATCTCCATACTGTTTTCCATAGTGGCTGCACTAGTTTGCATTCCCACCAGCAGTGTATGAGGGTTCCTTTTTCTCCACAAACTCTCCAACATTTGTCACTCTTGGTTTTGGATATTTTTGCCAATCTAACGGGTGTAAGGTGATATCTTAGTGTCATTTTGATTTGCATTTCCCTGATGATTAGTGATGATGAGCATCTTTTCATGTGTCTATTGGCCATACTTATATCTTCTTCGGAGAAATGTCTGTTCATGTCCTCTGCCCATTTTTTGATAGGGTTGTTTGTTTTTTTGTTGTTAAGCTGTGTGAGTTCTTTGTATATTATGGAGATTAATCCTTAGTCGGATAAGTAGCTTGTAAATATTTTTTCCCAATTAGTGGGCTGTTTTTTTGTTTCAATACTGTTTTCGCTTGCCTTGAAGAAACTCTTTAGTCTGATGAAGTCCCATTTGTTTATTCTTTCTATTGTTTCCCTCATCTGAGGAGTTACAGTGTCCAAAAAGATTCTTTTGAAACTGATGTCAAAGAGTGTACTGCCGAAATTCTCTTCTAGAAGACTTATTGTTTCAGGCCTAATCTTTAGGTCTTTGATCCATTTTGAGTTTATTTTTGTGAATGGTGAAAAAGAATGGTCAATTTTCATTCTTTTACATGTGGCTGTCCAGTTTTCCCAGCACCATCTGTTGAAGAGACTTTCTTTTCTCCATTGTAGGCCCTCAGCTCCTTTGTCAAAGACTAGCTATCCGTAGATGTGTGGTTTTATCTCTGGGCTTTCAATTCTGTTCCATTGATCTGTGCACCTGTTTTTGTACCAGTACCATGCTGTTTTGATCACTGTAGATTTGTAGTATGTTTTGAAATCGGGGATTGTGATGCCTCCAGCTTTGCTTTTCTTACTCAGGATTTCTTTAGCAATTCGCAGTCTTTTGCTGCCCCATATGAATTTTAGGATTCTTTGTTCAATTTCTGTAAAGGATGTCCTTGGGATTCTGATTGGGATAGCGTTGAACCTGTAGATTGCTTTAGGTAGTATGGACATTTTAACTATGTTTATTCTTCCAATCCATGTGCATGGAATGTCTTTCCATCTCTTTAAAAATAATTGGTTTTTACTTTAAAAACTATGCCTAAGAAATACGAAATAAGTTCGTCTTATTAATCATAGTCATACATTGTTCAGGGATTCTGTCCTTCCATGGTGTTCTCAGTCTACGCCACTCCCTGAGATCGTTCCCCTTTCTTTTTTTTAGAGTTATTTATTTTATTTATTTTATTCTATTTTTTATTGAGGTTATGATAGTTTACAACCTTGTGAAATTTCAGAGGTGCCTTATCCATTCCCCTTTCTTAAAACATGAAGCCAGTCTTGCAGCTCTTCCCCACCTCACAAGAATCTTCACTTGACCTTGGATCCATCCAAATTCTTTCTCTCTCCTTCCTCCCTTTTTCCCCCGTTTCCATCCCTCCATCCCGCCTTCTTTCCTCTTTCTTTAGTCCTTGAAATCTGCTCCAAGAGAGCAGGCCTGTATCTTCACCCCTTTATTAAAAATGCTTCGCTTTCAACAAGCTTACATCAATGAAAAAGCCATTAAAGGAAACGAAATGTCCTTCTTTTCTTTTCTCTGTTGCACTGAACACGGCAGGTCACTCATTTCTCAAAACACTGTCCTCCTTGGACTTTCCTGAAAATGCACTAACCGTATCTCATCTGCCTTTCAGCAAATTCTTCTAGGTCCTTCTTGCCTTAATGTTTTCCATCTCAGCAGGGCCTTTTTTCCAGCACTGAATCTCTCCCACGATCACATCCTTAATCGTGTACTGGACAAATAGACTCATTCCACAGTTTCGCCTTCTTTCCTATCTCCTTCCATGACTAATTCTAAATATACTTTACAAAAATAAGAGTCAAATTTTGTATTTGTGTAACTTTCTACTAAGTGAGCAAGGTAGGCAATATACGACAAACAGCTTAACGGTAAGAGTATTTATCGGTTTCTTTGTCAATTATCTAGGAGTTGCTGCCGTCAGAGTCTAGACATGACCTAAATGGGGGACAAAACACAGATTTACAAATAAGCGTCATAACAGACGCAGGGATAAGGCGCTGAAAGCGTACAGAAAAGATAGACTTTCATGGGACACAGTGTTTCCTAAGTCCCAGGCGCTTGTGCACCATATTCATGGTTTTTACCACATTTTCCTAGCACTGTGGGAAAATGTCATAGTTCATTGAGCATTTGCCACTTGTGAAACTCTTCAAATATACCTTTTTTGTTTTTCTACAAACATCCATATAAGGTAGATATTGATGGTATCATTCCTATCAATTATGCATGGTGGCATGGGAGGTAAAGGGACAACAGCGTCTGAGTTCTATGGCTAATTAGTGGATAAATTAGGATAAGGATTTATTGAAATATTTGCTTTAACTTCTCCTACAGCAACAAACTGCCTCCTGGTATATGGTTTGTCTCGTGTTTGAGTACCATCATTACTCTCATTTACTCCATACTTTAAAACACAATTTACATTTTTACTAAAATATATTTTAAATAAAACTTTAAATCTCTACCATAAATAGATAATCAGTATTCCTTATCTTAAAAACAATGATTGCCAAAGGCTCAAAGTCTAGGGCCTGCCCTCTCTTTATTATAAAGGGAAATATCTGAAATACCATTTGTACTTTTTAATCATTTGACCTTTTTTTGACTTGAGCATCACTTTACCTCTCCGTTTATTCAAACCAGGATGTATTTATCATGTTATGTAAAGGGAGACCTGTTAACATAATTGCTGTGAAATGAATAAAACTAATGACACTAAATTAGAATTTCTTCCTGATTTAATCAAAAGAATTGAAAGAAAATTGAGATGAGAATAACTTTAGCCCCGTAAGATTCAATTTTCTTTAATGCCATGTCCTTGAACCAACTAAAATAAGATCATGCCCGTCCTAAAATGGAAAGGCAGTATAACATAGCATTTGGGAGCACGGACTCTGCAGTCAGATCGCCTGAGTTCAAGTCCCCTCTCTGCCATTTACTAGTTCAGCTATTTTGGGCAAATTATTTAAATCTCTCTGCATAAAAATGAAGATGATAATAATAATGTTTCTATCATAGGATTGTTATGAGGATTAAATTACTATGTACCCATAAAGTGCTTAAAACAGTGCATGGCACATATTAAATACTGTAGAAGTATTTCTTAAATATGCAAAATAAAAATACTTTGCATTTCACTAGTACATACCCCATGTTTGGAAAACACTAAGCTGGGCAAGTCATGGACGTTTTTCATGCAGGAAATATATTTAAGCTAATAATTTGAACTAATTAAGGATCAATAGACTTGCATTTCCATGGAGAAAGAGAAAGATCATGCCAGGGAGTCAAAACAAGCATGAGCAGATAGCTGGAGGTAAGAAAAGGAGAATAGATGAAATGAGTTTGCAGTTTCTTTGATAAAGGCATAAAATGCATGAGAGAGAACAGCAGAAAGTAAAGTTGGAGAGGACACATGGCAAGGTAAGAGCTGTGCGTGAATGAGGTGCTCTGATCACCACGTGGGGATGATTTGGGAAGAGACTGGAAGAGGAGAAGTAACTTGCAGAGGAAAGATCATTCAAGTCCAGGCAGAAGGGGATGAGGAGCTGAATGAAAGCAGCTAATGAATAGTATATGGTAAAGCTGTGGATATTAAGAGGTGTTACGACATTAGATCAACAAGGCCAGGTATATTCCAGAGTCATCAAGGAAAAGAAAGAGGGAGGAAGAGGGCAAGGGAAGGGAGGAAAGAGAAACACTTAGATCTGGGAAGGACGAATTCAGTTCTGAACATACTGAGGTTGAAAGACTGGAGGGATGGCAGGGTGGAGACGGCTGACAGTCGAGCAGAGTGATACGGATCGGAGAGTTACGCACACATAAGCAACATTTGAAACCATGAGACTGGAAACCCTTAGTAATTTTCAGAGGGAGAGTTTCAGTAAACTGGAGAACATCTACCCCATCCTAAGTCTAAAGAGTGGCTGGTGAGGAAGAAGAGACAGCAACTAGAGAGACTTAATCAGTAACAGTGAAACAAAACACAAATGCAACAGCACTCCCAGTATGTAGCTCTCAGGAACCTTTTTTTAGAGTTGGGAACCAGATTAGAAATTAAAAGTATTATATTAGAGATACAAGTAAAGGAATAAGAGTTGTAACAAGTAGCTCAGATAACTTGACAAAGGAGAGAAACATTCTGGAAGAGCTACTTCTCAAAGCATGTCCCACGCTTCCTGCCTCAAAATTGGCTGGATTGCATGTTAAAATTGCAGGTCCATCTCTGAACTCAAACCTTCTGACCCTGAATCTTGCCAGTGGGATCCAGGAATTATATTTAACAATTCTCCAAGTTATTCTGATTAGACAACAAAATTAGAGGTTCTAGAACAGGAAGTTTTATCAAAATAGCAAGAGATATTTACTTCGCTATCGTATAGTTTTGGTATATCTTATACATTGTAGAACAAGTAACGAGTGACTATTTTGACAGGTTATCTTAACAAACTAAAGAAGAATTTGTTTTAACGACACGTCATATTATTTTCCGCACTCCACATGCATTATTCCGGTTTTATTGGCTATGTAGGTCAAGCCTTTCTTTCTTGTTGAGCTGTGGTTTTGTTTGTTTGCCATATCATGAGTGCTGTGAGGAGAGGACATGGCTTCACATTATTTATCCTCATTTCCTCATCTCTTGTCAAACAGATGAAAATAGAATGACCTCAAATCAATCAAGTTGAAACAGATAGAATCTAATTCTTTTTTAAGGCCTTTACATTTCTAGGTTAAAACTAATTCTGTCCTTGACTTTAAACCCATCTCATTTACCCGAATTTTCTTTGTTTTCCAGTAGTCTAGGAGAAATACCTATATTTGTGTAATTATGAATGACAGCTCTGACCCTTTCCAGTTAAAAATAATAAAATGAAATTTACATTTAAAGTTTTGCTAAATTGAATCTTACATATTTAATTTAGAAACATATTTTCCCCCAAAAAATATAATTAAGCCTATACTTATTTTTAGTTCACGCTATACCAAATCAAATATATCTTTTGTACAATTAACATGTTCTTGAAAAATAAAGCAAGCTTCTAAACAGTTCACTACAAAGGATTTAGTTTATCGTGACAAGAGGATATTGCATTAAGGATTTATGCTAATTGACCTACATTCCAATTTATGACAACCTCAGTTCTAAGTAAAATCAACAATAATTTACAATAGTTTTAGAAACTTTGCATTTAAATTAAAATAAAAAAGATTAACTGATCTTATTTGAAATTATTCTGCGTTGAGCTTATCCCAGCATTCTACTAACACATTTCCACCCAGGCATGAATTTCCACACTCTAATGTTTTGCTGTGAAATTTTAGTGTGACTGCCTAGATTTCTTCATATTTCTAATTAAAGACTCAGCCTTTTCTCATATGTGTTTCAGAAAACCTACAGCAAATTTTCAGTTGGAAACCTGACGGTGTCTATATTGTGAGGTACACCTACAAGACATGTCTTTTAGGAATGAGATCAATCAGTTGGCTACTCCCATTCCTCCTCTCCCCATGGGAGCATACGGTTTCCCGCATCAAGAGCAGGGGTCCGATGCCTCTCCCTTTGAATCTGACTGTCCTTACTGATTTTGGCAACTGACCAATAGAATGCAGCAGAAGTGATGTTCTGGGGCTGAAGATGTTCCAGGTCATAAGAATCTTTGCAGCTTCTGCCTGAGTCACTTGGAGCATTTGTTCTTGGGATGCTCCCTCTTGGAACCCAATGACCATTTTGTGAAAAGCCCAAGCCACCTGGAGGCAGCCTCAACTGAACTCCCAGCCAAGAGCCAGCATCGATCGCCAGCTATATGTGTGAGCTATCTTGTACGAACAGCCCGATCAAGACTTCAGATGGATGAATGCCCAGTAGATACCAGAATTCAAAGGCATAAGGCCTCAAACAAGAACTGCTCAGAAGTCAGCCCACAGAACCATAAGAGATAATAAGTTGTTTTAATTCACTAGTTTTGGAGATAGTTGTTATGCAGCAAAGATAACCAGAACATTAGTTTATCTTTCTCTACTCAGACTATTGGACTTTTATCATTTTCTAGGGGAAAAAATATACTAAAGGCCAAATGACCCTTAAAAGTTTTACCTAGTAGTCTAGCATCACTTTCTTGATTTGCTTAATGGAAATAGCTCAACCTTATCTTCTTTACATGTTTTTTCCTCTAATTGTTACTAAATCAAGATCCAAGCTACATAAATTTGTAAAATCTTGCCCAACTCTCTCATCAAACAAAAAAGAAAACAAGCTCTCCAAGATTTATATGACCCACCCAAATACATAAGGGATTATCACTTGCTTCTCCTGCTTCAAGTCTTGGCTCTTTGTACCTTGCTCATAACTGCCTCCAAGGGGTTATATTTCTCCTGAAAAAAGTATGAATTCAAGAAAATACCATGTCTCACTGTTCTTGCCTAAATTTGCAAACCATTTTACAAAGCCTTAACCAAGTCCATTTTTGCTGAAATTGAATGAGAGCAAAATATTTCCATGTATTTTCTTCTCTTGCCAAAATTTATGGACTCCTAGATCTAACACTGGATGTTCAATTATGTCACATTTCACTGTTCTAATTTTAGGACATTTAGGTTGATATTCCTCTTCCTGCAAACAGTTTTTGCCCTTTCTCTCCCTATCCCTTGGCCAGCACTCCCTCTACTCCCGCCCTCAAACAGATAACTCATTACATGGATTTACCTCTCACTAAAGGTTGGTAACCCTCAAATCTTTATTGTCCTTCTTGTTCCTGTGCTCAGATTAAATTTCCATTATGTATTTGCAACCTCCTAAACATCTGTGTTTATACATCTTGCCATCACTTCTTAATCAACATTTCAAAAGTGAAATTAATCTTCTGTCCAAAGCATCCAGAAAATGAACCATTTGCTTTATCACTTAAATATTCTATCAAGGGATCCACTATTTCCCCAATCTTCAAGGTTTCAAATCTCCAGAGAATAGCTGTTATTCATTCTCCTCTTTACTGCTCAATTGCCTAATGTTTATGGATTTTTCACTAGAAACATCTTTCATCCATCTTTTTTCTCTCCATTTCCACTATGACCTCTATTCCACTATGACTGGCCTAGACATATGTGATAGCATTCCAGGATCACTGTGAGCGCTGGGTCTGTCCTCGCCAGTTTATCCTCTGTCTAAAACAACACTGTTCAATTTATCTTCCTTAAACACTAATTTCATTATCATTCTTCCCTGCTCAAAAACCTTCCATGGCTCCCTATTTCCTATTGTGTCGATTCTAAATTCCTCTGATCATTTTTGAAGGCTCTCCGAAATCAACCCCATCCTGTGAACCCAGCTCCCTGTCGCCCTGCTCCCCAAAATTCACTTCCTTCCTGCTTTGAGCAGGGGGCCCATCATTCCACGTAGAACACCTCTTTCCTCCCCAAATTCATCACATCCCTCCAGATCAGGTTCAATATCACTCCCTCCATGAAATTTTTTGTAACATTATCTGTGGGACTAAATAATGTTCAACATCATTTTTGAGACAAAACAAAGATAGCAAGTGATGTGGTTAGAGGAGAAAGTAAAAATATTCTTGACCTATCTCACACTGGAGCCTGACATTCCACAATCAGAGAGCTTGCAGGTTAAAAGGAACCTTGCATCAAAAAATGGAAATAACTCTTAGTGAAGAGTTAGTCCTGCATTTCTCAGTATGAAATATTTCATCATATCCTTTCTAGAGAGCAAAATCTGCTGATGGAGGGAAACCTGTTGCATACCTAGATAAGCTGAAGGCATCACTGAGGAAAGAAAACAAAATCAAAGGAGGAAGCATGAGATGCCAAATCTCAATTTGTCTACTTCACAAGTAACTTTGTTTTTTGAGAATTAGCCTTGTGCATAATAGATATGATAACCATCAATTATTCAGAATATTTGACTAATCAATTAGTCTCATTCTTCCACAGTATCAGAGTATGGATTTCTCCTTCTGAGTCAAATAAGAATTGATTGCTATATTCATCCCCATAGCACTATCTTCCTTTCTTTAAATGGTAAACTTTAGGGAGCCCGGCTTCATGGCTGAGTGGTTAAGTTCACGTTCTCCGCTTTGGTCACCCAGGGTTTGACGGCTCGGATCCTGGGCATGGACCTACAAACCACTCATCAAGCCATGCTGTGGAGGCATCCCACATGGAAGAACTAGAATGACTTATGACTAGGATATACAGCTATGTACTGGGGCTTTGGGGAGGAAAAAAAAAGGAAGATTGGCAACAGATGTTAGCTCAGGGCCAATCTTCCTCACCAAAAAAATAAACAAACAAATAAATGATAAATTCAGTTGTCATGACACCAGAAAAAGATGGATTCAGCTTGCTGGCATAGTTGAGCATTCTCTTATGCTGTTTTTCCCCCTTATCCTAGCAATTTGGACTCCAATGCTGAACCCTCACCCCCTACTACCACTAAATAAAAAAAGTTTTAAGTAATCAAATTTTGTGTTTTTCACAAGTACATTAAAAGGAGAGGAAAAAGATGACCTTAAGTGACCAAGTGCTTTCTCTCTAGTTTCTGGACATATTTCCTTCCTTCTCTCTCTCTTCGGCCCCCTGCTGCTCTTTGGCTCTTCCTGTTTCTGGACTGCGTGTCTGGCCACTGTCCTGCATCCTGGCTTCAGGCTCTCACTCTCTACTGCTCCATATACGCTCTTCCTCTACGCCCCTGATCTCCAGCTTCTCACCTGCTTCCTTTACCCACTCTCTCCTACTAGGCATCTGACACCTACAGGAGGGTTAGTGACCCCAATTACAGGAGGAAAAATGTAATCCATTCCTGGCAGAAGGAGGAAGAGGCGAATTTTACATATCTGTCAGATTGCAGACAGGAACCCTTAAGAGTTAGAGACCAAGCTCAGGATTATCCTGGGAGCTCGGATGGGTTAACTCCACCTCCTCTCCACCCTAACGTCTTCCTATAAAGTAGATCACGCATACTTTATCCAGGACATCGAAGTAAAATCCAGGGCCAACTGTTTTTCATTAGAGTTTGGAAATGCAAGCTAGAGAAATAATTAACTTCAAAATCATGAGTACCGTACCCTTTGCTAGTCACTCAAGCTTAAGGTTACAAGGTGAACAACGTCATTCTTTCCAGAGATTTTATGTTGGATCCAAATAGCATCTTAATACTTTTAATAGAGTAAATGAATAGACTACAATAAGTCAATTATTTTGGCTTCCCATGCATAAGAGCTTTTTCCCAACTATGTTATTCTAATAAGTTTATATGCCCATATACAAGGAAAGAAAGAGATAGAGAGAAAGTAAGCCTGAAATACATTCTGCCACACTTGGGAAAGTGTTTTATCTTTCCTTTTTGACTTGAACGTATTCCTTCTTCTGTTTCAAAAGACTTTTAAAAACAGTTCATTCTGCAGATCATTTGCAACACTGTTTTATTCAAGGGCCCTAAAAATGGGTCTTTCTATGACTCTTCCAGGGTCAAGTGAGAAGAAACTATGAATGAGTTGACCCCAGTTAACATTCATAGGCAAAAATGTCCTCAGCTTTCTCTTTCTTCTCTTCTTCTAAATTGGCCCGTGTCTATAAACTCCGCCGATTAGCAGTCAAACCATCCCCTAACCCGTGAGCCTGTGGGAACTCGGGAATTTCAACCGGACACGTCAATCCCAAAGGCCTCCTCTACTCTGGCAGAAATCCCTCACAACAAAGGACAAGGCAGAGGCCGGGGGGAGGGGCGCGTGATGGACTTGGAAGAGAAGAGAGCGCTATACTGGCGTTGAATAGTAACCCGGGGCCGCTGGTGGCTCGCTAATCAGTAGCCGTGGAAAAGCTCTGGATACACCAAAGAAACACACCACGTCTGGGACGATGCCTAATGCCTTCTCTCCCGCCCCTCCTTTGCTGTTCTCCGAACTCTTCTGCTGGGAGCCCACCTCCTCCGGCTCTGTTTTGATGGACTCTTCACACCCTGTTCCCCCACTCCTCCACCCACCGCCACCGCATTCCTGGGGCCGTTCCAAGCTGCCGCCACTGAACTCCAGAGGAGCGGACTCCGCCGAACAACTTGAGCAGAGCCGAACCGCGCACTCCGTCGGCCCCAGACCTGAGCCGGCTGGGACGCCCTTTCCACCTCGCCATTTGCCCAACTCTGGTTTAGGAAGAATCAGCTCTCAGCCTCAATTTCAAACCTGTCGTGCAAAGGTGGCACTTGGTTGAGACAGGGACTAGAAAGAGTCTCCATTCTCGCCCTGCGCCAGCACCTTCCTGGACGCAAACCTATACGTAGGGAAGTTTCACGAAGTTTCCGTTTCTCGTGCCCCATCTCAACTTGCTCCCCGACCTGCACGCTGAAACATAGGAACACGTGGGGACGGCGACCTCCCGGGAATCTGCTCGCGCTCTCGAAACCCGGGTCTCTCGGTCTCTCTTTATTGCTCCCCCGCCGCCCCAAGCGCGGTGCCTCCCGGGCTGCGGTCCTGGTGCCCGGGCGCAGCGTCCCATGGCCCTTCTCTCCAGGTGCCACCCTAGCCCCAACGCCTCCTGCCAGGAAAAGTCCAGAGACAGACCGCGGGAGGCGGGGAAGGATGCAATCAGAGGCCCACCACACATCCACTGTCTTTCCACTCATGCCCCGAGGCCGAGGCCGGGGGCGCCGCATCCCCACCCCCGGCGATGGCGCCCGCCCGCGCACTCACCCATGGCCCGACGTCCTGCTGCCCTGTCCCCGAGGAGCACGAGTGACCGGGCGCTGTGCGGAGCCAAGTTCTCCAAGCGGCTGCCCAGCTCCTCGCGCCGCGGCCAGTGACAGCCTCGCCCCTCCCAACCAGCCGGCTCTCGGGGCCCCGGGAAGCTCGGCGGGGCGGGCGCGCAGACCCCTCCCTCTCCCACCTGCCTGCCCCGGCCGATGGCTGCCGCCCTCCCCTTCCCGGCCGCTCCCCTCCCCGCGGCCCCACCCCGCCCCTTTCACTTTCGGGCGGGCGAGCCTCGTGCAAACGCCTCCACCCGAAATACGTTAAATACAAATTACTTACGCTCGCACTGCCTCAGCGCCCCACGAATGACCCGGGAGCTGAGATAATCCCCCTAAGGTGGAGACTCGGAAAAGATTATTCCAGAACAACAGACAGGTTTGATAAGACGATTTTACATTCCCTTCTCTTGTCTTCAGTATACTCATTCTTCCCCTTAATAATGATATTATTGTGATGTATATCATAAAGACAAGAGAAAGAAGAAATTCTCCCTTTATGTTACATCTCTTCTTTCTTCTGTGTTAAATGTGTTTGTTTCTGTAACCTGGAGAGGCTGTAAAGTCCTAAAAGCCACACACACAGACACACACAGACGTGTGCCATAATAAACAGAAGTCACCTGGAAAATAAATGACTCCATTTAAGAGGGAGCTGATGCTGCTGACAGAGCGCTGGGCTTGTCACTGGGGGACAATGGGTTGTGATCCTGGCTCTGTCACTGATACAGCGGGACTCAGTTTCCTAGTTGGAAGATGAAGGATCTGGAAAATGTGATCTCTAAGGTCCCTTCAAGCTAAAAAAAAAATTATATAATTCTACTGGTTATTGGCCTAGTTCTTTCAGGAGTCATCCTGGAGAAGTTATTTCAGTCAGTCAGTCCCCAAAGTGTCTTAAGCATCTTTTTCATTCAGAGCACACCCTAAAGTCAACAAATCTGTGCCATGAGCAAGTGGAAGAATAAAATAAAGTGGCCGTGATTACTAACCTTGAGGAACATTGCTATCTAATGGAGAAGATATGGTATGAAAAATAATTGAGTGTGTTTAGCAGAAATACATGAAGAAATGCAGAGTATGTCATTAAAATGGCACAGAAACATTTGCAAAGCAATTTCTCCCCTAATGGAAGAGGTATACTCCTGGAAGGGATGTTGCAAGTGCATTTCAGTTAAATGGGAATAGAAAGTTATTCTTGGGGGAGGGGAAGGAAGTAGTGGATAAAAGTTAAAAGTGTTCAACACACAATCCAGAAAGGCATCACCATTCCAGAAAGTGATTAACATGAACCGTGATTGCAGTGAAGCGTAACATTTATACATGGGTTCAATAAAGATAAATGATGAATGTTTGCAGATGAATTTGTAAGCCCGCTTTTGGGTCACCACAGACAACTCACCACTTATTCCCTGGGATTCTGTTTCAAGATATTGTAATTTTAAAAATTAGAACTATTCTCATTTTTTCAATGAAATTGGAACAGGACTCTGAAATATGAAATAATGATAAGAACATAAACTAAGTGTGATTTACTAAGTTTTGGGCACCATTCTAAGGGTTTATATTAACTCATACAATTCTCACAAACATCTTATAAGGGAGATACTGTTACTCCCACTTTAGAGATGACGAAACTGAGCCACAAAATAAATCACTCACCCCAATTCACATAGGTAATAAACAGGAAGGTGAGAGTCAAACGCAAGCAGAAATATTCCAGAGCCCATGATTTCAATCAATTCACAACAGTCTTTCTCTGGATCTTTGTGAACTGCCACAAGCTTGAGAAAGACAATAGTATCTTTCAACCTTGAGTATAATTTATAAACATTTTAGATGCTCCCAGTGACTTATAAGAATTTTGAAATTACACTAACTTACGACTTACTATATACTGCCGTCTAACTATCAAAATCATGATGCTGTCTCTCTTTTGGCTGATTATAAGTGAATATATCGAAATTTTGATGTTTGTGTAATCTGCCTTTGAGGGACCATATAAATGAGCATCAATACTCTGGATCTCAGGTTTGGAGAAGACATTATCTCTCACGTGAGACTTAACAAGTTACATAATTGTATATGGGAATTCAATAAACGTGTCAATTAATTCATGGTCTCAATTCACATATTCTATTTATAATAGTAATTTTCCAGTATTTCTGCTTTCTCATTCCTCTCACCTAGTTGTCCGTCAAGTCCTAAGATTCTGCCTCCAAACTATCTCCCCGCTCATCCCTCACCTCCAGCCCCACTGCCTGGGCTGCCTCTTCACAAGTCCTGTGGGGATGTGACTAGCAGTGCTTTTGTAGAATATGGAGGTTCTTATCAACCATTGAACTCAAAACTGAGGTGTTAGCTAAATTTTGAGATGAATGGAGAAGTTTCATTACATGTTCTGTTGCAAACTCAAAGAGTTTCATCCAGGCCTGGAGTGACTGGAGGTCATTGGTTGAGCATTTTATGTGTCCCTGTCAGATAGTCCAACATCCCCATGATTTGATTCATTTAGGGAGAATGTAGGATGAAAATAAAAGAATGCCAACAGCAAGAAATTGGAACTAACACGCGTCTAATAATCGTGAGCAAGAGGAGGCCACAAATAGGAGTATAGTAGAGTAATCCTAGGCTGGGGAAGACCCAGAGAAAGTCCTGTGAGGGAAGTTTCTGGAAGAAAGGAGCAGTCAACTGGATTAGATATCACAGACAGAGCAAATGAGCGGAGGACTGAAAACTTCCTTTGTATTTGGAAGTTGTGAGGTCAATGGTGAAACAGCTGGTGTTGGTTCACAACCCCGGGAGTTCCCGGATAAAATCCCAATCCTGCTCCCTTATATGGAGGGCAAGGAGAGACTGAAGAAAAAGGCAGGCCACTCCAGATTGTAGTTTTAATAAGGAAGAGAATTTATGTACAAGGCTTGTCTTGGGAAGCTGCAAGAGGAGTAGATCTCTGCACCCCAGAATCTTAAAATTTGTCTAGAGGCCTTAATGGGGTTCAGCCACGTACACGCCCAGACGGCCTCAACAATACAATGCTCTCTCAAGGCTGCCTCCCTGAAGTGGCTCCTAGTATAATGGGCACGTTCCAAGGACAGGAGAAGGATTAAGGGGCCTCCGCTTGCCCAGGTCCAGCTCTCTGGTCCACTGGCAGTCGTGTTCGCTGGATGACCTCCTCCATCAGTTAGTAAGAGTATTGTCAAAGGTGAGGAGCAGAGAAATTCAAAGGAGAATAAGTAATGAGGAAGTGGGGAGCAGGAAAAGAATGTAGACACTTATTCATAGCTCATCAGAGAAAGAAAGTAGACAGGGCAGGATCTTGAAGGTGTAAGGGCCAAGTTTATTTTGTAAATTATAAAAGAAATGTGAGCGTACTTAATGTTAGTGAATATAGAAATGATGATCTTGGAAATCTACTTCTTAGAGTGGAAGGAAGAGATGTGATCTGGAACGTGGGAGGAATAAGCTAGGGAAAAGAGGCAAAATTCTCAATCCTGTGGGAAAGGAAAAGAGGTTGGGAGACAGAGTGAAAGGAAGAAAGAAGGAAGATTTTCTTTAAGTATGAGCTTTGGGACAGAAGTGGACTGAATAGAGGCCTGATAACCTTGGTACTCTTTGGCACTAGGAAGGAGGTGTGCCAGAAAGGAGCAGATTAGGTCTATGTTCCACTTAAGGGAAGGAAGGAATCGTGGTAAAGCTGCTGGGATGTGTGGAAAAGGGAGCTGACGGTGAATAGAAAAGAAATACCAAGTAGCATTGAGGTCCCAGCTCAGACTGTACACTCAGTTAGAGAGAAACCAATTTACATCTTGGTGATTACTTTAGCCTGCTCAGTGACCTGGATATGGGAGAGGATAAACAGGTAGCTGGATTAATAAAAGGCTGAGAGTTTTCATGGAGGTGATGGTAGAGAGAAAGGGAGAAAGAGGTGTTGAGGTTGCTGACAAAAAAAGTAGTCTCAATAATGCATTTTATGTCTAACCTAGAACAGAAAGGAAGATGACTCCAGGAGACGATCAACAACTCTGGGTACCAGAAGGGGTCAAGTTACTACAAGTGTAAATGAAGATTAATAGCAGATTTATTGGGAATAGAGCTCGAAAGATGGAAATAGACAGAAGCTTATATTCAAATATTGCTGAATTAGACCTTAAGATTTCAGAGGTTGGGAAATTTGGAGTGACCATAAGGCCCAGGGTAAGACCAAAGGCATAGATTTACAAAGTGCGATGGAGGCGATGGTTCCTGGGGTTGAGGTGAGGGACTTTGAGGGCAGGTATGGGAGGGTCGTCATAGGGATTATAGGAAGCCATGGACCCTTGAGCAGGGTGACGAACGATGAAGGGGATGCCTTAGGGAGATCAAACCGGGTTTTCAGGGAGTGAAGTTTCCATCCAGGAGACTCATATCTTTTTTGCTGTGGTTTTGTTTTTTGTGTGTTTCTTTTAGGCTTATAAATACTAGAATGGTTGTTTCATAGCAACATTTATTTACCTGAGACCCTCAGGACAGCTTGCAAATGTAGTCCCCTTCCCAGTTCACTGACATTCGCCCCATTCTTAGGATGGTCTTATCACCTTTGATTTCCCTTGAGGGAAAGGTTTGGGTTTTTTGTTTTTGTTTATTGCGGTTGAGTCACAAGAGATTTTGGAAGGATTCCAGACCTTCCTTTGTAAAGCTGTAGATAAGTATCTTGTGTCCGCTGCAGCAATAATGTAGGATGTTGTTTGTTTGTTTTAACTACTGTATTTAAACCCGATATATAAATTAGCAGATATCTATATTTGTGTGCGTTTGTGTGTTTATTTCTATGGCACCATCCCTCCTCCTCCACAAACATGGAAGAAAAGGCAGAGAAGAGCAGAAGACAAGAGAAGCACCCCCAGGGAAAATGGTCAGTCTCTCAAGTTTCACCCAGGTGGGTGGGGAGGGTGGGCCCTGCTTCTGGGGCCTGGCTTCTCCTCTTATTCCTGGACTGCTCCTGGCAGTCTTTTGGAGTTACTTTGAAGACTATGCTTTTGAAGAGCGTGGAGGTGCTGGATGTCTTCTTAATTTGAGCCCCATTGAGGGAACACCAAGGCAGTTTGCAGACCTCCATTCTCCCCTGCAGGAAGTCCTCTAGGCAGGTGTATAATGCACTCATAGTAGTGCATAGGAGCTCCCACCCACGGCTGTTTTCATCCAGCACCTGGCTCCTCTCCGCACCATCTGTTGGGCTCAGTGGAGTTTATCATCTTCAAGCTCCGTGTAAAGTATAGAGAGCATAGCTTGACCTCCTGACATTCTTTCTTGATTTTATCACTCCCTCACTTACCTCTGCTGCCCACCATGTGATGTTTGCCTCACTTCAGTCTGCTTTCAACTTCATGCCGGTTTTTTTCTGGCCAACTTGAAACACAGGTGTTTGGAGATGAAGACGAAGAATCTCCCAGTGGCCAACTGCCTGCCCTGGCTGTTGCCTGCAGAAGGGACTAAGGTCACACTGTCAGGCACGTTCTACTGGTTCTGCACCTGTCCCAGCTGCCCAGATTAGAGGGAGTGTCCTTTAGAGGATATACCCTGGGGGGGGGGGGGGGGGGGATTTCATCTGGGGCTCCAACATGGCTGCTGGTGTTGTGGGTTGAGGGGGAAGCCACAGGGCTACACTGGGGTAATGTACGGGGGTGGTGGCCTTCCTCTCCAGGCAGGTACTGGACTGGAAGGTCCAATGGATGTGCTGCTGGTCTCCACTCTGACTTCCAGTCCTCCTCAGCCATTGATTTCCTGTGTTGCTACTCTGACTATTCTTAGAGTAAGAATTAAAAGTGAGAACAGGCTCACTGAAACTCCGCTGCTTTGCATTGGCAGAGACTCTATGGGGTACCTTGCAAGATGGAGAAGGGGTGCAGCTCTTGGTAGGATGAGTGGAAAGCAGAGGCATGGTTCAGGGTGATGGTGTAGCCACCTAGCTAGGATCTCTTGTCGCCAGGGAGCAGATGAGTGGTCATCACTTTGCCGTACTTCTGGCTCATTAGTGAGTCCTGGATCTCTTCCCATGCATCACCCATGAACACCATTCCTCAGTCTCTCAAGGATGCTTATAGTCAAGTGGCTCAATGTAAGGCTTTAGTTCCTCCTCATGGCCCGTGTTCACCCAGGGATCCTTCATGATTTCTTCTAAAGTGCGTCTCTTACTGGGGTTGAGGATAAGGAATTTCTTGAGCAGGTTTCATGCTCCATGAACAAGTAGAAAGAAATATTGCGTATTCTGCTCAGTACCCACTCCCACAACTCTTTGAGGTTCTGTCCGTCAAAAGGCAGGAAAACCTTGGCCCGCCTATAGAGAATGATTCCCAGGTTCTACACACCCACATGGGGCTGTTGTACTTTTGGCCCTGGAAGAGTTCTGGGGAAGCATAAGGGAGACTGTCTCAGATGGTCCCCAGCTTGTTGCCAAAGGCGAATTCATTGGTGAAGCCAAAATCTGCAATGTCAGCATCCAAAAGTAGGTTTTCTGCCTGTAGGTCCCTCTCTTCGTCAGTTTGAGCTACTATAACAAAATGCTGTAGTCTGGCTGCCTTACCACAAGCATTTATTTCTCACAGTTCTGGAGGCTAGAAATCCAAGGTCAAGGTGTCAGCAGATTCAATTTCTGTGAAAGCTGTCTTCCTGGCTTGCAGAAAACTGCCTTCTCTACTCTAGCAAGCTCTAGTCTCTCTTCCTCTCCTTATAATCATGGGGGCCCCATCCTCATGACCTCGTCTAAACCTAATTCCCTCCCATGGGCCCCACCTCCAAAGACCGTCACATTGGTGGTTAGAGCATCAACATGTGAATTCGAGGGGCACACATACAATCAGTCCATAACAATCCCTAGGGACAATACACTTGGGTGACAGGACTGCACAGCAGACGCTATCTGGGGGGATTTGCCTCCGGCCTCTTTCTCTTTCTTGCTGCCGTGGGCCACGAGGGAATGGAACCGCTCTCTTCACTGGTTTACTGCATGACAAGGCAGTTTCCTCAAACACTGCAAATAATTTCACTAAGTTGGAGTGATTCAAGGCCTTCGTGATTTGGACTTTGCGAGATAGTCTATCTATGGAGATAGTCTATGGAGATAGTCTATGGAGGCTGGGGGAGTTCTGCTAAATCTTGTTAATGATCCTTAGAGTCACCTCTTTCCCAGTCAGGATGTGCAGGGCCAGCTAAACGGTGGCAAAGTTACCCTTGCCAACGGTCTTGAGATGGTAGTTGCCAACATGGTCTCCTCCTGAGCAGAGAGGGCCAAGAGGCCCCGCAGTGTGCAGGACTTACTGCTGGACTTCGAAGCAAAGTGTCCCCGGGTCAGTTTAAAATTGAGAAAAGCTAGTGAGAAGTTTGGTCCAAATCATCTCAAAAGAAAAGCAGGCTCAAAGTCCCCATGATGGTTAAACTTGACTGACCATGGAATCCCCAGATTAAATATTATTTCTTGGTGTGTCCATGAGGGTGTTTCTGGATGGGATTGGCATTTGAGTCTGTGGACTCAGGAAAGTAGATTGTTCTTTCCACTGTGGGTGGACATCAACCAACCCATTGAGGGCCTGAATAGAACAAAAGGTGGAAGAAGGAGGAAGTCACGCCTTTTTTGTGTTTTGCTGTGTGAAAGGAGACATCTCATCTCTTCTTCTCCTGCCCTTAGCCTCAGATTTACGCCATCAGCTCCTCTGGTTCTCAGGACTTTGGAGTCAGACTGGACTGAATTACAGAGGAAATAGAAATAAAAGTATGAAGGGCAGAAGTTAGAATGATTTGTGTAAGAAGAACTGTAGATTCTACATATAAAATAAGCTCATTTGGCAACATGCATTCTGCATGCCTCAAAGGATATGGGGGAAGTTGAGAAACTTCACTTTCTATCTATTGTGAAATGTGGGCCAATCACCAGAAGCAAATGAGATGGAATTTTTTCCACCAATAAAACAGTTTTAAATGTTGTTCACTTTCCTTTAGATATCATGAGGATAAAAATGACTTGATAATCCTAGAAAAAAACGTTTGAAGACTTTCATGAGTTCAAACATGTTCGTAGTATAATAAATTATTTCAGGACATCAGAAGCACAGTAGTTAAAATGCCATGCAGATGAGATCTCCACTTAATGTAGAAGAACCAGACATCACTTATCTCTCCTGAGTCTACCATCCCTGCTGTGAGCTATACAATGAGGAGGTTCGTTGTGTGTGTGGCTGTGGAGCCAGCCCTCAAAGCCCCATTCAAGCCCCATTGCTTAAGTCACACCTCATCTATTTCTCAATGAATATAAGCACTTTCAAGTTTCTTTATTCATTTGCTTCTTTGGAGATGCCTGGTATTATGTTCTTACTGCAACATTTGAATTATGATACTGTCTTTTGTGCTAGACCTAAATATGGTTATACTTTAGTTATCTTGATGCCATATATATATATTTACTCTAGGCAATGGGGAGAAGGAGTTACATGAGATCATGTAAGTCTCATGAGGAAGGAACTGCATGGAAGGTCATTTCAACTATAAACAATGATCATGTATTTTATTGTAATGCCTGCCATAGACCAGGTCCTTTGCGTAAACATAGCATACGTACTCCTCCCAACAACGCTGAATTCCGGATGTTATTACCATTAATTTACAGTTATACCATTAATTTCTGAGGAGTTATCAAGCAGCAGAGTGAGGCTCAGATCCTGAAGTGACTTGCAGGTCTGTGTGAGAAATTAGTGGCATTCTTGGCAGAGCTCTGAGGATGTGATACAAACACAATGGTGAAAGCTCAATAGTGAAAGCAATGAGTGGCTCTGAGACCACCAAAGGGCTCTAGGGGTTTTTAATTCTGTAGACTGGAAAGGGAACCTCAGGACCAGAGTACGAAGTGACAGTCTGGGAGTGACAACAGAGCCTCAGAACAGGAGTAGGCTGTCGGAAACCACCCAAGTTACAACTTAAAACAATTTCTTAATGTGTCTCTGACCCTCCTCCCCATTTTATGCTCTATTCTGCAGCCAAATTTATCATCCTAAAAATGCAAATCTGGTTATATAATTTCCTGGATTAAAATCCTCCTCCTAAACGTTAAAATAAAACTCAGACATTTTAAATGGCCTATAAAGGACTTAAGCTATGGTTGTCCTCTGCTGAGCTCTCCGGCCTCCCCTCATATGGTTGTCACTCAGCATCAGTGCTGGCGTTCAACCTGCACGTCATCATCAAGGTTCCCGGAACTTCCTAGGCTTTCTCTCTCCTCAAGCCTTTGAATGTGCTGTTCCTTTGGCTTAAAACAACTCTTTCCCACACGAATTCTCCTTTCCCACTTTGCTCTGTAAACATCTACTGGCTTTATTTTCCACCTTGGATTCAGTGCTGTCTGTGACCTAGAGACTTGGAAAGGCACACTGTCTAAATGCACCAAGCAGACCCTGTATTCCTCCCATCATGGAGCTCTTCGGTGGCACCATAGTTCCATCTGTAATTGTCAGTGTCTCTATTAAACTATAGGCCCTGGGAGGGCAGGCACCAGACTTTTTCTTCTCAACACTGTGATCCCGGTACCCAGCACAGAGCTCCACACACAGTAGAAGATCAATACTTGAATTGAAATTTCGCACACACACAATCTTCAGGGATCATAGACACAGGAGATATTTTAGATGTGATAATCCCTCATTCTCCAGCTTGTGTAGAGAAGAACACAGCTATCCAGAAATCTCAAATAATTTGCCTTAGTTCATATATTTTATTAGCACTTACTAAGTAGAAACCTCAGTCCACAAATTCAGATGTAAAAAAAAAACCATTGTTTTAAAAGTTAATTTAATATCAACTTAAATCTAAACTTCCCTGGAATGCAGGGCACCTGAACTTGAGGGGAGGGATGTCCAAGATTTCTCCCCTAAAGAATATTGCCAAGTCCCTGGAGTCTTAATGTATTATTTTCAGACCACGCTTTCAGGCTCTCATCGTCCCATCCTCCATGAGTCCTTCAAGCCAGCTAACCTGCAACTTCCTTGGTACACTTGGCTGTGATTTCTTTGGAGAAGATGAGAGCACTGGAATTTGGGGTCCTGCCTCTCATAATGTTCTATTCTGTCATCCCTTCTGAGGCCTGGCCACCTCCTCAGGGTACTGCCATATAGATAATTTTAGCTTTCTCTTTTTTTTTTTTTGAGGACGATTAGCCCTGAGCTAACATCTGCTGCCAATCCTCCTCTTTTTGCCGAGGAAGACTGACCCTGAGCTAACTTCCGTACCCACCTTCCTCTCCTTAATAGGTGGGATGCCTACCACAGCATGGCTTGCCAAGTGGTGCCATGTCCGCACCCGGGATCCGAACAGGCGAACCCGGGGCCACCGAAGTGGAACGTGCGCACTTAACCACTGAGTCATCAGGCCGATCCCCCAATTTTAGCTTTTTACTTTGATTAGTTGGAACTCTTCTGGTGAAGTGAACAGACACCCAACTCATATGGCATCACATAGATAGAGAAATGAATTGGATTACAACACTGAGAAAACCAAGGTGGACAAATTCCAGGACTCAAACTGTGTCATCAGAGTCTGGTTTTCCTTCCTCCAGCTCTGGCTCTACTTTCTGTGCTTCAGTCTATTCTCTGATCAGTTCTCTATTCATTGTCTCTGACTAGCAGCATTATTTTAGCTTTAAGTCCACTAGGGAAGAGAAGGAAGGGCTCTTTCCCAGAATGACCAGAAAAATGAACTTTACTGCACCCACTTGACTTTGATCAGATCAGATTTTCCCTCCTGACCTCAATGGTTAAGGTAATATGATGTACTGAATGACCTAAGCCCAGGTCCCAGACTTTACATTTGAGCTAGGATGAGACTTCACCAAAAGCATATGGATTGTGAGTAGGAAGAATAATTTCCTGAGGAAAATGGATATAATTATTGAAAACTGGGGGAAATTAATCTGGACAGCATTAAAAAAATAATGTAGTTTTCTTATAGTTTCAAAGATCGGGTGCCAACCATTCCTTCCCTTCCTGTGTGCACGTGACGCTCAATCTCTTAAGAGATGGAATCCATTTCCTCTCCCCTTGAATCAGACTGGCCTTGCCCAATAGAATGTGACTTGCCTTGCGCAAAAAATGCAGTGGAAGTTTTACTCTGCCAGTTTGGGGACAAGCCCTTAACAGGCGCAGAAGCCTTGACCTTTGTTCTCTTAGATCCTTGAGCCTCCCAGTAAAAAGTCCAGATGTCTTGATAGAGAGAGGGGCCATATGGAATTTGACAACATGTGGAGAGAGAATGAGGTGTCTCAGCTGTTGGCCATCACTAAGGCCCCAGACATGTGAAGAAGACCTTCTTGGACCTCCCAACCCAATCCAGTTGTCACCTAAATGCAGTCATCCTAGTGACTCCAGCCAACATCACATGGAGAGAAGAACCACCCAGCCAATCAGTCATGCAAAACAGTCAACCGTTGTTGTTTTAAGCCACTATATTTTGGGGTGATTGGTTACACATCACAAGGGAACTGATATGCTGATATACACCTTCACCTACTGCAGGAAAATTCCACTGAGACAAGGAAACACAGAGCCTGTCACCTGCTTAAAGGAGAAGGAGAAAATTGAAGGGACTGGGGTCATTTGTCAACCTGCCATACTTGGAAGCACTCAGATTTGTGGCTCCTAATCCAGTGCTCTTATCATTAGGATTCCCTACCATTCACATAGGTATATGCTGCTTCTAAGCATGAATTGGACAAAAAGGCTCATGAGCAATTTAGAGTCTGACAAAAGGATGAATTGGAGATGTAACAGGAAAAATAAGTCATTCAGGAAGAAAAAAACTCGACTAGTGTGGCAAACACTGTAAAATTGATTTGATTATTTGTCTAACTGCAGCAAACTGCTAAAATCATAAGCTGGTTCATCTAACTTAGAGCAAAAAAATGAGATCAAAAGACAGTCATGAAACTACAGGGCCCTCTCATCATTTTTCAGTTGCTTCATTGATCCCTAAATTATATGAAAATAGCTTCAAGCTGTAATAATGAATCAGTTAATCAGAATTAGAAACGTCTTATTTATCTTTTGGCTGCGGTCATGTTAAAAATTTCATTGACTGAAGAATAGCAGTTAGTTTATTAAATAATTTATGTATATATATTTCTCTCTATAAATATGCCATGTTTATTTCACAGCCAATATTACACTTTAAGATTATTTAAAGCTTGTAAAATGTTTTATTTTAAAAACAGAAGACTTCAAATTCTTGAACTTACATATATTTAAGGGTTTTTTCTTCACTTTTGAAAAGTTCTTGCTGGTTAGAATAGAGCCTCCATAGACTCCTCCATAAATAGACCTAATCTGTGAAAACCACATATTGTAAACACCCATCTCTGAACATAAAACTTAGTTCTAGTTAAGCTATAAGAAAAGCCGGCTGAGAATGGTTAAGGATTGAGAAATGGGATGGGAATGGAGAAGATGTGGAGGTATGGGGGGATGGAACAAGATAATTATAAAGGTTATTATAAACGGAGAGAGAGAGAAAGTGTACATGCTTTCCACCCTCACAAAATTATGGTACTTTTGTCCTCTTTGCTACAAATCTTATTACTTCATTATAACGTCATCCAGTCTACCTGGATAAAACTGAATGCTAACATCCTTTCAATAGACTTATTTCCTCAACCTTTGCCAAGGCGAAGTAATAAGAAACAACAACAAAAATAAGTTAAATGTGCAGGATCAAAAACCATGGAATGAATATACCACAGTACTATTATCTTAAACAATTATCCCAATGAGCAAATCTACAGGACATGTTTGTGATAACAAGTTATATATACATCCAAAAGTGTAGGTCCAAAAGTATTAAGCATGCATATAAAAATGAATGGATGATAGTGTTGATAATAAAATGGAAGTTATACCTGATTATCAGCAAACCACCAATAAATGCCACTCCAGAATGCCATGTGAGAATTTTTCCCAATTTTATTTCCCATTTTATGACATAATAATTTCCAAGTTTTCTTTCTACTATCACCCATTTATATCATTTTTAAAAGATGAATACCTTCTCCATTCTTCTTAACTGGGTCGCTAAAATTTAACAATTATGACATTTTAATATCCAGAGATAAAGTTAGAGGTAATGTTCATGGATTGGTAACCATCGTCTTCTCCCTTCACGTCCCCATACTATAGGCATGTAGAGAGAGAAATCTCTAGACTAGGAGCAGAGTCTACTCTATTTGGGTGGGTAAATTTACAAAATGCCATTGCAAAGACTACCCAAAAATATATAATTTTTAAAACCTTTTTGCCCAGTAGTGTAGTTATTAAAGTTGTATTTTCTTTCACTGAGTCATAATATAAAAGCGATAGAAAACTCTTCATTCTATCATGTAATATTTTTTTATTGAGTTCATAATAGTTTACATCATTGTGAAATTTCAGTTGTACATTATTTCTTGTCTGTCACCACATAAGTGCTCCCCTTCCCCCCCTGTGCCCACCCCCACCCTCCTTCCCCTGGTAACCACTGAACTGTTTTCTTTATCCATGTATTTGTTTATATTCCACATATGAGTGAAATCATATGGTGTTTGTCTTTCTCAGTTTGACTTATTTTACTTAGCAGAATACCCTCCATGTCTATCCATATTGTTGCAAATGGGATGATTTTGTCTTTTTTATGGCTGAGTAGTATTCCATTGTATATATATATATATGAATATATATATATATTCCACATCTTCTTTATCTGATCGTCGGTCAATGGGCACTTGGATCGTTTCCATGTCTTAGCTACTGTCAATAGTGCTGCAATGAACAGACGGGTACATATGTTACTTTGGATTGTTGATTTCAAGTTGTTTGGGTAGATACCCAGTAGTGGGATAGCTGAGTTGTATGGTATTTCTATTTTCAGTTTTTTGAGGCATCTTGATACTGTTTTCCATAGCAGTTGCACCCAGTTTGCATTCCCACCATCAGTGAATGAGGGTTCCCTCTTCTCCACATCCTCTCCAACATTTGTTGTTTTTTTGTCTTGGTAATTATTGTATCATGTAATATTAACCACATGGTGTCATATACTTAAGAAAAAAAAGAAATTAAAATGAATGGCATTTGTGATTAAAATCTTTCTTCAGCCCCTGCTCCCTGCTGCCAATATCTGAGTGCTGTCAACAAATGGACTCACCCCTGGTAAATTTAAGCTTTAGTGACAGATGGATTCTAACCCCTGCTTAGTGAATGGAGAACATCCATTTGTCTTAAGGACATCCCTCTACATGTGAAAAAGTTTCACTCTTCAAATAGTCAGCATCATTACTTTTAAAATTATTAAAGCACTATGGCTAATGCAAGCAATTACTTATTATAAGAAGGAAATGATCTATAAAATCAGTAGCTTTTTATGAAATGACCTAGGCAATTTTTATAGATCTCTTAGATAAAACTAGCAGTGGGAAAAAAATGAGGACATAAACATCCATTAAAAAATAATTAAACTATGAAAAGATAAAAACAATTATGGGATATAACTTATTTCTGATTAAAGCAGCACTATTATGAAATTAGAGCATCACCATTGGCAACCCCATCGTAGTAATAATTGGTTCCAAAGAATCAGCAGCAGCTGCTAAAACTGGGGGATAAAAGTGAGTCTGATGAGTAACAGGAAATGTACATACCTTACTCCCAAATTATCTCCCAGAATATGCTTATTTAGTACAATGGGAAAAATATCACTTTACCTGGGGAAAATGGGCAGACATTACCTTAGCAAAGTGATCAAAGTAAATATCACTAGGAACAGAACAGACTGACATCATGTGCCTCCTAATTTGAGGCACAGGAAACACCTCATACTTTTGCCATATTCCTGCCAAAAATGAATCTAATCATGTGGCAGTGTCTCATAAAAGCAAGTTTAAGGACATTTTACAAAAAAACCAGCCTATATTTTTCAAAATTATCAAGGTTATGAAAACTGAGGAGTGTTCCAGACCAAAAAAGACACAACAATTGAGAGCAATGTGTAATCAGGATTTTCTTTTGCTATAAAGGCTATTATTGGGACAATTGGCCAAATTTGAATAATGTCTACATAGATTACATCATAATGTCAATATTAATTTTTTGATTTTGATAATTGTACTTTGGTTAGTAAGAGGATCTGCTTGCTTTTTGAATGATTTACTGAATTATTTAAGAGTAAAGGGGCATCATGTCTGCCACTTACTTTCAAAAAATGAAGAAAAAATATATACGAAGAGAGAAAATTATACTCTATGTGTGTGATATACGGGAGAAAGAAAGAGTAATAAAGCAAACGAAGGTGGTAAATGTTCACATTTCCTATAAGTCTGAAATTATGTCAAAGTCAAAGATTGAAAAAAATTTAAAGCACTATTTTTTATCATTTTTTTTCAAGCACTCTCAGTGGTTATGATCTTTTCAGATGTATTTTCAGTCCAAAGCCCAAAACTTTACAACCAAGTCCTATTTAATCAAAGAATATTACAAGAAAAATAGCTCTTATTCTCCATCCAATATTGACACTGTGTAACGTGAATTACTGTAAGTTCTGTTTGCGTGTCCTCATGTATAAGCACACAGCAGGTTTTTATGTGCACAGTGGAAATTTAGCCAGACTATAATAAGGACAACATTAGTAATCCATATGAGGTGACGTATTTTGAAGAGCTCCTGAAAAGTTTTAATATTGATTTAATGTCAATGGATAAATAACATAGAATCTTTACACTGAAATTGTGGTAAAATTTGATTTATTAAGAAAAATGGCGACAACAACATCAACATCCCTGTTTTATGAACAAAGTGGCATTTAGAGATCTGGTCACAGTACAAAAAAGGAGGGGTCCTCAGCATTGTTCTTAATGAGCCTCCCAATTCCTTGAGGTAAAATGTACGTATGAGACATAATGAGAAGTACAAATCTATAGAATAGTATGAAACAAATGAACTCTGCCTCATTTACACATCTTTATTAGAAAATGAAATTTTCCATGAAGGTAATATTAAAGATAATTGGTACTTGCTCCATCAAAATAAGTTTCAACCATTGTTGCTTAAAATATCTCCAGAAGACATTGGATTTAACAGCAGATTTGGGGCTGACCATGATTACTATTTCTTGTTCTCTATAGTAATACAGAAGGTTTTGTTCCTGGGATTTTTCCTACCTTATGATATCCAATTTACCGATTCTTCCAGCTTTCCCCATTTCTGAGTGCTTTGAATGAGCTAGAGTTTGATAATACAAACAATTGTTAGAATTGCTGATCGTGTAGAATTAGCATGCTCTGAATGTTGGTCTGCAGTCTTCTGACTCAAAATAAAATTGTGCTAGCTTTAGTGCTTATAATTTAGATAACGGAAGCATTTATAAAGTTATTTTCTGATACTTTCTCGGCTAAAGTCTTAGTTATAGATAAATTTCACGTTATTGTGATTAGCAATGCATAAAGAAATGATAAAATGTTGGTGGAATGAAAAACAGTTTTCTTTGTGGGTATGGTACTAATTAATCAACAGAATTGGCGATGAGGACTATAAAGGATATTTCTCCGAGGGGAACTTTCATCTGCATGGCAGTAAAGATTCCTATGGATTGTGAGGTAGCAAAAAGCATCTGGTTAACTTCATTATGATGTTTTGATTTCGAATAAAGAGAGAAAATACACATGGATTTCCTACCACCTTTAAGGAAGTTCAGGAAGAGATAGTAAAATTATAAAGTCCCCATATTTCAAAGCATTTCTGCTACCATATTCAATTTGTAAGTGAAAGAAGAATCTAAGAATCTTGCAGTGCCCCAAAGTTGTGGGGTGACCATTTACTGCCATGCTAGTCTTGGGCAACTTATAAGTGATTGAATAAGAGACAGTGGGATACACAGATATCAGGAAAGAATGGTAAAATCAAGTTACCACTTGGAATCTTTTTTTTTTTTCCCCAAGGAAGATTAACCCTGAGCTAACATCTGCCAATCCTCCTCTTTTTTCTGAGGAAGACTGGCCCTGAGCTAATATCCGTGCCCATCTTCCTCTACTTTATATGTGCGACATCTGCCACAGCATAGCGTGCCAAGCGGTGCCATGTCGGCACCTGGGATCCGAACTGGGGAACCCCGGGCTGCCGAAGCGGAACGTGCGCACTTAACCGCTGCGCCACTGGGCCAGCCCCCTCCACTTGGAATGTTTAAAGAGGAGATTTTATAGAGAAGGTGCAGTGAGGTACACAAAGGATGGATTAGTATATAAAGTTCAGATGTCATGACTTACCCCAATAATGCTTGATACATGTGTTCATGTGTGCCAACAAGACAACGAACACCTACCAAGTGACTTTACATGGGTTTTTTCATTTCTTTATCCTGATTTCAAGATGAGAAAAGTGAAGCAAGACTTAACTTGCCCACATTTACATAGCTGGTCAAGCCCCAAGCAAAAGCTCCAAACAGCTGCCACACGAAAATGCTTCTCTGACCTGTCCACACCAACACGGAGCTTGGCCTTCTATCTCAGCACTTTCTAATCTTCCTGCCACTCACCTGCCACCCCTTTTGCCTGCTTATTTCTTCGGTTCATCCAGTCACCCTAAAGCTTAACGTAGCTCTTCTAGCTCTGATCTTCTGGTTCCTTGCCCAAGTGAGTTTATACACAGCTTGAGGCTCCTCAGGAGAACTACTTGCACGCAGCCTGGCATGTGAGGCCCTGTCCCGTCTTCACAGCCAGCTCTGTGCCCGGCTTGCCTGGGCCTGTGAGTGACACATGCTGTCATTACCATTCAATTTCCACTTGATGAAATTAGGTAACTAGGACAGATACTTGTGAAAGGACAATCGGCAGTGTGATTTCTTTTAAGTAAAACTTTTCTTTGCAAGGACTCATGCATTGTGTTTGGGTGCCGGCTGTCTTTCAGAGAGTTGGTATTAGGCTAATTAAAAATTGACCATTCATTCATTCCATGAATATAAATCGTGCACTTACTGGTACTTCTTAGGCATCCTGTCCTAGAGGCTGTCGATGTAACAGTAAACAGTATAGGCAAAGTCCCTGCCTTTTTCTAATGGGAATAGTGGTGGATGGATAGATAGACAGATAATAGATACATAGATACTAAGAGAGAGAGAGATGAGATAAATAGAGAGACAGATGAGTGGACATCAGGTGTTGTTGACTGGTCTAAAGAGGCCTCAAGCAGGCTGAGGACAACAGAAAGTATCAGGGGCAGGGCTGCCATTTATGTAATGCAGTCAGGAAGCATTCTCTGATAAGCTGACATTGAAGCAGAGATCTGAAGAATGCAAAGGAGAAACACACATGGGAATCGCCAAGAATGATATGTTAAGGCCAAGGGCACATCAGATGCAAAGACCAGCACTTGGAGATTCGATTTTAAATTAACTGTCTTGTTACAGATTTCACAGTAAAGCAAATTCCCTCTACTAATAACCAACAAAACCTGGGTACCAACAGCACCAGTAAGTGCCATTTTTCCCACTTTGTGATTACATGGTATGGCTCCACAGCATGACAAAGTACATCTACAGCATAATTACAGAGAGCTTCCTCCATCTCTTTAATATCAAAGGAGAAACTTTACGTGAAGTATATTTCATTCCTAATAGAAAAGGAAATAAAAAACCTTAAAGGAAAAATCCAATTCACTTAACCATCGGCTTTCAAATGGTTGTAGTTGAAAACGCATCTCCACCAGGGGTCAGCCTAACCACAGGAATGCACTGTTGATCTTGAAAGTAAACTGGTCTTGATTCTTTACAAAATATCGTTTTCATGAAATGTGACTTAAATCTCTTTCTTTCTTGTTTTCCAAAAGCTTAGTTGAAATGCTAAGGCTTTGCAAACGCTGTGTTGTTTTTGTTATTGTAGTTCGGTCTTGGTGATAAATTCTGCCTGCAGGGTGGCTCCCCATCCTGGTTTGTCATTTGTGCTTAGCAAGGACTTTTTTTTTTAATATAGAAGTCTGACCAACACAGAGTTCTGATTCAGAAGGTGTTGGAAGCTAAATTTTTAACAAGTTTCTTGGCAGTTTAGCTACAAGTATATCTTGCCTTCAGAAAGAGCAATTTTAAGATTTTGTATATAAATTCTCTGAAAAGAGAGGTAAGTGATGGTAGCTTAAGAATATAAACATATAGTGAATGGGCAGAACAATATATTATAATGACTTTATCTCCCCCTTTCGCCCTCAAAAAAATTGCTTTTACCTGGCAAGAAGTAAATAATTTATCCTCTCTTAAATTGACATATATACAAACGTAGGTATTTTGTCTACACATTAGAAATCAAAAAGAGTAATTTAGAGTTTGTGTTCCTATCTCAATTAGAATCATAATAGTGATTATTTGTTGATTGTATACGGTATGCTAGCGTGGTGTTGGCCACTTTTTCTTCCTTTCCTCATTTAATCCTTAAAATAACTCCATAAGGTAGACACTATTTTTCACACTTCAGCTTAGGATACTGTAGCTCAATGATGTTAAGTTAATCTCTTGCACCAAACAACTAGAAAGTGGCAATCTGGAATCCAAGCAGATCTACGACTGAAAAACCCTTGTTCTTTTCACTAAAACAGCCGTGCCATCTCCAGACTTTAACCTTTTAACACTTCTCAGTGTGTCTTTCTCTAGGCCTTGGTGGAGAAATTAAAGAGGCCGTATTTATTACTCACAATGTGAATCTCTGAAATACTTTTCCCTGAGAAAGAATTAATAGACACCAGATACAGATTCTGTAACTTTAAGCAAAGGCCTAAATCCAGACTTTCAGATATGCTCATTTATTTATTTCCATTGACGTAAGCTCAATTTTTACCACCTTTGAGATTTCAGCCCTGAAGTGTAAATGATCACAGCACTGAGTCTATAGAGAGAGAGTTGGGTTGACCTAAGCCAGTTTTGAGTCATTAGATAGATTCTTGTCTAGTTAGGACAGGCCCATCAGTTGAAGTTCCTTGGTACCACCAAGCAGTGGGTTGAAAAAGGCTAGGAAATACCAGTGTAAGTCTCTCTAGAGTTTGTCGCCCAGATTTGCCCACTCCCATCATGGTATCTCCTATTCCTTTCCTTGGTGACAATTCTCCTTGCTCCCCACTTCTTATGTCGCTGCTGTCCTCTCTGACTCTGGCTTTAGTCTACAGTCTGTGCACTGAGTGTTCTACTCTACTCCACCCACTCCTGCAGGTGGCAGATCCCCTCAGTCTTGTCCAGTTATGATGTGGCTGGGAGCTTTCCCATATGCTGCAGAGTGTATGGGTATTTCTCTCCTTGAGATGGAAATCTAGGGACAGGGTGTTTTATCTGTGTTAATCGTGGAACTAAGCTCTATAGCTACATTAAGACACTTCTTCAAACTCTCAGAGAAGAGCTAAAGAAGTCACACTCTGCAGCTCACCTCCACAAGGCACTCAGGAGGTGTAGGCCTGTTACTTGTATTTCCCTCCTCCCTTGCTATAGCATCTGCTTCCCTCCCTATTCTCCTTGGGGCTGTTCTCTTCATAGCTTGGCTAAAGAGTGGGAAGCAGTCGCTGCAGCCCCCCACTCTCTATGAAAGTCAGCCCACTGACCTTTTGGTAATAAGGGCTTTACTGCTAATTGATTCTTTTCACAGAGTACCTATTCTTTGAGATCTTCCATTTGGAGAGAGTAGGAGCTTGATGGGCCATTCTAGGATCTAGTGGAAGAGTTGGGTTGAGAGTGGCCATGGGGCAAGTCTACACAGTACACCAGTGGTACTCAAAGTGTGACCCAGGAACCCCTGACATCATTTCCAAATTTTTCACATGAAAACACCATGGTATTATTTGCCTTTTTCTCTCTCATTCTTTTACAAGCTTCCCAGAGGGCTCATGATATGTGATGTCACAATAGATTGAATTCAAAAGCAGATATGGGAATCCTATAATCATTTTCTATTAAGCCATTCATTAGAGAGATTTCAAAAATGTTAAACAACGCCACTCTTCTCACCGAATTTTTTGTATTGGCAAATATAGTTATTTTTCATAGAAAATATTTTATTTGTGTTAACTTGCAATGGGTTTATTAGTGTTTTTGTTTTTAAATAAATTAAGAAAAAATTTTAATTCTGTTTTAATTTCTATTACTATAAATATCAATAAATACAACCCTCATAAACACAAGCTCTTTGAGGCCCTCAATAACTCTTAATAATATGAAAGACCTTAAGACCAAGGCCGTTAGCCCATGAGCCCTGCTACTGTAGACCAGGAGGTCAAAGATCACCTAAAAGAGAGAAAATAGGGAAAAAATAAGAGTCAAGAATTAAACTTACAGTCAAACAAACTATTGATCCAGGAGAACCAGCCTGAAATAAAATAAGATTAGTCAAAAGTCAGCAACCAAAGACAGGTTGAGCTAGGAGAAAAATCAAACTAACTTCCCTGAAAATGAAGAGTCATGGGATAACTGTGCTCTCACTGGCAGGTGGATAGGGAGCTACCAAGTTCTGGGAAACAATGTCTAGAATTACCAATATGAAATGTCTATACCCTAGAGAAGCTTACAGTCTTGTGGGGGAACACTGCATTTAATTCTATGTGAGCTTTACAGTCATGAATTAAAGTGAAACTAGTTATAGTCTAGTTATGTGAAATTTTTTTCCAATAACATTCAAACACGTAGATGGAGGCAAAGAAAATGTTGGGTTGAGGTGTTTCCAGGACGGAGAGAGGAAAAGTAGAATTGAAGATGTGTGCATGTCAGTTTGGGCTGCCATAGTAAAATACCATAGACGGGGTGGCTTACGAACAGCAGACATTCGTTTCTCAGAGTTGTGAAGCCTAGAAAGTCCAAGATCAAGGCACCAGCAGACTTGGTGTCTGGTGAGGGTCCACTTCCTGGTTCATACATGGCTGTCTTCTCACTGTGTCCTCACATGGCGAAAAGGGCAAGGGAGCTCTCAGGGGTGACTTTAACAAGGGCGCTAGTTTCACAACCTATCACCTCCTAGAGGCGCCACTTCCAAATACCATCACACTGGGGACTAGAGTTCAACGTAAGAATTTTGGGAGATCCAAAACATCAATCTGTAGCAATAAGTGAGCAATGATAACGATGAGACATTAAATTTAGGCTGAGTTAAAAGGGAAGTGAAGGTAGCAGATGATCAGTTGGATAGTTAAAAAAACAAACAAAAAAAACAGTGAATTAGACCTCTTGAAGAAGGCAAGAATTGTTGCAGTCTGGGTAGTAGAATGGATGAGCTATAAAAACAGGACCAGGTAGTCAGAACATCAGATACTTGATATAGAGATTTTAGAGGTTGCGTAGGTTTGGTTGTTGTAAGACATCCTTGCCTGAGTTTCTCCATATTCCTACATGGTCAAGATCTTCTGAGCAAGGGAAATTGACATACCATAAAGATAGAGAATGTCTCCTCTCCCCTAGAGACAACTGCTCACATTTTATGGATAATAAAGTTAAAGACAGCTTTCTTGCTTCCCCCAGAGTCAATTGCCCCCATTCCAGTGTAAAGACCTTCCCATCTTCCCCCAAGAGAGGATTTGTTTACATTCCAGAATACGAGATAAAGTCTCTCTCTCTTTCTCTAGACGGGAGGATGGGAAGATATGCCAGCAGTTCCAATAGAATCTCTGGGTTTCACAATTTCAGAGTTTCTCTCTTGTGATGCAAACCCTTTTAGACACGGATACATCTGACTCTTGCCATGTCTCCCCATGGAGAATTGGGGGACAGATGTTCTATGAATACTTAAAAGGTCCTTTCCATGATCCAGAGGTTTCATGTTTCTGTACACACACACACACACATATTTTACCAGAGTTGTGCAGACAAGTAGAACCAATAGGATATAGAGAGAGATAGAGAAAGAGATTTGTTATGATAGATTGGCTCACACGCTTATGGAGGTCAAGCACTCCCATAAACTGCCTTCTGCAAGCTGGGGGCCAAGGAAACCCAGTGGTATGTATATTCCTAGTCCCAACCTGAAGGTCTGAGAATCAGAGGAGCTAATAGTGTACATTCCAGTCAGAGTCTGAAGGCCCAAGAACCAGGAGCACTGATGTCCGAGGGCAGGAGAAGATGAGTGTCTCAGTTCAAGCAGAGAGAGCCAATTTGCCCTTCGTCTGCCTTTTTGTTATATTAAAGCCCTCCATGGATTGGAGGATGCCCACCTACACTGGTGAGGAAGGATCTTCTTTACTCAGTCTACTGAGCCAAATGCTAGTCTCTTCCAGAAACACCCTCACAGGCACACCCAGAAATAATATTTTAGCAGCTTTCTGGGCATCATTTAGCCCAGTCAAGTTGACATGGAAAATGAACCATCACACATATGTATATAACACTGTGGCAGGCCAGCTTGTTAGTTTGCAGATGGGGTAACGTATTAGACCCTTCAGAATTCCCATCTTAACTCTGATGATTCCAGGACTCATGGAATGCTAAGCTGAGAGCAACAGAGCAAAAGGTCAGAGATGAAGGTGATGGCCTGAGAGGTCTGACTGCTGGACGGGTCATCCAGAAGGATGCTGACCTCTTTGATTATAGAAGCAGGGCTAAAGAGGAAGATTTTGGGTCAGGAGCTAATGTCTTCAACTAATTAGGGAACTGAGAGGAAGACTGACATATACAAGCTAGACCCTCATATACATAGAGGGCAAAATCTTCAAAAAAGCTGGCATTTTCACTCACATCACTTTCTCTTCTGAGAGACCATGACCTCAGAAAGTCAGGGGTGCCAACATATTCATCTCTGTTTCTATATCACTAAGATTCTCAGGATAGGGATGGGGAGAGGGAAAAAAGGAGAAAAGGAAGACACACAGAGGGGAAGGGTGCTGAGTGGGGGCTGATATGAACCTGGGAGCCGATGGGTCAGTGGAGAACTTTCAGTCATTTCAACGACATGAAATAAATTAGTCCTCCATTTTGTTTGTTTAAAAACCAGGGAGATAGAATGAAAGCATTTTATGCTTCATTGTATTCTTAGAAGTCCATTCGTTTCATTGAGACATTTATAAAATAATGAAATTTTTGACGTGACCGTCATATCACACACACGAAAACCTTACTTCACAGAATGGGATTTAAATCTCAGACGGCTAAAATGTTTGAAATATCTTGTTTATGTTGCTGTGCTTGTTTGTTTCTAACAGTAAGTGTGCTCCTTTTGTTTTATTTTTACTGCTTTGTGAATGGGATTTTTTTAATGCTAAAGAAAACACAGGAGAAAAGGGACAGAAAAGGGCTAATTCCTGAGTTGCAGATTCAAGGTTTATAAAAATGAATTTACAGGTGGAATTGTAAATTTCCAGTAAATGCACATGTCCTTGAATCCAAAAAGACAGTGGATTTTCATGGAGAGGAATGATCATATAGACAAAAGTTATTTTTATGAAAATCGTTAGAATGAAAATTCAATTGTGGAAATAACATCTGCCTGGGAACTTGAAGGTTAGGAAGCTATAATTAAAATTATCCTCCTTTACATAATCTGCAGTTTTGGGTCTTTGCTTTCTCCAGTGTCTTAGAGTTGCAGTCTCTGATCTTGTTCAGCTTACTTGTTAAATTCCCAAATGAACTCTGCCCCAAGAAAAAAGTATCTTTCGGTCTCACCGTCCCTTTCCCAGGCTTGTTCTCCTCTCATCTTTGGGCTTTTCCAACAGGCTTTCTGAACCTAGTGCCTCAACTCTCGGTCTGAGGCTGTAGGATTGATTTCCATCTTGGTGCGTGTGCTAAGATTCTATTCCAATGGACTCTCTAGACCTCTCAGTCTCCCCTGAGACCCAGGTTTATTCCAAATGGCCTGTAGCACTATATTCAGTCAGTTAGGCTCTGCTCCCTGTAAGCAAAGCTTCTGTTCTTCGTTCGCTTTTTGCACCCATCCCATGATGGGTGCACCATCCCACACCTGCTGCTTTAGTCTGACACACCCAACACCAGCTGTCTGCTGAAGCAGAACTGGAGATTTCCAAGCCCTCCCTGATGTACACTGTGTATTGCTTACTCCCTTGAATCTGAGCCGAGTGTTAGCTTTGCCATCACTGACCGCTTCCTTCCCACCCACCTCTTCACTGTCTCCTTGTAGGAACACCACCTTAATTCACTGATCAATGATGTGCTATGACAGTGAAGCCTGAATTTTCACGAGGCTATATTTAACTTTGCTTGTGTTAAATGAGCATTTAAAGTAAACTGAAGAAAGATAAATTCAGCATGTGTCTTATGATTCCATCCATTGCTAATTATATAAGTCTGATTATATTAGCTTAAGCAAGAGGGTAATTTATTGGCTTTTGGGTTTTGAATCCATAAATGGGTGCAGTTTTAGGCAATGACTTGATCCAGGGGCTCAAATAATGTCATCAAGTCCTGGGCTTCTTGACTCTGGGTAAACCCCCTTGCGTCTATTCTTCATACAGGGATTTTTTTTTCATTTCACGTAAGTCAAGATGGCTCCTTCTCAACCCTCATTAATGTCCTCCTAATTTAGCAAACCTATCAAAAGAAAGCCCCTCTTTTACAGTCTCCAAATATCCATATCAAGGCTTATTTGGATCCTCTGACCCCACTTGCACCAATCACTGTGGGCAGGAAATGAAGTGGTCTTATTAACAAGGACTGAGTCCACACATGATGGGAGGAGAGGATCAGGGCACTGTGGTTGGACCACTGAACTCTTGTGCCCATGTTGAAGTGGGAGGGGAAAATCACATAGAAAAAATGCAGGATGTAATTTCCGTAATAAGAGGGAAGGGAAGCTGGCGGAATTTCAGCATACCATCTCTGAAACACTGTTAACCCTGTCCTCTGTCTGTGCTTCCAAAGTCACGTATGCGGTAACGAACCATCACAGTTTGCCCCAAACTGCTCTGTTTTAGCATTGAAATTGCTTCATCCCAGGAAACCCTGCAGTTCCAGTTAAACCAGGATAGGTAGTGACCCTAGGTATCCATTCAAGGCCCCAGCAAAAAGGGAGAATCATCTTCCTGAAACCTCAATTCTAAAACCATCTTCCTAAAGCATCAATTTTAGTTAACAGTAAATATCTTATTGAAAATGTATTTTGTATTAAAAATATGGATACATTTTATGGCATAGAATGTGAAATTGTCATGAACTTCTAATACAGTTTGAAACTTCCAAAAAATGTTGTGGTCACAGAATGCTCTGGGTAAAAGTTCATGCTCCTTGCTTTTTCTTTAGGGAAAAACTTGGAAAGTATTGATCTAATCGATACTCTGGTGTCAAAGCTGCTCTAGCCATTATAAACCATTTGGATACCATTAAAGAATGGTTGCATTAAAGGATGTACCACTTAAACACACATACATGAAGGCTTGCAAGGAAATAATTTTTACACAATGTGAATCGATACAGTAGGTTTTAATTCAGTTATAAATAGAATAGAAAATCAGACAGGTGATACAAAAAATAGGTATTTGTATTTTTAAACAGAACTACAAGGAAATAATAAGAGAATAGTCATCGTTTAGAAGTCATTAAACTATATAAATTCAAAAAATACACCAAATGAATGGAGAAATCTGTATGAATGTTCAAAGTGTACATACCAGTTTGAAAATCAGGATTATCTACTTGCAACTCTCACAGTCTCTGACAATGTCATGCTCCGCTTGTGTCATAACTTTGCCACCACAGCTTTATTACATAAGCACATATCACATTTTCCGCAGACCTGGGTCTGAAATGCCCTGGAACCCTTGTCTGCTTGGTGTATTCCTAATCAGTTTTGGTGAATTCCTAACCATTTTTGAGTTGGCTTTTCTCTATGAAGACATCCCTGACTCCCCAAGGGCCCCTCCATTTCCAAAACTCCACAGGCTGATTCTATCATAACACTTATCACACTGTATTAGAGTCGTTTTTGTATTTCCGTTAGACTATGACATTCTGCAACCCAGAAAATTAGTCCCAAGCATTAGCTCGTATCACAAAGAATTAGCAGTCAAAAGAGGCTCGTGACATAGAGAATGAATATGGTTTCCGGCAGTATAAATTTGGCATGGATGAAGAACTGCACGTTTTGCTTGAAATCTTCAAAATGAGCAAGAGATTACACTGATTCTATAGTGCTTCATACTACATATTATATCATAAGTATATTATTTTACAAAACCAGTTCCTCTGGTTATTTCATTTTAAAGTTTCTACCAATTATTTCTGGGGGAACCTGGAGGTATTCCTCTCCAGTTCCTTGTGAGTGTGTCAGGAGCAATCAACACAGGAAATTCCTTTTATTTATTTTTTTGGTTTAATGCGAAAAGATAACTGGTAGCTAGGGGAGTGGTCACCCCCAACAGTGGCTGGAATCTTTAAAGGGCAACAATGCTGATCCATTAGCCGATCACGTCGAAGCAATCACAGAAAACTGAAACATTTTCTACTAGCCCCTCTTAAAGCACCTACACCAAATCCTCCTGATTTTGCCCCTACTTTGCCATCAACAAAGAAGAGAATAGAAGTTTCTGTTGTTCATTCTTCAGAAAAATCTCCTTCCTACATTCTATGACCTACCATCCCCCTCAAAACCCAATGAGTTCTGATTATTACTATTCACTCCAAATTTCTTGAGGCCAAAGCAATCTTATAAATCTTTTTGCCCTTCCAAACATGAGATGAAACTAAATTTAGTGATAACTATCTTCTGCTTTACTTGCATCTCTCTCTTCCTTGAATTCTCCTTCCATGAGGGCAATAGACATGCAAATTACTTAAAATCCCATAATTAAAGCCACTCCACCTCTTTGACATAGTGTGTGACTATTAGGCCAAGACTGTGGGCTTGAAACTTCCTTAGAATGCGTCTCAACAAATTCTTAATGCAGTGGGCCAGTCTTGTAAAAGCCAGTTTATTTCTGAATCCAAGGATAAGTAAAATGATTATATACCGCTTTGTAGACAAAAAGACTGACCATTAAAAAGGCCGGCAGGTTAATTTGTTCAACAGCACACAAACCTATTGCTGTATAATCTGAAGATTGTAGGGGAGGAAGACAATTCTTCTACCCTCCAGGTTCTTCTGACTGGTCTAAGAATTAAATTGACATGAGACCAAATAATAGGAGAGAATCAAACAAAGCTTTATAACATGTATACATTGGAGAAATCCAGGAAAACTGAGTAACTCGACAGAATGGCCAAAGCCACCACCTTACGTACCATCTTCAGCTAAAGACAAAGGAGGGTGTAGGGGGTAGTAGTTTGGGACTCCAAACAGGAGGAAGGCAATTCACATGGAAATGGAAAAGCAAATGTTTAGTAGATACAACTTTGATAAGAATGGGCTTAGCAAGGACCCTCCCAGTCAACAGATACTGACCAGAGTTATTTATGGTGATGGCTTGTCCTAAGGTCAGGTCTTCCAACTGAAATTATTTTAGGCAGTTAGGACAAAGGTCGAAGTTTCTTTCAGAGTCTCTTGTCCTTAAAAATAATCAAGACAAAGAGACACCTTTTGGGGTGGCCAATTCTGATCCCTCACAAGATAAAACTTCTCCTTTCACTTCTGCTCCCACATCCTCAGGATGTTTGCATAGCTAAGGGAAAAGCGTTCTGAAGTATATTGTTAAGTAGTGGGCTTATATTTTTGTTTTCATGTAAAAAGACATTGGTAACAGTCAGGTGATAAGTGGGAGGAAAAAGAAGTTCAAAGCTAGTGTCTAAAGGGATGGTCACTCATAATAATGGCTGAAATTTTTGCCTGGCAACAATGCTGAGACATCAACTAATTATGTCAAAGCCTCACACTGAAACGGAAAGAGGTCCAATTTAAAGGAATGGGAGAGGGAAGAATGAAGGAAAAGAACCAATGGTGCTTTGCAAACTTCAGTGTCAAGTACTAACTCTATTGAGATTGTGAGAGAAGTGGCCTTACAACTTCTGGGACAGTTGGAAAAATATTCTTCTTTTCTTCTTAAGACTTTAGTTCAGGCTTTGCAAACCTACATACCTACAGTGGCCATGCAAGTATTGTAAACAAGTTAAGGCAATGAGTGTAAGAATAAAGAGAGGAGTAGTGACTGGCAGAGGAAACCCTGTCTCCTCTGGAGAGTCAGAGACTACTCAGCGCCTGCTGACTGCTGTCATCTGGGATAAGAGCCCCATATTGCCAGCACTTCTGATTTGTGTAGAAAAGCTGGAATAATGAAGTTTTATAGTGAAATCTCCTGATTGTTAAGTGTTGGCTCATTTTAAACAACTTGTGTAAGCCTTTAAGCCAAACACAACACGTATGTTTGTCCTGACCGGTTTGCCACCTGTATTTACATTCTTCTGACTCTGCTAATTACTATTCGTCTTCAGAGGGGTGCATATACTCCCACATATGCATGTTGTCAGTCTGTGTTTAACTTCTCCATGGCCCATTTGACAATCTGAGCAAATGAGCATGCCTGCAAACTACAAGACTGGAAGGACTTGAAGGGAGTAGACCAGGTCAGGAAATTCAGTGTACCCATCTAGCAAAACCCCAACCCAGTCAAGGTTGTATCTTAAGTTTTTGGGTGGTTTTCCTCTGGATGGTAAGAAAGAGCATATTTGGCATGCAGTTTGAAGTTGCTTCCTCCTACATTACAACCCCCGTTACACTCGTCCTTCAGGAAGTTTGATCTGAGCATTGGGTGCTGCTGTGGACTACAAATGGTTGGAGAAGTCAAAGGACTGTGGGTGCTCCATATTCATCCTCCTGCTGCTGGCTTCAGAGAAGGAGAGCATCCCATCAGGGGAGCCATGCCTGTGCATGCCAGGCAGTGACCATAGGGCTGTGCCAAACGACAGGAGGACAACTGCCAGGAACACAGGTATGACCGACAGCTTTATAAATATCCATAATACTAAGCAGGTTGAGAAGGAAGAGAGGGAGACTAATGCTTGGGTTTCATTGATTTGGCTCCAAATAACTCGGGAGAATCACTCTCTCATTTCAGGGTTGGACACACAACAAGCTGTAACTGATTGTTGGTTTCAGTGAACCTTCAGGAGTGAGCAAACACAATCACATGAAAGAGCTGGGAACCAAGCCTGTCCTGACGGAACCTGCATTTCCTTCCCGGCCAACGATAGAAGAGAAACAAAGTGCTACGTTTACTACAGATGCAATAGTGTCCTCTAGTGGCAGCTCAAAATTGTCGCTTAAAAACCATCAGAAAAATTAGAATTGTCCTGTTAGGACAATCTATACACTCTTTCAGATAATATCAGAGACCTTATTTTTAAACTCTATACCTTAACCAAAGAATCATCAGAGTTTTTAATTATTGAGAGTTTAGTACATTTCTCATCATGTGTCGTCATAAGACAATTCACCTTTTCCCCCACCAAAAATTCTCAGCCGTGAACCACTATAAATTTGGCAGTAAAGATTTTGGAATAGCAGTGGTGAATAAAGAGACTAAAATCCTCTTTTGATGCCTTCATAGCTATTAGATAATTCTACCTTACGATCACGGCAACATGCTATTTTAAGTTAAGCCTTAAATACTATTTCAGCCGCCTCATATCCTGAGATTAGCTTTTCCTCCCCAGTGAATCTACTTGTGCTGTTTGTTAGGTATCAGTCAAGTCAATTAAATCTAAAGTCTACATATTTGTGACCTTAGTACGTGTGCCGTGTGTCCAAATCCAGCTCTCCAAATATCGCCAACACAAGCTGGTGAAAAGATGATGGAAATCTATGCATTGACTATAGTTCATCCCTCTGGCTGTCTAAGTCTAGCCCTGTTCATTGTTTGTGAGCTGTTTTGTACTTCTTTTTAAATTGTAGATAATTGGTAGATATGTAAATTCTGTCCTGTCTGGTATAGATTTAATTGACTTTCTCCTCTCTCCCCAAAACACACTTTTTTTCTCCATTTGAAATTCATTTCAGTATTCCTTTACAAACTATATAAATTTGTGAGGTTTTGAATTTTTCTTAACTGGCTATAACATCTGACTGGATCCCTCCATTATGAGTAAAATGCTTATAACTGGGGAAATGGCATATGATTGAACAAGAAATTTCTCAAAATTTGACCATGTTTTCATGAACTAGAGGAAAAAGTCCTTTTGTATACCAAGAGCAGCTTTACTAAAATGCTCTAACAATTAAAGCATTAGAGAATACTTATAAATTAATCCCTAAGGATCTTGCCTCCTGATCACTCTCTAAGTTTCAACTTAAAAATAAGGTGTTATTCAACACGAAGCTTTGAAAAGCTAAATATAACCACGTCTTTAAGTATTAATTTATCAAATATAAAGTTAAAATTTTTAACATTCATTTAAGAAGACAATTTTTGTAAGTAGCAAATCTTAAACATTCTCTGGATGACTTGCTTATTATTTATTTTGCCCACCTCTCTTTTTGAGAAAAAAAATCTCAATATTCACCTCTCCAGAAGAGAATTTGGATCAGTGGCTTTCTTATTTCTCTTTCATCCCTAAAAAAACCAAAACTATAATATAGTGGTGGGGTCAGGGTGGCGTAGGGACAAGGTAGTGTGGAAAAACAATATGCAAAAAGATAAGATATACTTTTTAAATTAATTTAAACTGTTGTGCTCCTTGAAAAACATGCCAGGCCATAAAATTAACCTATTTATTAGTTTGCCATTCAGAAAAATGCAATGTAACATATATTGTTTTCATAGTTCATAAAATACATATTCAGAGCTTTTTCTTTTCTTTTTTTGATGAAGTGGCTATGATTGGGAATACAGGAATAGAAGAAATAATCTGAGGTTTAATTTTACAACTGCTCTCAAAAAGTATTGCCAAAGGAAATTATGCCATGCACTGAACAAGATTTTATGAATGCTAGATTTTTTATTTATTACTGTTTATGACCTTAAGCATTCTAAAAACAGGTGAAAAATTATCAAGTGCCCTTCAACCTGGTGTCACTAAAAGATTAAAATTGTGGGTTCAAATAAGTGTTGGCAGTCAACCCCAGAACCTAAAAGCTTTGTCTTATGGGCCCAAAGTCTTCTGAGATATTTGCAGCAAATTGCTTCATGTGGGACTCCCGTTCATAGCAACAACATCTTGTGTTTTCATAGCAAAACCATCTAAGCCACATTTTCCAGAACCAGAAGTCTGAACTTCGCATTTTTTTCGCTGAGCTTTGTCTGTCGCACTGTCAGTCTATTTTATATAATTCTTCAATGCTATTTATAAGGCTTTGATAAATTTTATTTAAATACGTAGACAGTAAAATGTATATTAAACACACACACACACGAATTGAATGCCCATATTGGGGAGTTTTAGATTTAGGTAGTTATAATATTTATCTCAGATAGAAATTGCCAGTCTCTTATACCAAAAAATATTTCTATTTGGGATATAATAAGCTGAAAATATTATTATTTAAGAGAAACATGGTAAAATTAAGAATATAAGCTCAGGTGGCTGCCCAATTAAACAAGAATAATTTTGCCCATGTTTCTATAAACTCCCGATAGTCAATGCAAATCTATGTTCAAATAGCATCTTTCATCTTTTAAATAAAATGTATTCACATAATTTTCCTTCACTCTGATGGGCCAATGATACACTATTGGGACATTTTAATATTAACTGGGGACAATTAGTTATTTACCAACATCAAACAATAATTACTGAGATAATATTTACCTACAGTGAAGTGCAGGTTTGGCAAGGCATGATAATGGTGGATTCACAGCACAGCAGCTGGGCCATCCAGCCTTAAGCTTCCCACAGCTGGAGATGAGTGGCACATTTTCAAGCCCGTGATAGATAAACAGAAAGACAAGTAGATGGATACATAGACAGATGGCTTTAGAAATGCCAAGCTTCATAATGTACTCGTGCATTATGTGTCACATTTTTTGATAAAGTTAAGCATTTTCTAGTGGTGTGCTAATAAATGTTTAACAACTAGCTGTCTGAAAAAAAGTGTACATATATGTATGTACACAAATTTGTTATAAATTTTGCTGATGTACAGGGTGCGTTGCACACAATTTACACCTAATAATACAATATGCAATATCCTTTATCTTCTATTCCATGTAGCTAGTTGATATCCACAGAATTCTTTCGTTAATTTTTGCCTAACTCTTGTATTTCTAGTCAACTCACGGTTGAGATTGATAAATGAATATAGCACTGACTTTACTGTTGATTGATATTTTCATTTATGTTCATAAGTAACTCAAAAGCAAAACAATGAAAGTCTGTTCATCATTGACCAGAGCAACTTCTTTGCAGCATTGGATAATAGTTTTTGAATATTGGAGCATAGTGCCTCAATTTTTTTCAATTTACAGTGTAACAGCTATTAGACCAACTCCATTTTCCAGTTGAGTTGCATTATTAACAATTTCTCCATCACTTTCTTAAAAACTTAATACCAGGGATTGGCAAATAGCCTGTAGTTCAAATCCAGCTTGCCTCTTGTCTTTGTAAATAATGTTTTTTGCGGGGGCACAGCCACATCCACTCATTTATGTATCGTCTGATTGGTTTTGAGCCACAACAGCAGAATTGAGTGGTTGAGAGGGAGACTGTCTGGCTTGCAAAGTTTAAAATATCTGGCTCTTTACAGAAAAAGTTTCCTGACCCCTGAAATAAACCAGCGCTTGTCAATAGAACTTTCTGTGATCATGAAAATGTTCTGTATTTGCACTGTTTAATATGAGAGCCACTTAACCACATGTGATGATTGAGCAGTTAAAATGTAGCTATTGTGACTGAGGAGCTAAGTTTTAATTCTATTTAATTTTTTTTTTTCTTTTTTGAGGAAGATTAGCCCTGAGCTAACTACTGCCAGTCCAACTCTTTTTTGCTGAGGAAGCCTGGCCCTGAGCTAACATCCATGCCCATCTTCCTCTACTTTATACATGGGACGCCTACAACAGCATGGCGTGCCAAGCAGTGCCATGTCGGCACCCGGGATCCGAACCGGCGAACCCCAGGCCACCGAGAAGCGGAACGTGCAAACTTAACTGCTGCGGCACCGGGACGGCCCTATTTAATTTGTACTAATTTAAATTTACATAGGCACATTTTGCTAGTAGCTGCTTTATTAGACAGCACAGGTTTAGACAATCACACAAAACAATGAATCATGCCCTAATTTGTAGCATTTGCTGATTTCCGGGGTGTAAATATGCCTACTGTAGCCAATTTCAAGCTACCAATGTGACCGCTCTGAATGACAACTTGGGAAGAAATATGCAATATTATATGGTACTTCCACCATACAGACATACATAAAGAGACATGATAGACATAAATAGCATCAAGAGCAAAGATAAAAGTAAAACACTAAGAAATAATTACAAAGTGAATTCTGAGTATTTATTACTTAGTTTTTAATAAAATTTATTTAATTATAAGTTTATGTCATTTAATTTAATAATAGTTGTATTTAATAACTACTTGCAAAAATCCTGAAAAGTTTAACAATTGTCTCTCTGAAGCCTATATCATCTGGCTTCAGCACCCTACTGAGCGGACTCACCATATTCTTTATTACTATACATAAAATAAATTGAACTGAGAAAAAGATATTAAGGAACTAAGGTGAGTGAAAGAGAATGTAAAAAGGGTGCATTCGTCTGAGACTTAATTTGTGAAAGGGGATATCCTGTCAAAGGCAAGGCACTCCTACCTGTGGAAAGAGAAATGCGTTCCAACAATGAGAGGGACCTGCAACTAAAGATATACAACTATATACCGGGGGGATTTGGGGAGATGAAGCAGAAAAAAAAAAAAGACTGGCAACAGTTGTTAGCTCAGGTGCCAATCTTTAAAAAGAAAAAGAGAGAGAAATGCGTTCCAGAAGCACAGGACCAATAGAATGGGATTTGTAACCTAGGGTCAGAAGGGATTTCTGAAGGTGAACCCTCTGAATTCATATGGAAATTTTAGGTGAAAGTACAAAAAACATTTTGCCAAAAATGAGTCAAAATTTCAGGGAACTGGGAATCATGATTTTGAGAATTTGAATATTAAATTTTTTTGCAGTATTCTCTGAATTTTCTTGTTTAAATATTTTATAATTTAAAATTTTTTAAAGAATTCAATTAATATTATTCTAGAGGTAAAAATCTCAACTTTTATGCTATTGGTTAATTAATTTTAAGCCCCCTTGGTACCTCATAAAGTCCAAGGAGTAATGTTAGATAAGTAACATATTTCATAATAACAGAAACGCATAATATCTATACACCTTAATAGCCAATATTATGAAGACAGATTATATTTTTAAAAAACATTTTTCGCGTTTTGGGGCCGGCCTGGTGGCATAGTGGTTAAGTTCATGCACTCCACTTTGGCGGCCTGGGGTTTGAGTGTTCAGATGCCAGGTGTGGACTTAAAACATTGCTTGTCAAGCCATGTTGTGATTGTGTCCCACATGCAAAATAGAGGAAGATTGGCACAGATGTTAGCTCAGGGACAGTCTTCCTCAAGCAAAAAGAGGAGGATTGGCAACAGATCTTAGCTCAGGGCCAATCTTCCTTACAAAAAAAAATTCTTTGCAAGTTTTAAATGCCTGTTTACATACAGTAGGTTTTTAAGTATTTAGTTCTCTAAGTATTTACTGAACACCAGTTTGATCAGTTTTTTTTTTTTTTTTGGATGATGATTAGCCCTGAGCTAACATCTGCCACCAATCCTCCTTTTTTTTGCTGAGGAAGATTGGACCTGAGCTAACATCTGTGCCCATCTTCCTCCACTCTGTATGTGGAATGCCTGCCACAGCATGGCTTGATAAGCAGTGTGTAAGTCTGCTCACAGGATCCAACCAGCGAACCCTGGGCCACCGAAGCAGAACGTGTGAACTTCACCTATGCACCACCGGGCCGGCACCCCCCCCATCATTTTTTTTGTTATGCTTGTTCTGCTACCATTTTTACATTAAAAATAGTGTGAGAGGGCTTTTCCCATTAGGTAAATCTAAAGCCCTTCTGGCTAAATTTTCCTAAAATTTAAGTTTAAGAAGTTCTTCCTCGTTGTTTTTTTTTAATTTAGAATATCCACTAAAAAGGCACTTGACACATTAAATAACATTGAACATCTGTTGAAAGCCACTGCTCTCATAGAACATGCCTCGCCGTGGAGATGAATTGACTACAGTCATTCTGTTCCCCTAATCACTGTGCTTAAATTTAATCATGAAGAACTCTATGTACTCCAAGTGTTAAGAACAAACGATTGCCCTGAAACTGTCAGTCAGCCTGAGTGACTGACAATTTTTTTCACTGTGAGATGAGAGCACCGCATTAAGTATTTGTTGAATAAAAGAATGAACATCAGAGTAAAGAGATCTTTTCCTTAGAAATTAGGTTATATTATTTCTCTGGGTTCTAGATCTAACTATATTTGTGACTGTTTAAATCTCCCTTTCAAAACTAATGAACCAAATCATGGTAAAGGGAGACGAGGACTGAAGTGGGACTCTGGGATCATGATATCAATTCTGCTACTGATAGAGTAGCAGATTTTGGCAAATTCTATAACTTTTCAGGTTTCAACACCGTCACCTTTAAACTATGAAGGCATAGCCAGATAATTTCTAATGTTTTATTTGGTTTTATGATTCTTAACTGGAGAGTTGGAGCCATTATGAACAAATTAGACAAGAAAGACTTTAATTCAACCGATGGACCAAGCTAGACATTTTGTCTTTATCAACTTTTTCTCTTCATGTGTATTATTGATGATTTAGCACTGTACCTAGCAAATAACAGTCATAAATGAAAATGTTAGTCTATTTTCCCAGAAATGTTTTTTGTGATCTTCCTTTCATCATTCATGTTATCATTGTCTTAATTTAGTCTATCAGCATCTTCTCCAAGAACTATAGCATTTTTCTCCCAGTCGATCAAGCTTTTTATTTCTCTGCGCCCTTGTGTACCTCCAACATTTCCAAAGTAACTTTCCTCAAGGAAAAGCCCTGTTTTAGAGGTTAAAGTCTAACCTAATAGAGAATCCAGCATCCTCCTTAATGAGGTTTTCTTAATTTGCAGTTTAGTCTTTCGCCAATTTCCTTCTCCCCTCATATCTTTAGATGCTCACCTTCAACTCTTCCAGAGAAGGCAAATAAGTCAAAAATAATGAAATCAATCATGCATTTTCCCCATTTGGCACTTCTGGCTTGGCTGTCTCTGCTGCATGGTGTGCTCCTTTCCCTTTTCCATCAGGTGAAATCTACTTATTTTTTAGTTGTTCAAATACTACTCTTAGTGAAAGTTTCTCTGAATACAGGGGAGGAAAAATTTCTCTCTCCCTCATCTGAAGTCATCTCATAGGACGTTTTGTAACCCAATTTTAGGACTGAACACTTTGAATTACATTTGGTTCTTGCCCTGGTAAATTATGTGCTAATTTATTTCTTCATTCATCCATGTATCAAACATTTATTCAAGGTCTGCTATTCATCAGGCACTTTGTTAGAATGTAGGGAACAGAGTTGTAAGAACTGATTCTAGCTTTTAACAACTTTGTTGTCTACGTGGAGAGGCAAGTTTTAAGCAAATTTGAATTTGCAAAATAGAATGTTAAGTGCTGTGGTAGGGAAGAGACTGCAGAGAATACTCTGGAAGAAAAGAGGAGAAAAGTCTATGGCACAGGAGGGTGGGAATTACGTCCCAGGAATTTCCCTGGTTGGGGTAGACCATTAATTTATTAACTATTTAGAGTCTGACATATAATTAAAGCTCAATAAATGTTATTAAATACACTTCATTCCAAGTAGATGAAGACGTTTTCTCCAGTGTGTTTGATAAAGGCCATGGGTAGTGAAGATATTTCAGAGATATGAAGAAGAAAATATGAATGACAGTACCAAACATTTCCATTCACCAGATTCCAGAAGGAAAATGTCAGTTTTGCATACTTCAAAGGTAGGTATGCCAATACATACAACTCCACTAATAGAGACAAATAATCGCATCCATAGTGGTCTCCCACAGAGCTACTTGAGCCCGATCAGACAATAACGAAGTGCGGGAGAGAGAGCATTCTGCACTCAAATTCCAGGCGATGGTTCGAGACTAGAGCAGCCTCGCCTCTGAAGGAGGCTCAACTCCCTCCTCCAGGCTCCTAAAGAAGGAGATGGGGTGATTTATTTATTGTATACTTCACCCGACCTGTGGAACGTGTTCGGAAGTGAGAACACTGGTGATTCACTGGTTTTCTCCACTTTTGGCATCACTGTAAACTCTCTGCTGAAGCCTCGCCCAATGCCAGGGAACCACGTTTGCCGCGCAGACTCCCCGTTGCCAGGTAACCACCTCTCTCGCATACGGTCCCCAGGAGTCGCGGGCCGCTTCCGCCTCTCCCCAGATGCTCCAATCAGCGGCCAGTGTGGCTGTCACGTGACCTTAGGGCGGGACCAGGAAAGCGGGACCGCGGTCCTGGGGGCGGAGCCCGCCTCCCCGCCCCTCCGAGCCCGCTGCCCGGCCGCCCAGCCTCGGGAGCCCGCGGCGCCCACGAGGGGAGGGCGGGGCGGCCGGGCAGCGCCGGCTGAGCTCGTGCCCGCGTCGCCCGCTTCAGCACAGTCCGCTGTCCGCCGCTGCCGTCGCCTACTCCTGCAGGTAAGGAGCCGGCGGGGCCGCGGGGTCAGAGACCCGGGCAGGCGCAGGCTGGAAGAGACTGATCTTAGAGCTGGCGTGGCGTCCTGTGAACGGGCCTCTGAAGGCCCCTGCGACGGTCGCAGATTGGTTTTCTGCGTCCTGCAGGGCTATGCAACACGATGATGCTAATGGGTGAATCCCCTGGCTTACAGACTCACACGCCTGATTATTACAAGGCACAGAAAGCAGCCAACATGCATATATCTGAACTACCACTGGAGTGTAAACTATAACCATTACGAGAGACGTTGTTTTATTTTTGTTTTTTGAGGTTATGTATGTGTAGAGTCCAGACTGTTATTCCCGTCACTGTGCCCGCCAGGCACTTTTGTATAGATGACCTATCCCTTTGAAGATGGTCTTAGTATTTAGCTTGTACCAAGAAAGCTTGGAGTAAAAAGGAAATGTGTTCCAGGAAAAAGACGATAGTGAATGTGAGAGGCATAGTATGTGCTAAGTAAATCATAAAAATACAGTCTTTCCTATTTCCTCCCCAAACAGAAAGCCAGACTTTTTTGCATGCAGATATTAAAAGGAGCAGAAATTTAAGCTGACTTTTTAATTATATTAATTAAAAGCAATGGATTTGAATGAAATTTAATGATAACTTTGATCACATATCAAAAATGTCACACTTGTTTTTGTAACTTCCATATATATATATATATATGCTTATTTATTTATGGGAGTCAAACAAGGGTTTAAAGAGAGATATTACACTTCTGAATCTTTCAGAAATACGCTTCGGAGAAACTCATTTCCCTACCAATTTTTATAACCAAAGTTGCAAGTGCTTATTGAACGTTTTAAGTAACCTTAAGTAAGAAAAAGATTTTCCTTTAGATTTTGTTTCTCTACAGAGTAAATTCTTTGGGGAATTCCTAAAATTCTCCTCAGGTATCCAGATCTAATTTCTTGCTCACAGATCTCCAAGGACAGTCTCATCAGCAGTGAGAGAAAATCTCCATGTGATTATCATAGAACACAGCGTGGGCTTGAGTATTATCTTATTACTGCCCTGCTTGAGGGGAGCTGATGCTGGGCTTGTGATGATTAAAACTATGGAAAAAGCACCCACTTACAACCTTTTGAGATTCTGCCTCACTGGCCTAAGTGTGCAAGAAAATGGCCATAGTTATGTCTTACCTGTGTGAAGGCAGAGATTTGAGGCAAGTGGTCTGACCATCTTTCCTATTCTATGATCTAAAACTAAATAGACTAATTAAGTGACTATAAAATATTATCAGTTAATTCAACACAATTTTGGGAAACATGCTTTAGTGGATTCTTCAGAGATCAATGTTACAAATGCAAGTTTTAGGTCATTGCACTAAGAGTTCCTGGCAAGTTTTCTAAATTGGAATAAACCAATGGCTTATTTCAAAGAGCATACATAGAAAGAAAAGTCATATTTCTTAAGTGAGCTCCACAAACTTATTCCATGTTAAAATAGCTAGTTGAATTTTGTTATTTATATTAATCTGATTTTCTCCTGGGTCAATATTAATAGGAATACTTAAAGAACTCTGGGTATCTCTGAAAAAAACATTAAATATATTTACTTGAAAGTTTTAAAATTCTTCATTCTTTTTTTTTAATAATTAAATATGGGAGTACTAAAAATTTTGGTTAGCCTTTAGTCATGTGATAGTTCCATATATTAGAAAGCCCCAATTAGTTTAGTTTAGAAAAAAATGTTTTTAAATTCCTCTGCTCCCAGTAGAGGCCCTGCTGGGGCTGGGGTGTTTTTGTTATTGTTTTCTGTAGACTCCACGTTGCAGTCCTTAGCCTGAAAATTAATGAGCCAGGGACAGTTTTGAAATTACTCAAAGAACAGTAGGAACAGTTTTATTTCTGTTTGTTTGTTTTGCCCCGATAGATACTAGAAGTCCAACGTCAATATTTAGGTTGTCACTATCAATAAAATATGTGCAAATTTTCCAGACTATGTAATTTTATCTTGCCTAAACTCTGAAATGAAGACTAAAATGAAATTCAAACAATTTTGAAGGATTCGCATTTCCTTCCTATATTCCAGAATTGATTTGAAATCTGATATATGCAAGAAAGGCAACAGTTTATCAGATTACTGAATAACCAGTTTACCCAGCCATTCATGGTGATGATGCATATACAAGCATTACTACTATTTTCTCCTACTTTCTGCAACTGCCAAATTATCTCGTTTTATATTTTGTGTATCTATTCCATTTAGCAGATTGAAATATTAAGATGAAGGCTGGTAGCTTCCAGTGCATCTTCAGGAACAGAGATTTCATTGGGAGTATTTTAATCCATAGAAATCGTATTAGGAGACTGGGAGGGATTTCCTGTTAACTCTGACTCCTTCATTTTTTTATCAGAACGTATATGATAAACATAGATGTTTATCAGAAACATATATTAAACTAAGAGGTGGTTGGCACTTTTCAGCATCTCAGACCATGCTTTGTTCTATGATAATCACATGGAGATTATTCTCTCACTGTTAATGAGACTATTCCTTGGAGATTTATGAGCAAGAAATTACATATGGATGCCTGAAGAAAATTTTAGAAATTCCCCAAAGAATTTACTCTGTAGAGACGCAAGACCCAAAGGAAAACCTTCTTCTCACTTGGGGTTACTTAAAATGTTCAAGACGGACTTGTAGCCTTGGTTATAAAAATTGTTAGGGAAATGTTATAAAATGATCAGTTTTGACCTGTGCCTTTGTACGTTGAAAGAGAAAAAAATCTATCATCATTGATTAGAAAATTCAGAAGTTCTCATGGTAAAACGGGCTGTCACACTAGGAGACAGAGTTTCAGATTGTTTTCACTTGATTTCATGACTAGACAAATACAACTGAAGAAAAATTCAAACATTTGAAATTGGGTAGACTTTGTAAAAAAAGGCATCCTGAAATTAAAGCCACAGGTTGCACTTGTCATCCAGATGTCACATTATCAACTACTTGAGTGAGATAATTTTTTTAAAATAATAATAAAAGTCTTACTTTTTATTTCTTTAAATGTACTTACAAGGTGTGATTTACTAGCCTAATTATCTCCTTAAACTCTGAAATTCTGCATTCTAACTTAGGAAATCTGTATATATCATACAAACAGTCATATAAACCTTCTACAGTAAGACCATACGGGAGATCATTCATCAGGGTTATTTGCTATTATAGGGATAATTGATAATTGTCATGTTCAGGAAAACTCTATCTAAAAATGTAAGAAATCATTTTCCATGCTTCAGTGAGGATGTTAATGACATTCAGTGCTTGGTTTATAGATTCAAATGCTCAGACATAAAGAACTCACAGAGAGGTGGCTGCTTAATTTTCGTTATGCTTAGATTCATTGTTTTCTTCCAAATTGTTGACACGTTAAGTTGTGAGCATGTACCAGTATCCCAGGAAGGCTCACTTGCAATTATGTGTAATAAGTTCAATTTCAAATCTCACATACAAAAAACTCAGTTTCAAATTGGAAAACCAAAAATAGTTCTCCTTACACAGAGCACTCATGTTTGATGTACTCTAGGAAAACCTTCACTTTCCAGTATAAGACAGCTCCACATGGAGTCTTGAAAATTGAATAGTTGGTTAATAAGAAATTGATAATATTTCATTGTTTCATTGTTTAAGATAAAACATTATGAATGATTCTTAATGAAAAGAGTTATGCAACATTTTATTTTTAAGGTAAATGTGGTAACAGTTTTGAAGGAGTCATTTCAGAATTTAAGCTAGAAGGGTCCTTCGAGACTAGTTAATCTGACAGCATTATTTTGTAGATGAGGTCACTAAACACATAAAGATTATGTTGCTCAAAGTTGGTTAGTGGGAAAGCTAGTCTGGAACCTTGGGCTCTGACACTCAACATTCTGCTGCTCCCTGTGAGGCGCAACTATGTCGCCAACATCATTTTCTCTTTCATCATATTTTTTCAAGTGACTGATTCAAAAGTTTAAGTAGTTAAGATTTAGATCACTTTTCTATTGTTAAAATAATTATTGTACATAATGAACAAAGTGCACGTGTTTGGTTTCATCACGTAGAAAGTTTACTTAAAATATTAATTAAAAAGTGTTTTCTCAATTTTTCCATTTTTTAATTTTCTCATTAATACAATTAAAATTTTGCTCCAAAGCCTTTTGTGATTTTCGGAGGATCCGATTATCTTAGACATTCATTATCCTAATGCACCCAAATGGTACCTAAGTGTCCATAGCCATCTCATCTACAATGGAGTGTTGAGAATACTAGAAATAAGTTTTTGTAAGTTACATCTGAAGCCTAGATTATGGTTATCGTTAGGTAACATTTTGAAGTTGCATATGTTTATTTCCAGACTTTCTTTGGTACCAGATGCCATCTAGAGCAGAGTTACTCAACGTGTACCTTAGACCAGCAGCAGTAGCATCTCCTGGGAGCTTGTTAGAAATGCAAATTCTCAGGCCATGCCCTTAACAAATCAGAATCTGTGTTTTAATAAGCCTCAAGTGGTCCTTATGCAGGGTAGAGTTTGAGAAGTACTGATATAAGGTACATTATGCCATTGGACATGGTCACCTTTTGAGCTGGTCATATTCATGTACAATTTCACTTTTGAAATTTTTCTTGGAACTACCATGAACTGCTAAATAAAGGAACTTATTTCTGAAAATATAATAGTGGATACGTTTCATAAACATCTACATTTCAGTGGCAGCTTTTTGGACATAATATCTCACTTTCATTATTAATTACATTCGTTCATCTTTAAGGGAATTTTTATGTTGGTTAAGGACATAATTTTTGACAGGTGGGCTATTAAGTAGGTTAGGCCCCTGTCTGATCCATGCATCACCTGCCTTAGCTGATATAACTCTTATCAAACTTTAGGAATTATTTCAGGTCTTCTATCAATATGTGGATGCATATATTAAAGAAATTTTCTGATTTAGTTACTTTATGTGGGCTATTTCTTTTTCATTGCAAAACTTTCAAACTTTAAATCCATTTGATTTCCTTTGCTGGTTTTTCTCATTTGACTTGCCAAAATAGTTTTTATCACTCTTTGCCCAGAACATGAAAATGCCAGTCTAAGTGACTGTTTCTGCCAAATGGGAATCCTGATTTTCACAGACAGATAAAGGCCCACCCTACTTTAAAAACTCATGTACAAAATCCAGCTCATAAAACAGATTAATTAGAAGGGGGGTAGGGGTCCTCAGGTTTACGGAGTGACTCATGGCATAGCTTCTCAGGTCTTCCTTCACAAGGAATGACCCTGTTTATAAAAATAAGGCTACACGTTTTTTCCATACCCTTTTGTAGAAATAAGGCTGTATCTTTTTATGTCAAATATTTACATATTTACTTTCAAACTGTGTCTCTCAGTGAATATTTACTTCTAACTTGATAGTGTATGGGTGACATTTGTGATTTCACACCTCTTCTAGTTTTCTTTGACTCACTCCCTCAGAATGGTCACACTGAAGGTATATGAATAACCCTGTTGTTCAAGAAAAGTGGATTACTTCTTCGATCACGTTAAAAATCATTTCCACGGTGCAGCTCAAGAGATTCTGGAATCCCACAAGCAAAAGGAGAAATCCAATTCCATAATTCAAATTCATATAGATTTCATATCGGTTGTTAAAATGTAGGAAAGTATAAAACTAAATATGTAGATGGATGATAGAATATGTGTGTAGATGGACAATGGAAAAACTGCACGTCTTCGAATCAGTGTCTTGGTCTTACATATAACTCCTGTGTTTTGCTGATCAAATTAAAATTCCTGCTGGTATAAATGATCATTTTGTGAGTCCAAATGGGAACTAACATAACGACCTTATTCTTTTCTATTTGCTACCTAATCCAGGATTTTAATGTAGGTTAATACTGTTCTTGTTGTGACCTATTTTATCATCTAAGCTTTTAAGAACATTGTGATTTGACATATGTTGGGAATGCTTAGCTAAAACGCCCTGCCAAGCGCCAGAAAGGTAAATTTAGGAATGATGGACATTTAAGAGATTAATCTCCATCAGTAGAAGATACCAGAGGGAGTTTTTCTGCTAAATTATCTTTACTATTGCTGAACTAACTAAGTAGTTCTTCAGCTTTACTGTGCGTGTACATCATCTGGGAGTGATGGTCAAAAGCAGGTTGCCAGACTCTACCCCAAGATTCTGATCCACTCGCTTTCGGGGTGATCTAGGAATCTGCATTTTCAGCAAGTTTCTCAGTTAATTCTGATGCTAGAGACTTGGGAACCACACTTTGAGATGCGCCGAGTTAGAGATCTTTAAAAGTGTAGTCATCCTCAAAAATCTCTGGCTCTCCATATCCCAATGAGGAGAGTGGTCATTTAGAATTATGGATCGGAGACAGAGGGAGAAGATCTCAAGGTAGTAGGCTAACGGCTGATTTAAAAATAAAAATCCTTCCGATTTTTTGCCATTTCCAAATGTTTTCTAATAAGCACATATTGATTATATAATTAAAAAATATCTTTTGCAGAGCTCTGAGCATTTAGCGTATTCAAATTTTAAACACTGATTTTCAGCAAGATGTTTTTAGGATTTTTTTAATTTGTTTTTTATTAACGCAGGCAACAGATTTTTATTGAAATATTTACAAGATTCCAAAGAATGAAAAGCTGAGTTCAACAAAATTACCTTGAATCTCTGGATCCTGATACGTCTCTGACCTTTGAATACATGTAGTTTTACAATTCTCATAATTCTTACAGTTCCTCAGACCTGCCAGGAATGCTTCCATCTCAGTTTTTCTTTTGCTTCTTCTTCTGCTTCGCCTGCTTTCCCACCGGAAAGCTTTATATTTTGCCTTCTCATCTCCTTCAAATCTTCGCTCAGTATCCCCTCAGTGTGGCCTCCCCGTACGATCTTTTAAAAAGTTGCCATGTCAACTCCGTCTCCAGCTCTCCTTATTCTCTTTCCCTGAATTATTTTTCTTCATACTGCAAATTATCTTGGAATATATATCATTTACTTGTTTGTTTTGTTCATTTTCTGATTCCTTCCCATGAGAGTATAAAAACTATGGAAAGGCAGGATTTTTATCTGTTTTGCAGACTTCTTTATCTTCAGTGCCTTCCTGGCACATAGTTGGAGCTCAATAAATATTTCTTGACTGACTGAATGAATGGAGAAGTGAGTATGAACATTTTAGAAAATATAAGTAAGTTAAAGGAATAATACATTTCCAACTATTATATAGCCAACTCAGGGGCTGGCCCAGTGGCGCAGTGGTTAGGTTGGCACGTTCTGCTTCTCGGCGGCTGGGGTTTGCAGTTCGCGGTTCGGATCCCGGGTGTGGACATGGCACCGCTTGGCACGCCATGCTGTGGTAGGAGTCCCACGTATAAAGTAGAGGAAGATGGGCATGGATGTTAGCTCAGGGCCAGTCCTCCTCAGCGAAAAGAGGAGGACTGGCAGTAGTTAGCTTAGGGCTAATCTCCCTCAAAAAAATAAATAAATAAATAAATAGCCAACTCATTACCTTGTGATGTGAATTCTTTTAGTTTTTAGTGTGTGTTTGTGTGTGTATATGTATGTATATATCTATAAATTTTTAAATACAGAAACATAACTGTTTATAGATACCTTTTACGTTAACTCCAGAGACTTTTTCAAATCATTGATATAATCACTCCGCATATTAAGTAAGATGTTTTATATACATTTATATGTTTTTATCCAATTTTTTTCTTTTAACCTTGTGTATTGTATATTTTAACAGAAAAATTTATTTCATGATGATTATTTTTGAATTATAAAATTACTTTGAGTCAATTTCTCACCGAATATCAAGAAACAAATTATGCTATTGGTTACCTTTGTAAAATAAGAAGTTTAGTCTACCTTTGTTTTCTTCTCTTCTTTTCCTAAATCTCAGTATCTGGGATAACAAGCTGAGGCTTTTAGATTTTTATAACTTTTCTATTATTTGTCTCTTCTTTAAATAATTAGTCTTGAAATTTGCATTTTATAACCATATAACTTAGATATTCAGTCTTATTTGCTTAATATATTTTTTAAATTACATGAAGTTCCATATTTGAGTTGTTTGTTTTGATTCGTTTTTCAAAAGCCTGTGATTTTAGTTTAAGTAATTTTTAAAGGAAGATCGCATTGGTAAATTCCCTTCTAAATCCTTGCATTTACAACAAGTCTTTCTTTGGCTCGTTTCCCCTTTACACACAAGTGATATTTTGGCTGTTTGTTGAATAGTGAGATCACAATAGTCAGTTTAATATAGCTCTTGGACCACCGATTTCTGGAATTTAACTCAGTCGTGAGATGTCATGCCAATCGGACTTTTCCTCACTTATATATAACATTAAAAAAAAGGACTCTACTTAGATGCTCATAGGATTATAAAAAATAAATTAACCCCTAAATTTGCCGTGGTATATCTAGGTATGGATCTTTTCTTAGAACGTATTTTGCTTGAAATAAGAAGTGTACTTTCAAAGTCGCCTAATCTGAGTGTTTTCTCAATCCTAGAAATGTGTTTTTGGCTACATCTTGGATTGAGGCATTTATTTCTGTTATTCTACTTGTGTTTTGGTTTTCTCTAAAAATGTTTATAATATGTAGTTTGGGTTTTTATCCCCTGTACACCATATATTTCCATTTCTTTCTTTTTTTAAAAAAAATCTCTTTCTTTTCCCACAATGTTTTTGAGTTTTTTACTTGTCCTCTGGATCACTGAAGTGATTTTTTTTTTGCACTTTCAATTCTGCCCTTTCTTCCTCTTTGATGTGGGTCTTTACTCTGCTGTTGCCTTGTATCTTCTCCATGATCATCATCTTAACCATCTGGTCCTGCAGCGTTTCGTCGTAGTTGGTAGCATCCTCATTCTTATTCTTGAATGAGAGGATGCTTGTACAGGCTGCTGATCACCAAAAGACAGAATGTGCAGATTGCTGCGGGCCCCAGACTCTGTCTTCTTGATACTGGATCAATTTTATTGCTATGCAAGATTTCCATCAGTGTTGACATAAGAAGGAGATTTGATATCGATCAATAGTGATAAAATTGTTTGATCAATATCAAATCTCCTTCTTATGTCAACATTGATGGAAATCTTATGTCAACCTCCTAACCTGATTGCCATTGTCTAGCAGGCTTTTTATTTATCTAGTATAGTTCTGTTGCCTGAGGTGGAATTTTCTCCTCTCCACATTGACTAAACAGATGGAGAAAATGCATGAAAAAATACAAACTCCTTTTTGCTTTTTGCCTCTACTTGTAATAGATTGCTAAAGAGTCACATTTCCTAGAGTACAGTATTATTATCTTATCTCCCATTTTTCTCTCAATTCTTTTTCTAAGGTCTGTAGTCCCTGACTCGATATAGGTAGAGGCCGTGGGCTGAGGGAAGAAGGATGGAGAAGAAGTGCATGAAGGGAAGGGAAAGAGACAGCACTCTGGCTCCCATGGCATAGCGGAGTTTTTCTGCTTGACATAGATCTTGTTTTTCTAAACTGGGGACAGCTAGTGAGGCAGTGACAATGTAAACTTATACGTACGTCTTGGGAGAAAGGCTTTCTAGATTCCTAGCAGTGTTGTGGGCAACCCACCTATGATGCTCTTAGTGCCTTTTACATAGTACCTGTGACAACAGTTAAAGTACCTTTGAATATAGTGGGAATTCCTCACAGGACTGATATGGAGACTTGTTTTGAGTGCTTCTGGGAGGTTTTTGGTATGTGTTTTTCCTGTGATTTTTTTTCTTTTTTTTAGTGAGGAAGATTGACCCTGAGCTAACATCTGTTGCCAGTCTTCCTCTAATTCTTTGTATATTGGACTCTGCCACAGCATGGCTTGATGAGCAGTGTGTAGGTCCGCACCTGGGATCTGAACCTGCAAACTCTGGGCTGCCAAAGCAGAGTACGTGAACTTAACCACTACACCACTGTGCCTACCCCCTCATGATCTTTTAATAGCCAATTAGAATTCCTTCACTTGCAGTAACAGAAAATACGACTTATATTGCCGGTTCATATATAGCTAAAAAAACTTGATAGAGTTGCACTCATAGCTAACTTCAGTGCTCCATCAGCATCATCGCGACTCAGCCCCTCTCTACTGTGCTGCCATTTTTCAAGCTCTAGGTAGTAGCCCCCAGCAATTCTGGATATCATCTCATGGTAGCGGGATGGTTATATTAGCTCTGATTTCAGACTGTCTATGGCTCCAGTTGACAGAAGACAGAGCCTCTTTTTCTAGAAGTTCTCATAAGTGTCCTAAGTTTCATGATTAGACACATTTAAGCTATGTTCCCATCATTAAGCCATCGAAATGGCCGGGGAAATGATAGCATCAGTCTGAATCACCTGCTCTAGTTCAGGGACTGGTTTCCCACCTACACCTGGACTGAGGCAGAGGAGGAAGATCACCAAGAACAAACATAGAGCTGTTTCTCACAGCGGGGAGTGGAGATGAGGAGGAGGCCGACAGCCAGTGTTCACTCCTGTGTCTAGTAGAAAGTTGTAAGAGACTGTCAGGAGCGGCTAGAAATGGAACCCAGAGCACCTCTCATGCATGTACAGCACAGGTGACTGCGGGCAGATTAACCTACGAACAGGGTAGGGCTTTGAACCCTGAAACCTAGCGGAACAAAACTCCTCAACTGGAATCTGAAAATTTAATGTTTTAATTAAAATTATATTTAACTATTTATCTCTCTAGTTCTGCTTATATTTTAATCTCTGTCATGGGCTTTTAATATGTAAGTAATGAAATGTAAATGAATTAAGAAATGCATTGGTATTGGAAAAATAAAACCCAATAATTAATTGTTAGTAATGTAAATATTCTCTGTGTCTTAACCCTTTTAAAAGTTTGTAAGTATAGTCTTTACTAAAACGTCGATGTGCGCACACACACTTCAACTGAATAACTTATATTTTGATTATCTCTATCATCAGAAGGTCCATATTGAGTCCAATTAAGGAAACATCAGTTATTCATTATACCCAGTCATCAGTAGTTAGTTATCATAGACAGATTAGTGGTCATTTACTGAATTAGAAAAAACAAGTAGGAATATATTTTGTGAGGGACATCAGAAGTTTTGTTGGAATAAGTTAAATTCGAGATTCTATTTAATAAACAAACAGGGATGTTAAAACAGGAACTTATGTGCCCAGAACTTATTTATCTTATAACTGGAAGTTTGTGATTTCGACCACCTTCACCCATTTCCCCCACCCTCACCCCACTTCTGGCAGCCCCAATCTGATCTCCATTTTTATGAGTTTGGTTTTTCTTTGGATTCCACATATAATTGAGATCATACAGTATTTGTCTTTGTCTGTCTGACTGATTTCACTTAGCATAATCCCCTCAAGTGTATTTGAAAGTTGCTAAGAGATTAGATCTTAAGAGTTGTCATCATGAGGAGAAAAAGTTGGAGCCATGTGAGGTGATGCATGTTAAATCTTATTGTAATCATTTTGCAATATATACATATAGCAAATCATTATGTTGTATATCTTAAATTTAGACAATGTTAGATGTCAATTATATCTCAATGAGACTGGAATAAAAACAGGAAATTAGATATATGAGATCTCCTTGGAGATATAGATTTGGGAATAATCAGCATTTATACGGTATTTAAAGTCATAAGACAGGATGAGACCACTAAGAGGACAATTAAGAAGAGATCCAAAGACTGATCTCTGGAGCATTCTAAAGTTTACAGTTCAGGGAGATTATGAGGAATCAAAACAAAAAACCAAAAACAAAACAGGGAGTAGACACTGAAGAAGACGGAGAGCCCAAGGAGAGCGCTTTCCCGAAGGCAAGTGAGAAAGTGCGTCAAGAGGATGGAGCCAACTCTGGTCCACAGGGGCTGTGGCTGCTGCCAGGACATCAAGTGAAGTGAGGACTGATAATTGACCATCGGAGCTTTTATAGATTTGCTAATAACAACCTGCTTCTTCAACCCAAAATACAGGGTGAATATTTCAGTCTTAATCTTACCGTGTCAGTCTGAAATATTTGACCTGTGTGAAAATGTTCTCCTTTGACATGAAGCATATTCCTTCCCCAATATTTTTCTTTCTTGCATCTCTTCTATCGGTCATCTTCCCAGCCCCTTTCTCCTCGCCTCTGCTCTCCTTGTCTTTTAAACATTGGTGTTGCCCCAAATTATATCTGAAATATTTATCTCTGGCTGGTCTTCGTCTTTTGGTTCCTGACTACTGTTTCTCAATGACTTCGAGGCATCTCCACCTGGATATCCTCCCCACACTCTGTGGTCAATGTGTCATAGCAGAGCTTTCCCCTGGACCTGTCCGGCTGCAGGGGCCCTCTTGTGGTGAATGGTGTCGTGTCACACAGTCAGGCAACTGAGAAACCCAGAAGTCTTGCTGGAGTCCTCCGCCTCCCTTGCTTCCTACTAGGTTATTAGTTCAAGCTGCCATCATTTCTCATCTACTTCTTTATGTTTTGCCTTCTGTCCCCCACAAGCGTTCTCCTAAGAGTGCCGGGATATTTGTAAATCAGAATATCTGATATTATTATTACCATGCTTAAATTGTTTCAAAGACTCCCCATCACGTATGAAATTAAATCGACAATGCTCATCATGATCTACCTGATTTTCCATCATTTTATCTGTGTCTGTTTGCCCAGCAGAGAAGTCACTATTTGTCACCATTTCTTCTTATCTACCCTTATACTTTAACATAGAAAAATAACTTTTGCCTTAAAGTTCAAACCCCACCTTTTTTTTTTTTTACAGCCTTCTTAACTCCCTAGAGCAGATCTGGGCGCATTTATCTTTCTACTCTGCTAAGCCCTTGTTCATTATTATAGCAGCTATTGCAAATTGTTTCATAAATGCATTTGTGTCTTCAAAAAGGAAGTCAAATGCAAATAACAGAAAACCACAAACTAAGACAGACACCGTTTTTAAAAATATAACAAATGACTGAAGATAGTGCATCAGTAATGTTAGAATTGCAACTTTTCGGCAGTTTTCTTGGCCTTTACTTCATGGATACAATGTAGTTGCTAGAGCAACAGCATCACATCAATGTCCAAGTCAGAAGAAGCAGGGGGAGAATGACAACAGAGATTTCTACTTGCATCTCATCAGTTAAAACTGAGTCAGATGCCCACACTTAGTCCAATAGTCCAAGGAGGATGAAATTACTACGACTGGTTTAGACCAATCATTCATCTCCTAGGAACAGGAAAAAAATCCTGTCTTCCCCGAGATCAATGTACTTCCGCCTGTACCAGAATAATTTGGGGTTGTGTTGGCAGGCAAGGAGATAGGTGGGAATGTTGTTGGTTAGACAACAGATAGGTCTGCACTATGTCTAGCTCTCCCATTCTGGTAAGCCTTTTTTTTTGGTGAGGAAGATTGGCCCTGAGCTAATATCTGTTGCTAATCTTCCTCTTTTTTGCTTGAGGAAGACTATCCCTGAGCTAACATCTGTGCTAATCTTCCTCTATTTTATATGGGATGCTGCCACAGCATGACTTGATGAGTGGTGCGTAGGTCTGTGCCCGGGATCCAAACCCCTGAACTCCGCGCTGCTGAAGCGGAGGGCATGAGCTTAACCACTGTGCCACTGGGCCAGCCCCCCATTGCTGTTAGCTTTTTGAAGCAGGTGTTTATTTGGTTTGTTTCTCATTCATCTTTGTATCTTTAGTAACTAGGATTCGTATCTAGACATGATATATACTCACTAAATATTTGCCGAAGAATGAAATAAAATGATACAGCAGATATAATGGATAGATATATTTTTTCACTAAATAATATGTGATATTGATGAGGTAGATGCATAGCCAAATAATATATTTGGTAAAGCAAAATACTTGGCACCAGCTCTGCTTATTGTATTATTGTGGACAGTAATGACTGAATTCTAGTAATCGTGTATGCCCCTGGTGATGAAAGCAGGATAGCTAATTATATTTAAGGACAAGGAATTAAGAACGTTTTAACTAATTGACATCATTGACTACTTGACTAATTCTGCTTTCTAAAATATAACTTCAAATTACACAATCTAAGAGGCTACCTGAGGTTTGGCTGCAAATAACAGAGAAATGCAAAATAGTGGCTCAAAGAAAAGAGAAGCTTATTTCTCTCTCACATTAAAAAGGCTGTGAGTAGGAAGTCCAAGAAGTTTTCGGGATCTAGGCTTCTTCTGGCTCACCATTCTGCCATTCCTTGGGTGTGCCCTCATCCTTATGATCCAGGAAACCTATGAGGGCCTCAGACTTCATCTCCTAGTTCCAGGTGAGCGTTAAGGGGTGAGCTGAAAAATAGTACACCCTTACTCTTGATGTAAATAATAAATCCTACTGCTTTTTATTGTGAAAAATTTATGCAAATAGAGTGTTCAGTAATACGCTTTCTTCTATTTCTAAAATTATTTTCTCTAATGGTGGATTTGTCTGCATTTTACAAAATGTTTTTCAGAGGACATTTCAAATTCATTTACTCCAGGTCTTATGAAATAGCAAAGGCAAAAATGACTTTTATACACAGAAGTATACCCTTATCTAAAAATACAGATATTTGAATAGTTCATTATCCTCTTTCTGCTGTGTCCACTTCATAAAAAAATTCACTTGCATTAGAAAGTAAAATGTTTTTCTTTGAATTTTGAAAGGGACTGCATTTTTATATCTTAGAAATACAGTATATTTAAGAAACTAATCAAAATAGATTTTCTTAGGAAATCAAATTATTAAATAGCCGTTAACTTGGAGCTCGATTATATAGCCTAAAAAACTAAAAATAATCTTTTTATGATGCAACATAACATGTGCTGGACATTTTAGACTTATTAAATTACCTTATTGCAGTCATTTTTTATTTTTAGCCTAGGTCAATTTGGAGATTCTAGTTAGGGATTTTGATTAAATTTTCAGGAGATGAGGATTCAGTCATGCATTAAAAAGAAGTTACTGGCTCTGATGACCATGATACATAACAAAGAGACCTACCATCCAGAGGCAATTCTTCTCTTAGATTTTTTTTAAACATAAACAGAATGTTATCAGCACTCACTACCACCACCAAGGATAACCACCGTCGTGACTTCTGGCAGGATAGATTAATGTTGTCTGTTTTTGTGCTTTCTATAGATGGAATAATGTGATAATGCTTTGTCTTTCTGTCTGACTTCTGTCAGTCTACATCATTGTGAGATTTGTCTATATGGTTGCATGTGGTTGTTATCCATGCATTCTCATTCTTATAAACCATTCTATTATATGAATATACCACAATTATTTATCCATTCCACTGTAAATGTATATTTGAGCAGATCTCACTTTGGTGCTTTTATAAATAGAGGTGCTATGAACATTATAATGCGTTTCTTTTGGTGAACATAAATGCCCATAATACCCATTGCTGTTGGCTGTACGCTTAGGAGTGAAATGCTGGGTCGTAGAGTCTGTGTTTGTTCAGCTTTAGAGGATCCTGCCAACGAGTCATCCAGTTTGCTTGTTTCAATTTACATTCCCACGAGCAGTGTATGAGAGTTTCAATCACTCCTCATCCTTGCCAACCTGTGGTGTTTTGCATTTTAGCCCTTCTGTTAGAAATTTACCAGTATCTCTTTGCAGTTTTAATTTGCAGAAATATTGAACAACTTTTCATATGTTTATTGGTTATTTAGTTGGCCTTTTTTTGTGTGTGATGGTGGAGTTCTGTTGTCTGAAGTCCTTTATCTGTTTTTCTGTTGGCTTGACAGTTTTGTGTGTGTGTGTTTGTAGAAGACTAGTCCTTTGTTGAACATGTGTATTGTAAATATTTTCTCCCACTCTGTGGCTTGCTTTCCACTCTTTTAATGATGTCTTGATGAACATAGGTTTGTTTATATACTTTAACATAGTCCAGTAGGTCAATGTTTTTCTTTTGTGGTTGGCATTTTTGTGTGTCTGTTTTAGTAAATCTCTTCCTACTCCAAAGACAAGATATTCTCATTAGTATTCCTTTAAAGCTTTAATATTTTACCTTACATATTTAGATTTCCAATCTCTGGTATTGGTGCTTTTTTTGTCTTGTATAAGATTGGAGTCAAGATTCTTATATATTTTTCCATAAAGTATTCAGTTGACCCACATGTAATTATTGAAGGTCTGTTCTTTCCTCAATGTACAGCGTTATCACCTTCATCGTAAATAAGTTAACAGTAAATTGGGGAGATCTATTCTAGATTTATGTTCTGTCCGTTAGTCAGTTTGTGTGTCCTCGCATCCGTACCACACCGTCTGAATTATCATAGCTTTATAATAGGTATTGATAGCTAGCAGTGTAAACCTTCAGCTTTGCTCATCTTCTATTTATTCTATCAGATATTCAGGTTTGTTGCTTAAAGTCTCTCATTATGATTATGGATTTATATATTTCTCCTTTAATTCTGCCATTCTTGCTTTTTGAAAGTTATGTCGTTTGGGTGCAAACAGTTTTAGGGATGTCATAATCATTCAGTTGGATTTACCCCTCTATCCTTCATTTCAATTATCTTTGACTATATTGGGACCGTTTTTAAGATTTTTTTTCATTGTCTGTGGCTGCCAGCATCCTACTGTGATGTGCCTTGATAAGATTTTATTTTAACTTATCCTGCTTAGAATTTGATCAGATTTAGGAACTTGACTTTTTAAAATCAATTTTGGAAATTTCTCACCATTTATCTTTTTGCATGTTTGTTTTCCCATTACATTGCATCTGTGTTTCACTTTTCAGCATATCCTATTTATTTCTTATGCTCTGTTCTGTTTATTTCACTCTTCTCTGTCTCTGTGCATTAGTTTTGGTATATATTATTTGTTTATACTCCGCTGCACTAATACTGATGTCTGCTATATCCAATCTACTGATAAACTCATTTATTGAGATCTAAATTTCAGATATTATGTTTTTCCGTTTTAGAGTATTCATTTTATTTTTACTTTTTATGTATTTTGATTCTTTGGTAAAAATGCTTCATTTTTCAACTATTTTGTTTGTAACTACACGTTAAAAATATCATGTGACCTAGGCCGAAGGGCAGCCTGCTTTGTCACTTTGTTACTAGTGATCAGAATCGCTAATGAGGAGAGAGTGTTGTCAGCTGTATTGATTTGTTGTTGTCCAAAGGTGAGCTTTCAAGTTGGTCTCTGGATGTAGCTTTTTAATACTTTGGAAGGTCTGCTCGGAGCATGAAATGCTGAGATGGGAGCTGTCTGTCTACACAGACCTCTTCAGGCTTTTAGAAATGTGCTTGTGAAGATCTGCTCAGGCACACATTCCCTGTGGAATAGTAGGAGTTAAGACGTTAGAGGATCTATTATGGATGTGGCATTGACAGGCAGCCACTGTGGATGCTCGCGGCAAACGCATCAAATTCCCTGTTCGTACTCCTTTGGACCCCCAAACACGTATCCTTCATCTCTTCCATCTCTACCGCCTTCAGCTCGTTTAGGTAGACTTCAGTTTTTACTCATTTCCTATTGTGAGATTATTTATTCTTTGTGTCCACCTTCCTCATCTCCTTGTCCCTGACATTACTTCTGAAAATGCTTGTGGATTCAAGAAATATTAGTGCTATATCTCAGAGAGACACTTAAGTTAATGTATTCCGAAATGTGACGGCTGGGGGTGGTGAGAGGGGCGGGAAGCTCCAAGGGGAAGATAGAAAATATAATCCAGTTATACAATATCCATATGTGGACAAGTTTATTTGGGGCTTTTTCCCCTTAGTTTTGTTAGTATTAGAAAGCACTGCTGTGGATTTTTAGTGTATAATTTCTTTTTATTTAGATTATATACCTGACAGCAGAAATGTGCAATGTAGTGTTTTGTAGCAGCAAAATTTGCTCATTAGCATAATTAGCATCAAAGAAACATTGTAAGCTTCCTAGAAAGCCCCCTCATGGCTCCTTCCTGTTACTACTTCCTTGTCTCCGAAGAAAACTCTCTCATAATAACTTCTAATAGCATAGATTAATTTTGCTTGTTTTTAAACTTTTTCTAAGTGGAACCATATGCATCTTTTTATGTTTGGTTTTCAATCATTACATTCTAGGGTTCCTCCGTTTGTGTATAGTTCATTTTAATTATTGTATGATATCCCAGTGTATGATCATACTACAGTTTTTATCTCCCAGATTGGGGGAGTCTGGTTCTTAGGGGAGATTTATGTGTCTCCGCCTCCCTACTTTGTACCTGTGGTGGGTGTTGAGTAGCAGAGAATTTTTTTGCACGTCCTTAAACAGCAGGACATCGTGCTTTATTTTGGTGTGGGATGGGAGCCCAAGATGTCTTCCTGCCCACCGCCCAGGGGTGGGCAGCTTTTGCTTCTTCCCTTCTCTCAGAAGTAGTGCATCTTTGCCTAGTTCCTGGGGTCAGGAAGGAGGGTTTTCCTTCCCTCCCTTGAGGCAGAGGAAGTTTGTTTTATTCCTTCCCCATTGCCCCTGGAGTGAGGGTGTTTGTTTCCTCTCTCCTAGTAGGGGAAGGATTTCGCTTCATATGAGAGAAGGACTCAGGGAAGTATACAGCATTTCACATATGTCAACTGTCAGGGGCCAGTTGCTTCCTACCTGTCTGAGCCACTAAGGGGGCCTACCTCTGATTGCCCACAGTCTTTCTCCTACGCACCCAACTAAGGCCTGTGGAGAAGATCTTCCAGGTGAGGGCAATCTGAGCTTGCCTCTGAGACCTCCAGTTATACTACACTGATGCTCCAGCTCACATTGGCCTATAGGAATTAATTGCAATTTCATCTGATTTTTCTCTTACCCACTTTTGTGGCAGTCACCTCTTTCTCCCACACCCTGTCTAAGGTAAAACCGTTAGTATGTCCCGTCTCTTTACAGGGGCTCGTTACTCTTTGGAATCCCCTTGATTGCTACTTTTGATTTGGAAAGTATTAGGGTGGGGAAGGCCACAGTAATCCAATCATTGGATGAATTTATTTGATCATTGGATGAATTTATTTGACGCTGAGTCTCAGTCTTTGTAAGGGATGGTCTATTTCTATTTCATCCTTCTTGTTCTTTTTTTTTTTTTTTTTGAGGAAGATTAGCCCTGAGCTAACATCTGCTTCCAATCCTCCTCTTTTTGCTGAGGAAGGCTGGCCCTGAGCTAACATCCGTGCCCATCTTCCTCCACTTTATATGTGGGACACCTGCCACAGCATGGCTTGACAAGCGGTGTCATGTCCACACTCAGTATCCGAACCTGCGAACCCCGGGCCACAGAAGCGGAACGTGCACGCTTACCCACTGTGCCACCGGGTGGACCTCTCACCCTTCTTCTTAAGGTGTGGACCCAGATGGTTCTCACTGAAAGGACACCATTTATTAGATTACTTTTTTCCTCGGCAGCATCTGAACTCCAATTTTTTTCCCTCCAGCCCTGTGAGATGACCAGAAGCTCTCCATGGTCTCTCGGTATTTCAGCCACTACTTTTATATAAGCAAATCCTGTTTGGGAAAAGTTGCACCCCTCCCCCACCCCACACCAAAGAGCAAGTGTCTGGCTTGACTCTGGACTTCTCTTGAGGCTTCCCTTCTTAGTCTGAGGTTGTACATATTTCTGTTCAGCTTTTCTAGTTGTCCTCAGTGGGAGAATTGGAGACATATACTTGGCTGCCATTGCTGGAAGCCAAGGTCTTATAAGTAACAATCTTTTAAAAATTCAGAATCATTCTGCCTATTCAGAGCACACTGAGGAAACTGTCTATCTATGCTCGAACTCAGACTTCCTTCTGACATTTTTATGCAAGGTTTTAATCTAGTGAGGACAGACAGCTCCCCAAAACTGTAGTGATATAATGCTTTTGACACTGCCTTTCACTAATCTTGACTCCTCTTATTCATAGTAAGATTAGGAGACAGGTGAGCCCAGATCTGTTTCAGCTTGTGCATCACCTTCAGCATGAGGGACATTTACGCTCCTGAGTCTCTCTCACAGCCCCTCTCCTCTCCCCTAGCCCACCCAATCATGATTCTAGACAGGACACAAACAGGCATATAAAGGAGAATGATTTTGAGCAATGCCGTGTATTTTATAGTTGATTCTACCCTGTGTGATTGAACAAGCAGTGGCCTGTTCTTATTTCACATGTTCACCTAGTTTGTTAGGAAGTTTTGAATAAGTATCGTTGCTGTCTCCTGAGATAGTGGGGGCAAGAGCTAACCAAGAGAGGATGAGAGCTGCAGATGGAACAACAGGTGAGAAGACGTAACTTGAAGGGGATGGATTTAGCTGGGAAAAGGATAGCCTGCAAATGCCAAAATTTCAGAGGATTAAGCCAGTATCTTGGTCTGAGCCATCAGGTAAAACTGGGTGGAAAAATCTAAATGTAGAATGAAAGCAGACTAAGCTTTAGACCATAGGTAAAACATGTCATTTTACTCTGTTTAGGATTTTAAACAGGGATGAGTAAATAAAAGCATTATCCAGTTTAGGCAGAGGAGAGCAGAAATAAACATTTCAGGATCTGGTACACGTGAATTCACATAAAATCACAACCAGAGAACTAGCAGTACTCTCAATTCTAGGCCAGAGACAGCCTGCCTGTGTCTTGATTTTAATTCCATATTTATAGTAGGATGTTGATGATGGCAGACATGACCAGCTTCTCAGAAAGAGAGCAGGACCCTACTTTGTTTGCTTAAAATTGCTCTATCCACTAGGCTGCCCTAACTGTCCTAACACAAGGAAATATAAAGCATTTATAACAAGGGAGAGGGATAACAAAATGGAAGCGTCACAGGCGTATGAATGGATCACAGGATATATGCCAATTTATTTTCCTCTTGTGAAAAGAAAGACTCATCTTAACTATGTTTCAATGATTAATTGTTAGAGGCTGAAAAAAAACATAATGTATCTCACATTCTTTATATAAATAAGTATTTCTTACTATATTAAATTTAAGAAAATCCTGTCTTTTAAACCTGTTCTACAAGACATAGATTATCGTAACACTATACATCTTGTTTATTTCCTACCGTCATTAGATCGCAATTTCCTAGTGTAGGAAAAGTGAGAATGTTGGTTTGATTAATCTCCATGGAGTGTGAGTGTCTTCCTGTACTCAAGAATGCTGGTTCTTGGTATTACTAGGAGTAATGTATCAATTAACTATTGCCACAAAAATAACTTCATTATGAACCACTCCAAAAACCAGCAAAATATCACAGTGAGCATTTATTATGCTCACAGGTAATTATATTGGGGTTTTACTAACAGGTTTGGCTTGGCTGAGTGGCTCTGCCTCTCACTGAAGGTCTGTGATTTGTGTGGAGCAGCTCTGCTCCTTGTGTCTCTCATCCTTCTTGGACCAGCGGGGTAGCCGTGGAATGTTCTTCTCATGTTGATGGCAGAGGCCCAAGGGTGGGCTTGGAAACAAGCCCAACAGGCAGAGCTTAGAACTAGATGGAACACTCTGACTTCTGCCCACATATCACTGGACAAAGCAAGTCAGATGGCAAGTCCAAAGGCAACAGGCAGCGATATATCATCTGCTCACGAGGAGGTCATGGCGAAAATGCAGAAGCAGGGAGGGATATAAAAAAGACAGGACCAATAATCAGACCACAGGCTACTTGTGTGTTTGGATAAGTTTTCTGTGTGCGGTAAGTTTTCTGACATAGCTGACAAATGTTCTAAAACATTTTACTTCATTATTTTTATTTATTTTCTTTCACATGATGACATTTAGCCTTTGATTATTGTCATTTCCTTCCATCACTGATATTAATAGGTAGTAAGAATTTTCTCGCTATGAATTAAGTTAAATTTTTTATTTTAACAGTATATTAGTCAGTTAGACCCACGGACTATTAGTACACAGATGTAGAGATGTGGAATAACTGCCACCATGAGTCTGTCCTTCCTCTCTCAGTTACCACTAAGTGATCCTGACACATGTCCGCTCTGAGGTCAGCTAAAGGTTTCAGCTGTGCACTCCAGTGGTAACCAAACAAGTGATGTGAGAGTTGAAAATTATTTGTCATTCTTACACTAAATGAACCAGATTCTGTTTACTCTCAGATCATCAAAATACATGAAGGACAATCAAGACATATGTCTTTTAATGGAGAATAATAGTTCATCTGAGATTACACAGTGTGAAATATTTTGCTTTTCTTAACTCTTGCAAATAGGGTAGATAGTGCTCATGGAAAAATACCAGGAACTAAGACAGAAGAACTATTATGTGCCCTGTAAACAAGGTATTGATTTTAACTACATTGGATTTACAATGGTATAATGAATACATACTTGGTGACTGATGTGATTATAAAATAATTTTACCAATTCGAGTTTGCATTTTATTTTACCCTTTTAAAAAGCAATTTCTTGAATGACTTGGTTAGCCAGTTCCTTACAAGGGATTGAATAGTAATCCCATTTCACTTGTTTGTGAGTATATTACTTGTTCCTTGGATTCATTTCTTTAGACCCTGTCCAGGTTTTAGTAATATGAACCTTCAGTTCAAGTGAACTGCCGTTAGTTGACAAACTCTCCTAGCACTGCAGGTGTTGAGTCACTCAACCAACATTTTGTATCTTCTATACAGACATGAATAAGGCATGGTCCTTTGCCTTGGGGAACTCATAATTTATATCTACACAATGAGCACAAATATAGTTTTAAAGGCACACAGATGAGGGAATTGGTGCATTTGGGAAAGGTTTCAAAGAAGAAGGATATTTAGGTTGGGTCTTGAAAGACCCTAAATATGAAAGAGCTCATTTTTCACAGCAAAAGAGGAAAGGGAAGGACAGCTCAGGCAAAAGCATTTAAAAACTTGAAGGCATAACGTCATGAGAGTATGGAACGTGTTTAGGAATTGCAGTGAAAGCAGGGAGATTAGTAAGTAAACTACTTTGTTAGTTTGTGCAAGACAAACACTCAACGTGTGGGATTAGGGATGGAAAGAAGGGCCTTTTGAAGAGACAGTGTAAAGGTGGTTTGATAAGACTTGGTGATCAAACAAAGGGGGGGCAGGGGAAGGTGACGCAAGAATGAAAAGTGGAGACTTTTTTATCTGGGGTTACCGTCTGGAGTACAATGATAGTCACTGGAATGGGGAATACAGGAGGAAATAAGGAATGTTTGGGGGTGATAGAAAGGGGAAGCTTCACTTGAAAGAAATACGCTAGGTTTTACACATGTTCACGCTGCGATTACCAGGTAACAGGCTGAGCAATCTCGGTTCAGTAAGGACTTTGAAATAGTTCAGGAGCTTGATGCAGGTTGAGTGTATTAGAAGAGAGACTGGAACCACTGAAATAGTGGCAAGGATCTTAGAGTTGTTGGACAAGTGTAGAGATGTAGGTTCAAGGTGGGGAAAAAAGCTTAAGGCAGGACACAGACAAAGAATTGTCACTGAAAATAAGATAAGCTATAGATAAGAGAGACAACAGTGGGCAGGGGAGGGGGGTGGGTGTATGGCAGATCCAGAGGGTAGGACAGTGCAGGAGATTCACATTCTGAGCAGACAGGCAGGAAGGAGCAAAGGGCTCTGTGGGAACTCAAGGGGCAGGGCAGAAAGCAAGGTCCCGATTCAGGGAGTCATCAAGACGTAAACAAATTAAGCGAGAGAATGTACCAGTCCTGGAACGTCCTGTGGAAGCTATTCCCAAGCATTTTCAAGTGAGGCTTCAAGCAGGCACTATTGAAAGTATTTCTAGAGAAAAAGGAAGAGGAATTCTGAAGAAGAGTGCATGTTGTTCCATTTGATAGAATTTTAGAGCTACAGTGATATTTGTATGTCATACAAGTGTATCTTTCTATGCCAGAACACAAGCTATCTTACATTTTGGATTTGAAGACTGAAACACTGAAATTAATCAAATTGTTTTCTTTTTCTTTCTGCCCCTCTCCTCCTCTCTCCGACCCTCCCTCCCTCCCTCCCTTCCTTTCTTCCTTTTTCCTCCGCTGAGGTGTAAGGGTTTGATGAGTTTGGTCACGAAAAGATCACTCAGAACCTGTTACATGTTGGGTGAAACCCCTAAAGTTTACAGAGGATATTTTGATGTGCAAATAGTCTCCAGTATAAGAAGAAATCTCTTTTTTAGTACGGCTAGTAAATAATTTCTTCCAGAAGTGAGTAAAACTAAAATGAACCAAATTCACGTGATTTTGATTCTCTGTCGAACATGTTAGGGCTCTGTTAAGTGATGCGCTGTCTCTAAACTTTTCGAGGCACTTAGGTAATTAGCAATCAGCTAATAGTAAAATGACTTGACTCTCAAGTGCGGAGCTGGAAGCAAATAGAAATATAGGCTTGGCCTTGCCATTGTATACCTTTTAACCGAAAAGCTTTCTTCTAGCTTTATGCCAACTCCTAAGGTTGAAAATGGAACTAATTTTCTGCTTCCTATCATTTTGTGGTTTTTCTGGATTCCTTATTTTTAACTTGGTAACTTTTAGAAATAGTTTGCCTATTTCTTGCAAAAGTTAAATCTGAGGTATTTTTTAGAATAAAAACTGAAAGCCTTTATTTATTTATCAAATAAAATATTTGGTAAAGCCTTCTCTGGTACTGTACAACAACATGATTACTATTCGATTTTTTTTCTGATTTGAATATAGGCTTACATTTTCTGGTTTAGCACTATTTTTACCGATACTGTTATTTGTAGAATATTAAAGCTGTTTCAGCTGAAATGTTTGTGCACTTCTAGCTTCTGGTACTGAACAACGTTTCACAACATAGATTTTGGTAAAGCTGTTTGGTTGAAACACATTATTGTTACTTTAGGTGCTGACTATTCTGATGCCGCCTTTCCGATTGCCTTGGTTAAAGTAGAAACAGTCTATGGCTTGGATGACTTACATTTCAAACTGGTTTGAGCAAGATGATTGGTATGAAGGTCTACAAAGAGTAAGATGTATTTATGTTGTAATTAGAATTTTCTGTGTTTTTTTCTGCTTTACTTTTCACGCAGCTGTATTTCTGTGTCATTTGTATTGTGAACATTTTCGCATTACAAAATTCTGAGAGTAAATAAGATACTTATTTGATAGATTTAAAAGCAGAGGTAAGAAGGTAATATATAAGGATAGTCATAATTATACATTGAAGAAAAGACATTTTTTTGGCTCTCCTGGTTTCAGATGAATTCTTAATGTTTTCAGATTGTCTTTAGGCTTTAAATATAAAATAGAAGTCTTTCTAATATGGTTAATGTACAAAAATAGCAGTAATTTTAACAGTCATTTTACATAAAGAATAACATTTAATGAAATAAACATGTAGGAGATGTGTATGATGGTACTATGCATTATGATAATATTGTAAATGAAATGCAAAAATTCTCTGAAGAAGAGTGCCGTGTTCATTTGATAAATTTTTAGGCAATTAATTATGTTTCAGAAGGATTTTCACTGTTACTATGGTAACTTTTGCATAGTATTTTGAAAATAGTTATTCTGATCTTTTATAGCATAGTAGAAAACTGCTATTTGAAAATGCACCTTATCAAAATGGATGTAGTTTGGAATAATATGTCTTCTCTTTGATTATTTTCACCTTTTTAATGGAAGGTTTCTTCATGATTTAAATGAAGGCAAGTTGTAGATTTTTCTTCTCCTTAATGAGTGGAACAAAAGAGCCGGAATATCTTTCTGTTGTTTCCCCAGCTTATCCCCATTGATGTTTAGGGCGCGTGCTGCTAAAGGTGCGCAGAGCTGAGTTTGTGTCCTCCTTACTTCTTCGGGCGCCCATTCTAATCGCATCAATCAAAGATGTTTTCTTAATATTTCGCTTCTTTTTCATTGTAAATCCCCAGCAATTTAAAGCTTCTTGCCTCTTGGGCTTTTTTTCAGATTTTCTTTTCTTCGTCTGTGAAGTAAACTGATAAACATCTCTGAGCCGGTTAATTCCTAACTCTGAAGAATAATCCTCATACTGTGAATCCTAAAGCATTTCAGGAAACAGCTTGAGAATTAGTGGGTAGCCTTCCATCCTGAATTCACACCTTATCTGTAAATGATGAAAGTATATCAGCTTCTGAATTTAATAGTAGCACTTCACGTCCCACTGGGGACACACACACACACAGACACACACACACTACGGTGCCAGCATCTTTTGTTTGTATTGTATGTGTGCATTTTGAATGTCATAACAAGCACATTTCTGATGTTGAAAAAGAAGGGTTTTTTCAACTGCAGTCCATGTATTTCAATGGGAGGGGATGGGGTGGTGGTCTCATTTGGGAGGAGAGGGGTGACTGATTTTAAGAAAAATACTTTTTGCTAAAATTGTGTGTTCCTTTATAAAAGTGGCTTTGGGGCAGTTCGTGGAGATTATGAGGATCCATATCTTTCCCTCAGCTGTAACTTCAGTCTGTCCTTTAGTACAACCATTGGCCTTTGTAAATGAATTCCTGCTTCTGAGACATATTAAGAGTAGCTGTTTTTATAAATAGATATAGTTTGACCCTAAAATTACCATATTGTCTTCATGAATTTGAGCTTCTTCTGGCTCAAATTTTGATCAGGTCTTATACAGACTTAGATGAGAATGAAAGATCCTATTCTAAATAATGAAAATTGGCACATGAATATTGACTTTAATTTCTTAAAAAGTTCACCTATTATTTTTCAGATGATGTGTATGTGCATACATACCCTGTATAATCAGCACTCAGCATAGCAAATTTTTCAATAGAGTCTTTTTAAAAAATGTTCACAGGAAGAGATAAATTGGATTTTTGAGTTAAAAATTATAATTTAGAAATGTAGTGTTTTAAAACTCACATCCAAGTATGAGTTTGATCATTAAAGCACTAAATTGGCCTTTATTCTTTGATATAATTAATATTTATGTTATATGTATATATTTCTATAGATACATGGACACGTATATATGAATTTAATTTTATAATTTTATTTCTGGCAGTGTTGTAACTCTATATAACTGTACGTTAAGTTTCATTATGATTATTTCATATAATACTCTTGCATATTCAAAAGTGAGCTTTAATTTTATACAAATCTAAGGTAAATATACTCTTATCACTTGTTTTTTTAACAATTCATGCACTTACTGTGCAAAGCATTTTCACTATAGTTATAATGTGTGTGTGTGTGTGTATTTCATATAATATGAGAGGGAAACCAAAAATTGCATTTAGGTTAAAAGTAAAAATAATATCTCTGCCAGGGCTGTAGTTGCTAGGCTACTGACAGTGTCAGTTGCATGTGGGTTGACACAATGCTCAGACTTTCTTCCTGAATCCTTTATAAATCTGCATTATTCAGTGAACTATAGGGTTTAGTACTTTGTTTTTAAAGGGTGTATATTATTTCTGGGCCCAAAAGATTATATTTTCTGAAGCAATAAATCTTTAGAATGGACATGGAAATTCTAAGTCATTCACATAAAAATTAAACATATTCTAAAGTAAAGATAAAAAGGGGTATGTAATATTTATCTGAAACATATAATTACCTGTCACATACACTTAAAGTATATTTATTTACCTATATGTGCATATTTTCTAGGATTTATATTTAAAATATAAATATATGTTTGAAATGGACATTTCCTTATTTAGAAAAGGATCTTTGGTCGAATCATTAATTGTGTACCCATTAATGTTGACTGAAAAGATAACAAAATCTTGTGGACGTTACTTGTTATCTCCTTGGCAACTGTAAATATCACTTAATAAATGCTACATAGTGTAACATACATTTTATAATACTTTTGAGAAATAAACTAGAAGTTTCAAATACTAACAGTTTATAATTCCGATTTATAATTGCAGTAGTATTCATATATTTAATGATGCATGATTTTTTTGTATTTCATTCAAAATCATAGACTTTTTTTAATAAGCTGCCATTTGTTTTGTTCTATTTATTATTTCAATGGCTAATCTGGACAAGTTATTCAGCTCTGAATTTAAAAAGCCTTTAAGTTATTGACTGTAAGACTTGTAAAAGCTGCTTAAGAACAAGAGCATACTAAATTGTATGACAATGTTGTAATGTTTTTATATCTAAATTTGGAAACTAAAAAGTAGTAAATCAAGATATACTGATAGTTAAAGTAAAAATGTATTGGTTTAGATTTCAAAGTAATTTGTTTGTGAGAAATAAAGAGTTAGCTTAGGGACTACTAGTTTCCACGCTCCAGAATGTGAGGACCTTAGAAGTTGTCACTCTGGCCTGAAACAGTAAAAAGCTGGGTGAACTGAAAAATCAACAGCTCTTCTTAGATCCGTAAAAGAAGTGAGGTCACAAGGCAAACTGCAGCCCCCCAAACTGGGGAGACAGGCAGGCAGATACAGAGATTCACAACGTACTGGAGCAGAAAGCTCTGTGGGAGCCAGAGCCAGAGAAGGAAAACCTGAGCTGTAGCGGATGCATTGCTGGAGGCTCGTGTAGCAAGTCTGAGAGTGAAAACCTCCAGGGAGGCCCCACGCTTTTGTGAGGTTTACCTCCAGGACCTCTACCATGTCCTCACAGCAAATATTAGAGAAAATCCCTTCATGCTTCTGGCAGGAGGAGAGAAAAAGGAATCACTGTGAAATATGTCAGCACATTCTGCTGTTCTTAACAAGGCTGCCCTCTGGAGAAACTATTTTACCAGAGCCGAACCTGCTGGGGTTATATCAGAGCGTAACCTACCTGGGAGAAGGGAAATACCCAATCCCAGCCCCTTCTAGCCATCCCGTCCCCCTTAAGGGGGGAAAACCCCAAGAATCACTGGTGAAATTCACATTCCACAAGCACAGGCTCACCAAAAGACAGAGCTCTAGTCCTAGACTGTAAAACGCTTCCTCTCCTCCCACAACTTAACACTACGTCACTAAAGATCTATCTACTACAGTTCTTTTACCCAGTATATCATGTCCTCCTTTCAACAAAAAATTGCAAGGCATACTAAAAGGCAAAAAACACAGTTTAAAGAGGTTAACCAAACATCAGAACCAGAGGATGGCAGGAATGTTGGAATTATCAGACCAAGAATTTAAGGAAACTATGGTTAATATGCTAGGACTTTCATGGAAAAAGTAGACAGCATGCAAGAACACATGGATAATTTCAGCAGAGAAGGGGAAATTCTAAAAAAGAATCAAAAAGAAATGCTAGAGATCGGAAACACTATAATAGAAACAAATAATGCCTTTAATGAGCTCATTAGTAGATTGGACATGGTTGAGGAAAGAGTCTCTGAGCTTGAAGATATGGCAGTAGACACTTCCAAATCTGAAAAGCAAAGGAAAAAGCCGGAACAGAGTATCCAAGAGCTGTGGAACAACTACAAAAGGTGCACCATACACGTGATGGAAATACCAGAAGAAGAAGAGAGAAAGGAGCAGAAGCAATATTTGAAGCAATAATGACTTAGAATTTTCCCAAATTAATGTCAGACACCAAACCACAGATCCAGGAAGCTTAGAGAACACCTAGCAGGATAAATGCCAAAAAAACCCTACATCTGGGAAAATCATATTCAAACTATAGAAAATCAAAGACAAAGAGAAAATCTTGAAAGAAGCTGGGGGAAATAAACACCTTACCTATAGAGGAGCAAGGATAAGAATTACATCCAACTTCTCAGAAGCCGTGTAAGCAAGAAGAAAATGGAGTGAAATACGTAAAGTGTTAAGAGAAATAAAACAGCAGCCTAGAAATGTGTACCCTGTGAAATTATTCTTCAAAAGTGAAGGAGGAAAAAAGGACTTTTCCAGACAAACAAAAATTTGAGAGCTTGTTGCCAGTAGACCTGACTTTCAAGAAATGTTAAAAGAAGTTCTTCAGAGAGAAGATAGGTAATATAGGTCAGAAACTCAGATCGACATAAACAAAGGAAAAGCACTGGAGAATGAATAAGGGAAAGTAAAATAAAAGCTTTTATTTTTCTTATTCTTAATTGATCTAACAAATAACAGTTTGTTCAAAATGAAAACAGCAATAATGTATTTGATTAAGAATGCTTGTGTGTATAAACATACACGCATCCAACACAGACACATATATACACATATATATGTGTTATGTATGCTTATGTATAAGTGAAATGAATGACAGCAATGATACACATGATAAAAAAGAGGTATTAGAGATTTTTTGTTATTATAAGGTAGGTATACGAACCAAGAAGTGGTATAGAGTTGTTTGAAAGTAGACTTGGATTAGTTGTAAATATAGATTGCAAAATCTAGGGCAACCACTAACATTTTTTTTAAATGAGGTATAATTGACATGCTAAGAAAGGAGGAAAGTATTAAATTATATAAAGTGCTCAATTGAAACCACAAAAAGAAGAAAAAGTGTAGAAGACAAAAACAGGAACAAAGAACAAGGGCAACAAATTGAAACAGTAAAAATGTGATCGATATTAATCCAACTACATCAATAATTACCTTGAATGTCAATGGTTTAAGTGTACCAATTAAAGGCAGAGATTGTCAGAGCAGATTGAAAAAAAGACCCAACTATATGTTGTCTACAAGAAACTCACGTTAAATATGAAGACACACATAGATTAAGAGTAAAGGGAGGGAGAAAGATATGCCATCTGAACACTAATCAAGAGAAATGGGTAAAGCTATGTTAACTTCACACAACAGACTTCAGAGCAAGGAAAGTTATTAGGGATAAAGAGGGACATTACATAATGATAAAGGGGTCAATACTCCAAGAAGACGTAACAATCCTTAATGTGTATGTACTTTAACAACAGAGTATCATAATACATGAGGCAAAAACTGATAAAGTGGAGGGAGAAATAGATGAACTCATATTATAGTTGGAGACTTTAATACCCCTCCATCAGAACTGAGCAGATCTAGCAGACGGAAAATCAGTAAGGACATAGTTGAACTCAACAGCACCTTCAATCAACTGGGTATAATTGACATCTATAGGTGACTTCATCCAACAGCAGCAGATTATATATTCTGCTTAGGCTCACATGGAGCATTTATTTAGAGAGACCATATTCTGGGCCATGAAACACACCTTAACAAATTGAAAAGTATAGATGTAATACAATGTCTGCTCTCAGATGGCAATGGAATGAAACTAGAAATAAATAAGAGAAGGAGAGCTGGAAAAATCCCCAGATACTTAGAGATTAAACAACACTTTTCTAAATAACACACGAATGAAAGAACTCTCAAGAGAAAGTAAAAACTATTTTGAACTAGATGAAGTTGAAAATGCAACTTAAAATTTATAGGAGACAGCAAAAGCAGTGCTTAGAGGGAAATTTGTAGCATTTAATGCATATAGTAGAGAGGAAGGAAGATCTAAAATCAATCTAAGCTTCTACCTTAGAAAACTAGAAAAAGAAGAACAAATTAAATTCAAAGTAAGCAGAAAAAAAGAAATAACAATTAGAACAGAAATCAATGAAATTGAAAATAGAAAATCAATAGGGAAACTCAACAAAACTGAAAGCTACTTCTTTGAAAAGATCAATAAAATCAGTAAGCTTCTAGCCAGGCTAATTAAGAAGAAAAGAGAGAAGGAACATATTACTAATATCAGTAATGAAAGAGAGGGCATCACTACAGATACTTTGGACGTTAAAAGGATAAAGGAAGGCTATGAACAACTCTGTGGCCTTAAATGTGACAGTCTAGATGAAATGGACCAATTCTTTGAAGACATAATTTGCCAAAATTTACACAAGAAGAAATAGATAATCTGAATAGACCTATATGTAGTAAAGAAATTGAATCAATACTTAGTAACTTTCTGTGATCTTGAGGCTTATAAGAAATGTTTATTTGGTCACTCAGATGACTGAAATATATTTCTCATATGTATTTGGTCTTCATCGACAGTTCCTGGCTCATAGCTCCCAAAACCCTTGGAATTTCTTAAGTGTTGAAAGTGACAAAGGTGTCTTTTGTCATGTTAATAAGATGACTTTTGGAAAGTACCTAAGGATGAGGGACAGTTGTCAATGGAGCCAACCCTGTTTCCTCTGGGGAGGGGAGAGGGGCTGGAGGTTGAATGATCACCAGTGGCTAGTGGTTTAATCAATCATGCCTATCTAATGAAGTCTCCATAAAAACCCAAAAGGACAGAGTTCAGAGAGCTTCCAAGTTGGTGAACGTGTGGAAATTAGAGGAGAGTGGCATGCCTGAAGCGTGGTGTGCCCTTTCCTACATACCTTGCTCTGTGCATCTATTTCATCTGGCCGTTCCTGAGTTGTATGCTTTTACAATAAACCAAGAATCTAGTAAGTAAAATGTTTCTCTGAGTTCTGTGAGCCATTCTGGCAAATTATTGGGACCCAAGGAGGAGGTCGTGGGAACCCTTGATTTATAGCCAATTACTCAGAAGTACAGGTGACAACCTGCACTTGCAATTGACATCTTGAATTGGAGGGGATCCTTGGAACTTCCAGTTTGTAGCTGATCACTCAGAAGCACAGATAACAGCCTGAGCTTGTGATTGGTGTCTGAGGTGGGGTGTGGGGGGCAGTCATGTAGGACTGAACCCTTAACCTATGGAATTGATGCTATCTCCAGTTAGATAGTGTCAGAATCGAGTTTAATTTTTGGACAGCTAGCTGGTGTCCAGATAATTACCTGTTGCTGGTGGTGTGAGAGAGCCTTCCCCACACACACATTGGAATTGCTGCCAGAACCAATTTACCTTCCAAAATAGTACCTGGCCCAGATGGATTCACTGGTGAATTCTGCTATACATTTGAGGAAGAAATTATACCAGTTCTCTACAATTTCTTCCAGAAGATAGAAGCAGCAGGAATACTTTTGAACTCATTCTATGAGACCAGCAATACCCTTATACCAAAACCAGACAAAGACATTATAAGAAAAGAAAACTACAGACCAATATCTTTCATAAACATAGATGCAAATTCCTCATCAAAATATTAGTAAATCAAATCTAACAAAGTATTAAAAGAATCGTATGCCACAAAGTAGGCAGAATTTACCCCAGATATGCAAGGCTGGCTCAACATTCAAAAATCAATTTGTGTAATCCATCACATCAACAGGCTAAAGATGAAAAGACAACATGATCATATCAATAAATGCTGAGAAAGTGTTTGGCAAAATTCAACACTCCTTCATGGTGAAAACTCTCAGAAACCTAGGAGTGGTGGGGGAGCTTCCTTACCTTGATAAAGGACATCTACGAAAAGCCTGCAGCTAATGTTACACTTCATTGTGAGAAACTAAAGCTTTCTGCTAAGATCAGGAACAAGGCAAGAGTATATTTTACATAAAAATCTGGATATTTCTATTTCTCTGGGGAGTTCCATAAATCTGGCAACCTGGGGTGGCATCCTCCAGGTGTACAAGAGCCCTTTAGATGGCGTATGCGCCTTCTGTTTCACTCTTGTCCCCATCATTCCTTATGGGATTCCCAACCCTTGGCCTAGTGTCAGTTGTCATTTATCATTTTATAATCTCTTGCTTCCTTAATTTAAATTATCTGCCTTGATATCTGTAGACAGTTGGGGATTTCAACTCCTGTTTTTGGAAGTTGTAAATTGAGGTTAACAGTCCTAGTAGAAATTCTTTTCAGGGCATAAAGATAAGGATTGAGGAAGACAGATGTAAAACAGTGAAGAGGAAACGTAGTGAATAATGAAAATGACTGACAGTTCTCCAAATTTGCTTTTCAAGGCAAACATGTCCCAGGTAAGGCAAGTGGGGCTGCTGGCTGCCGGGTGTCAGCCGTGGAACCGAGATGTGTGTGCTGCCAGCGGAGACAGGTTTGCGTACTGTGCCACCCTGGCCATCTATGTTTATAAGGTAAAATAACACCAATTCTTTTTGATTTTTAATTTTGTTAGGCAAAATTAAGATTTAATTAGTACTTCTTTTTAAATCTCTGTCGTATGAAAAGCTTAATGCTATAATTGTATTGATATATTTTATATTTTGTTGCTGTTTATACTATATTGGTTTTACAAGGCAAGCTTTTAGAAAATGCTTATACCATAGTATTAAATTATTAGCAAAATCTTACTTGATTTCATAATCTTCTGTGTGCTTTTCATCAAAAAAGAATCTCTTCAAGAATTAAAAGTTCCAATTTTATAATTGATGAGTAACTAGCTTTTAACTCTTTTTAGCTATATTTACGTATAAATAAATGGAATTCATTTATTCCTTTGTTTCAAACTTTGCTCAGTAACAGCATTTGATATGAGAAAATTGTCTTATCAGTTGAAAAATGTGAGTAGTGAATTCCAGATCATTAGATTAAAAATAGTGCAGATATAATATATTTTGAGATGCAAACCTTTATAACTACTTTTTTTTTCACTTCCTAGCTCCATTCAGACATCTCTTGTCCATTTCCAAATCAGAGAGCCAATGGCCTTCTGGGTAGAGACACCATAGGCATCTCAAGTCCAAGTCCAGTCTTTCTCCTTAAGCCCACAGTGTTTCCGTGTCACCAGCTGACCGTTGATCTAAAGCGCAGTGTGAGGGTTGCCGTTGCCTCCCTCTTCTGCTCACAGCCTATACCCTGGGGCACCAGGAACGATTCCAGCATTTTGTATCTTTTACTGTCTTCTTTATGTCCTTCTCACCTGAACTATTCTAACAGTCTCTTAATATTCTCTTTGCCTCTCTTTCGACTCCCTCTAATTTATCCTTCAGTGTAATCAATCGCCTGTAATGCAAATCTAAAATTTTAAGTCTTAATTGCTCCTCATTCCTTAGTGTAAACATCCAAACTTCATAGTATGACATTCTTCCTCTTCTTCTTTTTTGTAAGGAAGATTGGCCCTAAGCTGACATCTGTGCCAGTCTTCCTCTATTTTATGTCAGATGCCACCACAGCGTGGCTTGACGAGTCATGCTAGGTCTGTACCTGGGATCTGAACCTGCAAACCCCAGGCCATAAATGCAGATCATGCCAACTTAACCACTCCGCCACAGGGCCGGCCCCCATAGTATGACATTCTTTGGCAATCTTCCTGTCTCTGTCTCCTTCTCACCTTGTGCTCCAGATATGCTGAGATAATTGTGTTTTCCAAAGCATCTCAGACTCTTTGATATCTTGCCTTTGCTTACACTCATTCTTCAGTTTGCCTACATTGCCTGTCCAGAGAACATTCTCTTATCTTTCCAATCTCAACTCAAGTGTGCAAGCTCTTTTCCATGTTCTGCTTTCTCCTCTTTCTTATCAGGGAAGAACCTTATCAAGTGGACTGCCTCTACATGCTTCCATTTACCAGAATGAATCTTCCTCATCTTTGAATTCTTGACTTATTGCACGCTCTCTGCCACTTAGTAGACACTCGTTAAATGTTTCTTGAATGGTTTCTTTTGAATCCTGAAACACCAACTCATTTCAGTTTAGTGAAAAAAATTACTGTGTTATTCTGTAGTAAAAATTCCTATGCATCACTAATAGTGTTGTGGTTTACTGAAAATTTAAGAAAATAATAGCATTAATCTATAAACTAATTAATATTCCAAAGTATAGAGTAAGATTTTAGGTAGTCCATTCCTCAGGATTATGGAAGTGTCCGGCAATCAAAATGCAATTTCAGTATAACTCACATTTTTTTATTTCCCATCTGCTCATCCAGAAGACAGCAGCAAGCCTTCTAAATGTCTCGTTTTTTCTCCCATCTACCTCCGTTACACTCGACATGTATTTCCAAGCTTCCCACTCCCGAATTCCTCCTGCAAAATTTCTCCCTTAGTCTTAGATCCCTGTCTTCTTGTCTCTTATTTCCTCCCAAAGAAGAAGGTCTCAGGCAAGGCAACCATTCCTCTGAGGAGTAAGGAAGGTCACAAAGTAGATGAAGGCAGAACTTAATTTTTTCATGTTTACATATATCTTAAGTTTTATGGTGACATTTTATGACTTGAATATTGGAAAGATTGAGTTGAAATTATTCATATCAAAAACCTATGAAGATAGTTTGCATGTTATTAAAGACTGAAACAAACTAAAAATTACCCTAATTTAGAAGTTAGTACAAATAAACTGAGGTGGCAGTTCATTAGAGAGATCACTGTAAAACCTTGTTTCAAGGTAGACAAATAGGAAATTAGTAAATGGTAACATTAACATTGACTAAACTTATATTAATAAATACTCCTTTAAATGTGATCATATATATATTCATATATATATATATTCTTTATCCATTCATCTGTCAATGGGCACTTACATTGTTTCTGTGTCGTGGCTATTGTGAATATTGCCGTTATGTGTTAAAAGGAAAAAGTAGGTACAACAAAACGATGTATGCAGTATAATCCCAAACATATTAAAAATGATAGAAAGATTAATTAATCCACTAACTAATGACACACTTACAAAGGAAATAGGAAAATTAGGCTATTCCTTTGGTTCACTTACATATAAGGACACAACATAGTGCCCATCCAAAAGCAGTTAACATCAAACGGGTCCAGTGATGCCATTGCTCTGCAAACTTTGGACAGCATAATAATGTCATAATGAGCAGTTAGTTTCTTTAACCTAAATGTTTTTGATCCAAGTATAAGTGAAAAATTGCAGAAAAAATATTCCAAAACCTAGGGGTTTTCTTTCCCCTCATAAATAGATATAGCTATAGAAAATATAATAGCACTCTGAATTATTATACATATTTAAACGGACAACATTTATTTTTACTTGTTTTTAAAATTGGTAGATTTCATTTCAATTCTGTCTTATTTTTTTTCAAATGGTTTCTTTCAGCTGATGGAATATACTTGAAAGTAGACCAAGACTTGAAATGTGTCATTGTTATTAGGTGTACTAATTTTCACGTATGTAGCTTTTTAAAAGTAATATGATTAGTAATGAAAATTGTATCATGTAGAAAGAAGCACTGAAATGTTTTATTTATATGTTTTTTGTAGTTGGATCACCGTTATAATGAATTCAAACTTCACGCAATTATGTCTGAACATAAAAAAACTATCACAGCTATCTCTTGGTGTCCCCATAACCCTGATCTGTTTGCGAGTGGCAGTACTGATAACCTGGTGATTATTTGGGATGTTGCAGAACAGAAAGTCATTGCCAAGCTCGACAATACAAAAGGTATACGTATAACTGGGATTTATTTTATTGAATGAAATATTTTTACTTCAATAAACAAAATATTTTATTTCAGTCAGCTCAGGTTTTAAAGCAGCGTCCTAACTTTCTCTTCGTAGTCGATGTAAGAAACACATTTCACATCGTGAATAGTTACCTTGTGGTTGCGCCTGTGTACAAAATTGAAACAAAATTTCATGGAATAATTTAACTTAGGACAGTGATCAATTAAACACATAGTCAATACCAAATAATTGTGTTCATATTTAAATATAACATAAAAACTTCCAAAGTAAACATAAAAATAATAATTAGGTAAGATTTTCTTAATGAGGCAAATGGCCTTGCCTCTTCATCCTCTTCATTACTCGAATGCAATCTGAAACACACAGGGACAATATTATACATACAGTCAGTGCACTGCTGGGATGGTTTCTTTCCTGTATTTTTAATTCGATCAAGGTAGAAAGTCCTGGTTCACACAAATAGGTCTTAGGGAATTGAATAAAATCATTACACTCTTTCTGCTAGCATCTTACTCCATAATGGCGATGAAGTTAAGTAATAATTTTTGGTGTTAAATGTCACAATAATTTAATCTCTTTTTGAGCACCAAGTGTAACTCAATTATTCCTTATGGTTTTGAAAGTTACTCCTGGATGTGTTTTCCATATTCAGCTGTTTCTCTAAAAAATACTGATTATAACTTTGAGATGGAAAACTGAAATGTGACAATCTCACTAACTTTATTTTGTTCAAAGTTTCTTTGTGATATTTTTTCAGTATGCAGCGATAATAATGAGAATTCATAGGCAATTATATTTGAATCTTACTTCTAAAATAATAATAATGCCTTTTGGAACCTTTGGATGTGTTCAAGATATTTAATATAGTTTTTTCCTTGTCTTTTCAAATTTGAGTCATTAGGAATGCTGAAAATACCAGCAAAATACACCAATTTTGTTACATAACTTTCATTTTAAAAAATATTTACCAAACAATGTTAATTTTTCGACTAGAAAAATGTAAATCAGTCCCAAGTTCATATACGCTACTTATTATTTTCACTTGCAACAGCCAGTGAATTTCACTATTGGCCAGTGAGTAGGTGGCTACAATCTCTGAGCAAAATGTTTTTAAAAGTCAGCTATTCAGTGACCTTCCATTAATGTAAGTAACACTTTTCCTTAAGTGAGAAAAACCCAAATTACTTCTGGTACAAAGCTTTCTGATGTATAAACATCAATTGATAGCCCCAATCAAGATTTTTCATGTTTTTCTGGTCATATTGCTTCTCCACCAGTCACAAATCCTACGGTGTTTCCAGTATTGTTGATACTGATCAATAGTACATTTTCCCAATACTTTAAATCCAGCTTTATGTGAGCTTAATTTTAAATAACACAATAAATACTCCTTAAAATTCCTTCCATATTTTATGTGACATAAACTAAAAATGTTACATGATGTCATTGTTCTCGTAAAGCTGTCACGCAAAATCTATAGTAGACTATAACTGAATAATAATGTATTTTATAAATGTTATGCAAAAGTCCAGATTAGACAACATATTATTGTATTCTCATCTAGTTTATCTGCTGGTTTGTCATTAACACCGAATGCATCACATCTGTTCATCAGGGAAGATGTTTTTTCATCAGCTGTGTGCACCCTAGCTTTCTTTGCCACTGAATATATAATTAAATAAGACTTTTTCATTAACTTTTGTAGAATGATTAAATAATTGTGATAATTTTGATCAGTTTTTTATATTTTTCCTTTCTCTGAAAACTTTCAAAGACATCAATAATTTCCTCATGCTGTTTGCAAATATCTTCTTAATTTGAAGATTGAAAGGTTTGCTATATTATTTGCAAAAAAATATTATGAATATTTTTGGTCATTTTCACTTTAAATAATTCCCTTTGAAATGTCTTAAACTTGTTTTTTTCTTTTCCGAATTCAGCTTAAACAAAGTAGAAGTTTGCATTGTCAGCATTTTTTTTAAAATTAGTATTGGAACTTCCACGTCCAGTGGTTGAACTTGACCCTGCCTCTGTACTTTTCACTTCATCACTCTTTTTTTTCCTAATAATCAAAAAGTTCATTTAAAGGAAAATTACTATTAGTTTGGGTAAATGTAGAATGTTAAAATTGTCACCAACTTGAAAAATGTCACAATAACATCCTTTCAGAAAAAAAAGAAAACCTGTTAACAGTGGATAATAATACTATCCACCTGTCTCAGCATATCGTTGGGAGAATTAGATGAGTTGATATTCCTAAGCTTCTGGAAGTGCTTGCACACAATAAACCCCTATAGAAGTGTTTTCTGTTACAGTTTTGTGACATGGTTTCTTGTCCCTTCTCTTCCTTGCTGCCTTTCTCAAAACACGCATTCAGAACGCCAGCATTCCAGTGGCCTTCTTCAAGTGTGCTATGGTGGTTTGATCCATACAGATTATCTTATCCCTTATTGGAGAAATTCTGCTTCTGTTAATGTATCCTAAAACCACGTTAGCTTTTTTATTGGCCTTATTCGTGTGTTTATTCATTCATTCAGTAAATGTTTATGGAGTTCCTGTTATACATTGGGCCCTGAACCAAGCATTAGGCTTCCAGTTTCGGCCTCTTGGCGCCTTACTGTCAGTGTACAACTTTTGATTCAGTGTCTTTGTTGACATCATTTCCTCTTCCTGGGAAATACTGCTCATCCTCTATATTCAAACTCTATTGCTCCTTCGAATATAATTCAAATCCAGTTTCTTTCCAAGACAGTAGCCCAGTGGTTCACCAACCGGTCTACACATGAAAACCTCTTGGAGACTTGTGAAAAATAGATTCCTGGGCCCTAATTCCACATGATCTGATATGCATATTCAGTCTGTGGTTCTGATACAATTGATTAAATACGTCTGTGTTGGGAGATTCATAATCTCTTTCTTGAGTCATAAATTTAACATAACACATTTTATATATGATTTATTTGATCACAGTGATTGTGGGGAGATTAACAATTAACTTTTGTATTTTGTCTTCCAGTTTAAACGGGACTTTTACAGACGTTATTGCATTTCCTTTTCTTAACATTCATGTGAAATAGGTGGTCAGCTATGTTTAATTAGATCCATTTTATAGATGAGGAAACTGAGGTTGAGAGAGGTAAAGTGTCTTGTTTAGTTCACCTGAGACAAAACTAAGATTTGAATCCAAACTCCCAATAAGACATTGATTGCAGCACTAATTTGATTGTTATTAAATCCTTATAGTAGCATTTAACTTCTCATACATTTAATTCTTATCTCCCCAACTTTTGTTTAAGATCCTTTAAAGCAGGGATTGTGTCCCATACTCACCTGTGTACATAGAAGGCCTCAAGCAGGTCTTCTAGACAAAAACTGAGTAAGAATTTATTGCTTTAATAGACGGTTTTCTGAAAAAAAGAACTTCTAACTTCTTTGAATGTATGAATCATATGATCATATTACTAGTTTTAGACCTAACCAGGTACTTTTTCGTTCATCATAGAAGTACCCTTCATACGTTTCCTGTGGTCTTTGGGGTTATTTCATAAGTTCAATTCCCAAGTAAGACAGTAATATATATTTTTTTAGTAGCAAACATACTCTTATGTGTTATGTTGCTTTAGAAATGTACAATTCAGATAATATTTAATGGTACGATCCTCTGCCACATCTCTCAGTTGTGTATCTCTATTTAATTCATTCCAGGGATGCCGGCCTCTCTCAGCTGGTGCTGGAATGCAGACGATGCTGTGGCATTCGCTTCCCACAGAGGCCCGCTGTTCATTTGGACGATCTCAGGACCCGAGAGTGGAGTGACTGTGCACAGAGAGGCTCATAGCTTCTTGTCTGATATCTGCACATTCAGATGGCATGCACAAAAAAGGGGGAAAGTTGTATTTGGTCATCTTGATGGAAGTCTATCAATTTTTCAACCAGGTAAGGATTTAATTAGTCAGGTCTCTTTAATTTTTTTATCTTAGCATATATAATTTTCTTATTTACACAGCATAAAGCCAAAGGTAACAAAATTTTCATTTTAAAATAGTGGTTGTGCAAATATTGTCCAGCATTGTGCTGATTCCAAATAATCATTCGAAGTGAATGTTATTTATAAGGCATTGTAATACATTTAACTTAGCTGTGCAGATTTTAGTTTGTTAACCCAAATCAGTCTTTTGTCCCATATTTTTACTTTTCTAACTCAATTCTTTATTTCTGAACATTTACTAAGAAAATCGCCTGAGGAACAAGGACACACAGCTGGAGTATATGATGACTTACTAATACCACTCAAAACCCTTTGCCCACCTGCTTGTAAAGTACCACTTGGTGCCACAGCTCCTTAGCAAGGACTGAATGAAAGGATCTGAGAAATTATGTTTATTTTAAAAATGTAAACAATAACAAAATGTATAATGAGAAAAATTCATACATTTCATTCTCCGTTCATAAATAAGTAATGCTAATATTTGAGAAATGTTAAAAAGCACAATCCTGAAAGTGCTTTTTCAAGATTAAAATGACTGCTTTCACAAAACATACTACATTCAATTTGTCTGAAGTTAACAAAGAAAAAAGAAATTGAAATTGAACAGATGAAATTGTGAAAATTCAAATACATCTTTCTTAAGGGAATGATCTTTCTAAAATTTTTTTTAAAAAGGATATATAAAACATTGATACATAGGGCTCTTTTATCTTAACTACATTTTAAGCAGGATCTATTATTTACCTTTTAAAGGAAGATAAAAATAAATATACATACGCTTCCTGACCACTTCCCCTCTCCGCGCTCCTTCTGGTTGTACTCATTTAACACGGGGACAGTTTCCTTGTTTTAGATTTGAATAGGGAGAGATCAATGATGGTTTCTTGCCTCATTTGGATTTGTTGTCTCGAACTCCTTGGCCCGATCTGTTCATTCTCTGCACGGGGAGCAGATTCTGATCTACACAGTTAAGCAACATAATTCACAGACTTTCTCTGTCTTGGTGTAGTGAATACCGCTTCTCCCCCTGTGCTCTTCATCTCTGGCGGTTTTCCTCAGTACCAGGGAGGTAATTTAGGGTAAAGATGTAGTTTAGGGAGAAGATGGCTGTGTGCTGTGTGGTCCCAGATCTCTTTAGGGACACTGCCCTCTTCTCCCCCTGGCTGGCCTGCACCCAGAGATTTCGTGAGGGCTGTCACACTTTCTTTTTGGGGAATCTGTGTGCTGCCCGAGCTTGGAGGAGGATAACGAGGAATGTGCTCTTATTTTGGTCCAAATTTCATTCTCGATATTTTTCATATTTTGTAATTTGTCATTGTGGCCAGCTCCTTTTTCATGGACTAGGGCTTTCTTTTCTTGCTCTATTCTTGTTATTGGGCATTTTGGAAGGTTTTAAGCCATAAGACATGGAGACATTGCATCACGTATCTAAGATATAAAACATTGAGTCATCATATGCTTCTTTTGACAGAGAAAGGAGGGAGGAATAAAGGCCTCCTTTGCTTCTCTCTTTCCTAGGTTTACGTCAGGATAGAAAGCATAATATTTCAGCGGTCTGTCCTATGTGACTTCCAGAAGAGGCCCTTGTTTCCCAATAGCTCAGTCTTCCCGGTGTTAAACAGAGTAATCTGTGCACCTGTACCCACATCGTCAAGTGTTATTTCTCGGAATCCACCCATGGCTTAGTTTGCTAGGGCCGCCCTAACCAAGTACCACTAACTGGGTGGCTTAGAAGAACCGAAATTTCTTGTCTCACAATTCTAGAGGCTAGAAGTACAAGATCAAGGTGTTGGCAAGGCCGCTGAAGGTACTAGAGGAGGATCTGTTCCAGATCTTTCTCCTAGTCCGGTAGTTCCTTAGCTTGTGGCAGCATAACACCAATCTTCACATGGTATTCTCCCTGTGAGCATGCATGTCCTGTGTCCAGATTTCCCCTCTTTATAAGGACACGGTCATATTGGATTAGGGTCTACCTAATGACCTCATCTTAACTTGATTATCTACAAATATCCTATTTCCAAATGAAGTCATATTCACAGAAACTAGAGATAAGAATTCAACATCTTTTTTGGGGACACAGTTCAACCCAAAATAACCCAATACAGACTGGTTGACCTCCTTTATTCCATAAGATTTTTTGACAATGAATATACATGAAACATTATGGAAGGTATAATCTTGCTATGTATTTTCCTTTTGCATATACATGAGCTAATGAGTCATGAAGGAAACACTACTTTTTAATTCTGGTACTACATTATGAATTGTAAGTTTGAAAGTTTGAGACTGTTAGCATTAATTCTAGCATTGTTACATTTTTTTACTTTTCCCGAGGAGTGATCGCTCTTACCTTCTGTTTTTTGTTGGTGTGGAAGATTGGCCCTGAGCTAACGTCTGTGCCAATCTTCCTATATTTTGTATGTGGGACGCACCACAGCATGGCTTGATGAGCAGTGTATAGGTCTGCTCCCAGGATCCAAACCCACAAACCCCAATCTGCTGAAGCAGAGTGCAAAAACGTAACCACTATGCCACCAGGCCAGCCCCGACCCTTGCCTTCTTAATGACTTATTGACATCACAGATGGTTCTGTCTGTGTATCACAAGATAGAATTTCTGTCTCCAAGTTCTTGCAGGAGACTCTGCTCTCAGTCTCTCTGCTGTCCAGTCTTTATCTCTCTTGGAAGAGAAAAGAAATATTCATGGAAGGCTGCCTGCAACAATTTGGTTCATCCATCATTTTAAATCAGTGGTTTTTCAACAGTGCTTAGTATGTTTTTATATTTGTGTGTGTGGGCTGGGGGAGGCAGTGGGGGGACTCAGCAGGTGATCCAGCCAGGCTTTATGCCTTGGCTCCCTCTCAGTCTGAAAGGCACCACTCTATTCTCTATTATGTACGGCATTTTCATGTAAAACTTCTCATATGAACAGAGAATTCTAGGGCCAAAAACGTCAGGAAACTACTGCTTTAGCTGTTTCATTACATTCTTGGACAAAGCCAGATCATCAGAGAATTTTTTTTGATCTCCCTAATAGAAATCTTTTAATTGAATTGACTTTGGTATTTTCCCAGGTATGTGCATTAATCAAATTTGCATTGTTTTATTTCAGAGATGTTATTGATGACATTGTCCCTGTGTAATGCTGTGTTCCTCTTCTGAAAACACACAAGACGTTTATTTCTGGTCTCAGTTCTAGGAAAATTTGAGCTTCTCCTGAGCACAGTTTTTTGTTTGTCATTTTGTTTTATTTGTACCCTGTGGACACTAGGAATTGTGTAACCTTTCATGATTTCTTTCCTCTTTGCTTTGGCCACCTGATCTCAAAATTAAAATTTGGACAGCTGTATAGTTTACACATTGCTCTCATTATTTCATCTTTCAACAATTTCCCTTACTCCAGTTTTTGTTTTTCCTACAGAAATTGTCAACCTCATCTTCTTATTGACTTAATCATATCATATGCTTCTATCCATTTCTAACAACACAAGTTGCCTGATATGTGTATTTTATAATAGAACATAAATAATAATAAAATAAATAAAAAAATGTTATCAGCTGTTGTTCTAATGACTGGCTATAAAATTTTACAGATTTAGTTTTCTATCTTTTATAATAAAAATGTTGATACCAGACAGAACAGAAAGCGATGACTATAATTCATTATCATTTTGACTGTAAGCGTGGGCCTTTGTAGCAATGTGATTTAGATATTACAGCGTTTGCGTTGCAAATCTTCCCGTGTTTTGTATTGCTGTTTTAAATTTTTCTTATTGTTTTTTATTTTTTTTCACATGCTGGGATATTTTAATAAACCATGAATAATAACTGGCACATGCAAATACCTAAAAGTTACTTAATAAATAGTACAACTTAGATTAATAAATCATTTTTCTACCTCTCTCTGCCTTGTAATGATCAGCTATATTAATATTCATTGCTGTTTGGTATATCAAATAGCAATTTAGCAGATTCTTTTGGGAAAGGAGAAGCAAACTTTTCTTGATGGTTATTGCAAAAATTGATAAAACCAAATAAAAGAAGGCTCGCATGCACCTTCTATGATTATATATGCAAAAATTCTAAATGCTACTTATTTAACAATAGCATTATATTTAAGGAATAATATATTCTGATGAATTTAATCTCAAGCCAGAAACTCTAAGGTTTTCAATTCACTTTACAAATATTTTATATATCCAAGGAAATCTATGTTTTGTGCTTTCATAATCTGATATGTTGAAAAACATTAAGTAATGATGACATTGCAGAAAGAACTATGATATCTTTCGATTGTGTTATTTTTTAATAAACACTTCTTTTAATGTTTGTAATACTTAGGAATAATTGATACTTTTTGTTCAGATTGTAGTGTCTAAACTTAGTTGTTTCCCTGCCTTCCTTCTGAGATTGAGAGGACCAGCTAACTGGAATCCCACATGGTCCCTCAACATTTTTTTCCCTGTTGCTAGTTGTGCATGTAATTTGGAAGGAACGAGAAGATTGCTTGATGATCCTCTGCTTCATTTAATCCCGCTTGTTTTTTCTCCTTATTTGTACTGGGCATCAGGAGTGATTGATGATTATGACGAATGACGTGTTGAGTGAGAAAGGCGTGACAGGAAATGTTGGTATCTGTTGCTATATGCCCCGCTGGTCTAAGCGCTTTACGCAACTAACTCACTCAATCTTTAAAACTCGACGAGGTACGTATTGTTATATTCTCCGTTATAAAAATGAAAAACTGAGCGCACAGAGATTAAGTGTCTTGTCCAAGAGCACAAAGCTACTAAGTGATGGAACTGGGATCTGGACCCACGGGTCTGCTCTAAGTCTGTGCTTTTAATCCCAACACGAAGTTCTTCCTTTCAATAAGCACTTCCTATCCCTGTGCTCTTGTAACTCAGCGGCATCGTAGTTGTTGACAAGATCACATGTATTATTTGCCCGTGTCTTTTTCTCACAGCTTTTCAGTAGCAAATAAGAAAGACGTTCAGGGTCCTAGAGATGGCCAAAGCAAAGTGGTTCAGTCTGACTTTCATCTTTGGGACAAACCCTACTTCCCTTGTATCCACATGTCAATTATGACTTTGCATAGAAATGCCAGATTTGTATTCCACGTTCTCTCAGACATCAGTGGTATGCAAGGAGAAAATGTGTATGATCTCATTTATTAGTCTTTTTTGGGGAATTTTGATTAAAATAATTTTCTTTATATTTTAATAGGTAGTAAAAGTCAGAAACATGTTTTGAGACCTGAATCTCTTGAAGGGACAGATGAAGAGGACCCAGTGACAGCCCTGGAATGGGACCCACTGTCTACTGATTATCTGCTTGTGGCAAATTTGCATTATGGCATTCGCCTAGTAGATTCGGAATCACTGTATTGCATAACAACATTTAATTTCCCCAGTGCAGCAGCTTCTGTGCAATGCCTGGCCTGGGTTCCCAGTGCTCCTGGGATGTTTGTGACTGGAGGTAAGTTTCCTCTATTCCCCAGAGTTTTAAATATGTGTATATTCTTTAATTGAGTCAGGGAAGTTATACTCTCTGATTGGTTAATTTTGTGTAAAACATTAATGTCTCAAATATTATCATTTATTATGTAAATGCCTACTTTACTTTTATTTATGCTGAATATCATTAACATAATGAGAAATAAAAATGAAATTAAGGCCCAGTTTTCCAGGTTCTTGATAAGAAATTGGAATATATTATATATGTTCACACATGTACATGTCTGTGTTTGTGTGTGTACAAAAGGCAGACCATTCAATTTCAGGCATGGCGGGATGACGGTAGAGGTACTGACCAGAAGAACAATGTGTCTGGATGGGAACTCTGTTAGGCTCACTGATAAGTTTGACAGTCAGTGACCATGTATGCCCAGGTAGACCAGGCGTTTTCAACCTAAGTGGAAAATGAAAGTAGAGTTTATCACCATGGGTTGAAAGGATGCTCCATCATGCTTTCCTAATCATGAGAGAATTAGCAAAGCTAAGTAGTGATGGGGGATGGGAAGAGGGGGGAGTTGAAAACAGTAATTAGAAATTAAATGACTACTTTTACCATTTACTTAGGTTCAGAGCGAGGTCTCTGAAGAGACAGAGGACTTTCAGTGACTGTATAAATGCTTCTCATATTTGCTTAGTGTAAAATAAAAGACAAAGAGTTTTTATCCTCTTGATGATTTTAAAGAAATTCTTTACTTCTTTGAGCACTTACATTACCCAGGGAAGCAGATGGATTCTTATCTATATATTAAGATTGCTTTTAATTTCACAAGATATAATTAAGGATAGACATGGGAATTGTTTAGGTATTATTATTATTGAGATAAAATTCACATATCATAAAACTCACCATTTTGAAGTGGACAGTTGAGTGTGTCTTTTTGTTTTAAAGATTGGCACCTGAGCTAACAATGGTTACCAATCTTTTTTTTCGTCTTCTTCTTCTTCTCCCCAAAGCTTCCCAGTAAATAGTTGTATATTCTAGTTGTGAGTACCTCTGGTTGTGCTGTGTGGGACGCTGCCTCAGCATGGCCTGACAAGTGGTGCCAAGTCCGCGCCCAGGATCCGAACTGGTGAAACCCTGGGCCACCGAAGTGGAGCACATGAACTTAACCACTTGGCCACAGGGCTGGCCCCGGTTCAGTGGTTTCTATATTCACAGAGTTGTATAACCATTACTGCTGTCTAATTCTAGAAAATTTCATCATCCCCCCAATAAACCCCATACCCATTGGCATTCAGTCTCCATTACCCCTCTCCACAGCCCCTAGTGCATACATGTATGTACATAAACTGCTAGTCTACTTTCTGTGGATTTGCCTATTCTGGATGTTTCCTAGAAATGGAATCATTCAGTATATGGCCTTTTATGTCTGGCTTCTTTGACTTAGCATAAAGTTTTCAAGGTCCATCCATGTAGTAGCATGTATGAGTGCTCCATTCCTTTTCATGGGTGAATTATATTCCATGGAGTGCACATGCCAGATTTTGTCTGTCCGTTTATCAGTTGATAGACATTTGACTTATTTACACTGTTTTGCTATTATAAATAGTGCTGCTATGAACATCTGTGGACAGGTTTTCACATATGTTTATAATTGTTGGATGGATATATAGGAGTGCAATTGCTGAGTCCTATGGTAACTCTTTTTAATCATTTGAGGAATTGCCAGACTGTTTTCCAAGTGGCTTCTATAAAGGTGGGATTTGGAAAGGAGGGGACTTTCTTATTGGTCCTCAGGTATATCGGGTGGTCCTTGTTTTGCAGCAAGTGAGCAGTTTACAAACATTTCAAATGAAGAAAGGGTATTTTATGTTAGGGGTGGAACTTTTTCTGTGGCTGGCTTTCCTACAGCAAGTGTGTCAACGGGGTACTTTTTTGTGCTCAAACTGTCTTAACGATCTTTGTAGGAGAAAGCTGCCAAAGCAGGCAGTCTCTCACCCTAGAAGAGGATTTGGAACAGAAAAAAATAGTAAAATATGCCAAAAGTTTAAAAGTCGAATAGCATTTCAGCTGTTTCTTTGTATTATTGTACAATGTTATTGTTAGAAGAATCTCAATAAGTGGTGCTAAAAATCTTGCAAGTTGAAGTTTTTGTTGATACTTTTATGTCTGGACATTTCATGTTTCAAGTACAATTCATTGACAGAGCTCTTTTTCCCGATCTGACTAGATTCTCAAGTGGGTGTTTTGCGCGTTTGGAACGTTTCAAGAACAACACCTATTGATAATTTTAAATTAAAGAAAACAGGATTTCACTGCTTACATGTACTTAATTCTCCTCCAAGAAAAAAATGTAAGTGAAAATATCATCAGAAATTAATATTTTAAGATTGTATTTGCTGCTATCAAATAAAATGACTGATAGAATGATATAAACATATTGAATACAGTATGCTAATGAAAAGCAAATTTTTAAAAATAGTCTTTGACAATATATGTAGTAAAGGAACTATCAAAACCACACAATATCTAATATTACTAAATTGAAAATATTTAGAGCCAAGTTGCATTTTTAAAATTCTGTTAAATAAGATATATCTCAAATTAGCTACATGGGGAATATGAAACAGTGATATTGCTGAAAATAAGAAAAATCAAGAGAGATGGGATTAAATCAAATTGGTCTGAACTAGGATACTTTATGTTTTAAACATGGCTCTTTTACAATCTGTATGGTTTATAACAAAGTTAAAATGGCCTAAATATTCAAAATATAGGATCTAAAACATATATTCCATGTTTGAATACCAGTTGTCACTGGATGAGTAGTCAGTATTATGGATGTTCTTTGTCTTCTTCATTTACTTTTGTGTAATTTTTCTATTACCTTTCATTGCTTTAGTAAATAAGAAAAAATAAAATACACTTAGGCTATAAAAGAAAAAATCTGGAATTGTAGGAGAGGTTTAGGATTTGAATTTTTCTTAAATATGAGGGAAAAGAAATTGCCTTCGTGTTGAGTCAGTTGTGATTTCTCTGTGTGGGTGGCAGTGTTTTCATTTTTGTGTAGAACATAAAAACCATGGGCTGTGGACTTTAGTGATCGAGTAATCTCGATTTATTGATTCCTCCTTCCTCGATACTGTCTGTAATATACTAGATAATTAGCAAAGGCTATTCAAAGTAATGTTATTTTGGTTAGTGAATTTAGTATTTAATTTAGTGGGCAATGGCAAGCAGTAGAAAATCTCTATATGTGAACTTCCAGCCTTTTCACAAATTTGGGCTTTTCTGTGGAGTCCTAATACTTCTGAATCCTGGAGACTGGAGGGTCTCGAAACATTAGGACTGGAGAAGTTATACAGTGGAGCCCAGTGTGTTGTTGATGCATCCTGCCTGTTTTTGGAGTTATTTGTTTCTTTGTTTAGTTGCTATTGAGCATCCATTTTGGGATGACTGAAATATCACAGATTCTCTTCTTTTGTATTCTTTTTCTTCTTAGAAAAAGTAGTCCGTGCCCATTAGAGAAAAATCAGAAAATATAAAGAAGCACATTCCAATCTTGTCTTTCTTCTCTTTTCTTTTCTTTCTTTCTTTTTTTTTTTTTTTTTTTCGTGAGAAAGATTGGCCCTGAGCTAACATCTGTTGCCAGTCTTCCTCTTTTTGGGTCACCAGAACAGCATGGCTTGATGAGTGGTATAGGTCCACACCCAGCATCCAAGCCCGAGAACCCAGGCTGCTTAGGCAGAGGGTGCCAAGCTTAAGCACCATGCCACTGGGCTGGCCCCCAATCTTGTCATTTTTGAGTAATTCCTTTCAGGTTCCCCACTGTTAGAAATCTAGTTTTTCCCCCCATTTTTTATAATGTGACAGAAACTGTGGAATAAGAAGAACTATGTAAAAATGAAAAATTTTAAATGCAGATATACTTGCCAAATTCTAAAAAAAAGATGAATTATGGATAGATAGGTGCATGAAGGGTGTCAAAACCCACCCATATGTCAAATATTAGAAAAACCAATCATGATCATATTAATTTTAACCACACTGCGAGCAAATTTTATTGAACCAAATGTGTCTTTTGTTATTAGTAGTTCATTCTGGTTTGGTCTTCCTGTCATTCTCACATTCTCAGAACTGAGTATTATCCAGATGAATGCAATAAGGAAGACTATATGTATTTGAATCAAAAAGAGAATATACTGGGAAATATTTATCTGTATTCCAGTGTATAATTAACATAGATTGGTCTGATAATTTACAGTGGTATGATTATTTTGAATTATGTTTGCAAGAGAATATTTACATTCTAAGGAAAAGCTTCTTGAAGAAGAGAAAATAGGGAATAAAGAATATACATAAAATAGCAAAACCAGGGGCCATTTATATAATTCAAAGTTGGAGAAATGGAAGTCTATGAACGGTAAAAATAAAACTGAGGAAGAAGCAAGAAAAATTGAGGTGCGAATGTATGTCAGACTGTTGTGAGTCTTAATTTGAGGTGCCAAATTGAAGTGAATTATAAATAATCTCAAAAATAATTATTTTCATTGGGTTAGAAATTAGTGGAAGAGAGTTCTTAGCTTTAAAAGAAAAAAGTCCACATGCATGTGTGTTTGTGTGTGTAGAGGGGATGTAAGCTATTATATCAGCATTTTGAAAGCAGGTTCTAGTTCAAAAATAATCGTGCTGTGCTTTAATTTTTAGGGAGATAAGAAACCAAATATTCACAACATATTGTGATTCCTCACACGCTAATTTTCATCCATTTTGTTCCACCTGAACTTCTACACAGTCCTTTTCAAAGTAATATCCAATTTTGTCTCTATGTATATATGTATATATTTTTAGTAATGCTGCAAAAGTACTTCTGTGGCAGAAAATCTCATCCTTGCTTAATGGTTCATGGATATAAATTCTGGATAAAAGAAAACAAAGGAGCAGCTTTATAAATAAGCCCTGTAGTTTTATTCCAGCATATGGGAAGCTCTTGGCATAAATGTTTACTTGCTTATTCTTTTCCATTTTTAGTTTCAATTCAATCTCCAGCCAGAAATCATCACACATCCTCAACAAGTGAAGCACTTCCACCCCCAGCTCTGACACAGAATCAAGCGTTTTCTCTGCCTCCTGGTCACGCTGTGTGCTGTTTCTTGGACGGGGGGGTTGGCCTGTATGACATGGGAGCCAAGAAATGGGATTTCCTTCGGGACTTGGTACGTCTGTAGCCATTCCTTCTTTTATCCACAAGGCTTATTTTGTGTAAGCTCATGATGTGTACATTGACTTACATATAAATATTGTTAAAATTATTTTTGTAGAGAATCATATGTTAGGACTTTATCTTGGTTGGCTGAAACATTTTAGAAAAATGTATAGAATGATGACAAAACTATTAAAATTCTTTAGATTTTAAACATTAAACTCCTTTAAATATTAATATCCACTTAGCTTATCATGAGTACTCTGCATTTGGTAGTTTTCCTGTTTTTGTGTGGACCATGTAAATTCTGAGTATACTGTTGGAAAATTACACTACTGTACTATATTTTGGAAACAAAGTGAGAAATAGAATATTCTTTCAGGAGGAAGGATGAGTCCATCTCTGTCAGTTACTCCAAGCTTTACTGTTTTTATCTGTGAAATGAGCAAGATTGGATTAAGTGTTTTCAAAGACTCATTTCTATTATGGAATCATTATAATGGCTCTATGATTCTATGAACTTCTATTCTTATGATCTTTAAGCCTCTATATGAAATAGAATGCAGCCTGGCTGTGGACTCACATTTTTGTCTGCTTTTGTTCTATGCTTTATCCCCAGTACCTAAAACTAGTGCCTGGCACATAGCAAGACTTTATTAAGTTTTGTTGAATGAATGAACGAAGGCGTCTAATAATGTATATTGTGTTGTAATTAACATTTGCCAAGAATCATCCCCCTTAATTCTCCCTAAATCAGAGTTTATAAGAATGCCCCTTTTTCGTACAAGTTTGAACTAGACTGATGTAAACATTTAAGAAAATTTTAAATGTTAATTGATTTTCTGTGGAAAAACTTAGAAAAGGAGTCTAGAGCTATAATTGCCCTTGTAAAAAAAAGAGGAAAGAATCAATAATGCTGTATCCTTTCAGAACTAATTTAATTTGGTCTTCAAACTAAAAAATTGAACTATGGTGAAAATAGTTTCGTAATAATGTATAGCTTAGTCACTTTAAAATATTTCCTTTGTAGATATTCTTTAGATTATTGAATTTTCTCTCCATGTAAATTCTTTCCTAGTATAGCAAACTTTTTCTATACTTCAAATTACCATAAATTAATTTACTTTTAAAAAAAATTATGAGGGAAGAGAGAAAAATATGAGAATACATTTAAATCTATAAAAATTTATATTAGCAAAGGCAAAGTCATGCAATCTAAATTCAATAGATTTTCTATTGAGTGTATATCCTCATATTAAAATATGTTTTATTTTTAAAACTATGTTAAGTATATAATTCTAATAAAAATTAAAATATTCCTTAATGATAAATTATTTCAGTGGCTCTTCTCACTTTAAAAATATCTGCCAATCAGAAGAGAGTGATTTTTTTCCTTATAATTTCTCTCATCCTTAACACAGACCCAAATTTGAGATTACTAAAAGTGCTTCAAGAAGAAACATCTGACTCTGATGTGTTGTGTGCGTGAAGCATCTCCCAAGATTTCAAATTGCATGGGATAAGAAAAATCTTATTGATGTACTTTCTAAAAGGTGTACTTCCACATGAACATTTGCTTGATTAAAATTAAGAAAAACGCTTCAAAATTTTCCCTTCATCCCCACCTTCCTCCTGATAAGAAGAAAACAGGGGCTGGCCCGGTGGTGTAGTGGTTAAGTTCGTGCACTCTGCTTCTGTGCCTGGTGTTGGCGGGTTCGGATCCCCAGCACAGTCAATCCATGCTGTGGTGGCATCTCACATAAAATATGGGGTGATTGCCACAGATGTTAACTCAGTGACAGTCGTCCTCAAGCAAAAAAGAGGAGGATTGGCAACAGATGTTACCTCAGGGTCAGTCTTCCTCACAAAAAATGAAAGAAAAAAGAAATATTCGCAATTTAGTTCTTACTATATGATTTTTCAAATTTTAAAAATGAAATTTGAAGGCACAGCAGTGAACTAACATTTAAAAACACACATACAGGCAGTCCCTGCTGTAAGCATGTTCTGAACATTGGAAGTGACGACCTGGAACAGCTCCAGCACGGTGAACCTGGGACTGCACCAAGCTCTCTTCCCTCTTGCGAACTTGGCCGTTTTCTGTCCTCTCCCTCCCACCTGAAGGGGAGACTTGCAGCTTTTGTGCAGCCTCCTGAAGGTGGTGGCTTCTGGTATCAATGGAAGGACACTGTGTGTACAGGACTCCCTCTGTGCCTTTACTAGAGAATCTGAGAGTAGAAGGTTCTGTCCCTGGGCTCTAAGTGTCTCTGGATCTCTCTAAGATCCAGCATGTTATAGTTTCTGCCACTTGGAGTAGGCGTTTCAATTCCAATTTCCCAATGTTTGGGAGAAGACAAGTGGTAGCTGGCTATTTATGACAGATTCTTAACAGATTTTCCCATAGGCACATAGTCATTAAACTCTGCTTTACAAGTGTGTGTTTACATATATTTGTATAAACCACTTTACAGTTTCGTGGGATGTTCAGATCCAAATCACCATGTAACAGGAACAAGTATTTCGAGTTCCAAAGAATAAACTTGCTAGAAAATTTTGGAACAAGATTCATTAAAAATTGAGGCCATGCCGAATTCTTCTTATTTCTGCCAAAAATTGTGAAGTTCTTTTGGAGTATGTCATTGGTATAAAAAAAAGGAATAATTGCATTAAAAAACTTTTAGTTTCAGTTTTATCTTGGTCTTTTAGTATACTTTCAGAATGACATAGTAACTATTAATAGTTCATTGCTTTAGAAATTTCTAGCATAGTATCTGGTATATGATAATCAGAAAAGGTATGTTTTGCATTGAACCAAAGTTGGAAAATGAGACTTTTCAACATCTTTGTATTTAGTTGCTGAACTGAGGAACTGTGGCTGAATAAAATCTAGGTCTGTACAAAATGGTACAGTACTAACAGCACAGAGACCGTTCCGTCACAACGGTGATTCCACTTTTGTATGTTTTGGATTGCCTAGATATTTTTGCGTTAATATTTGGAAAACCCATAGCCACTTGATTATACATTATGGTTTGTTTATTAATAATGTGAGTTTCCCTCAGTAGCTGTGACTTTTTAATGCTGCTTTCCTAGGGACATGTGGAGACTATCTTTGACTGCAAATTCAAACCTGATGATCCCAATCTTTTAGCAACAGCGTCGTTCGATGGCACTATCAAAGTCTGGGATATAAACACATTAACAGCAGTGTACACTTCCCCAGGGAATGAAGGGGTCATTTATTCCCTCTCATGGGCTCCAGGTAAGAAGTATTTAATGAAAATCAGGAATGCAATTAAAGGAGTTTCCGAACTTTTTCTTCCTCTCAATGCCATCTTGCTCCAAATGATCGTAGAGGCAAATTAACACCAACATATTTGTAGGTTCCGTTTTTGTGGGCACAGGCACTTTGCTTTCTAGGCCCTTCTATCTGACATCATCATATAGAAAAGCCACAGTAACTCAGCATGATCTTGACCCAGCTAATTTAGCTGCATGTGCATAGGTATGCCTTTAAAGGTATAACACGTTTTACATCATAGAAGTTTTCCTTAAAATTTTCATGTGAATCAAATATATGAAAATTAAACATTTATTTTCTAAAAATTTCAATACATATCTTTCCCTGATACATTTGTTTTGTAAATTCAATGATTATGTATCATCACAGTTCGATGGTGACCATGTAATTCTGTATAAATCCCACTTTTGTAATATTGAAGGACGTTTATGCCATACTATCATCTTTGATCTCAGAAAGGTGCTATCTTTGCACCTTCCTGTACATAAAGGAGAGAAGAGATGTCCCATGAAATCTTTGACATTTTCTCCCAAACCATTATTTCTCTATAATAAATAATTGTACACACTTAAATGATTTTTTCACTTTATAAAGTATGTAGAGTGCTTTAGTTATTGATCCTAATAGTAACATATTTAAAACCTACGTATAACCAGGATATAGCTTATTTTTTTATCTTATCTCCTCTTATACAGGGATTTTTAGCCTTAGATTTATGAGCTTTCAAGGGTTTTAGACATCTTCAGAGACTCTGGGAATCTCTTGGAATTTTACGCATCATTTTTAGCTTATGTCGTATGTGCCTGTATCTGTCAAGATTATCATAGTAATCAGGTTTTCAGGGAGGTCCATGAGACAGAAAAGGTTAAGAGCCAACCACTATTTTATGGATCACTCATCGCCTACAAGGAGGAGGAGGTCTAGAAAAAGTTTTACTTCCAAATCTCAATGACACTTGTTCTTTTAAGCAGACCACACTTAGTGCCATTATAAATATAAGACTAATTGAAAAAAAAAATTACCTGACTAATTAAGAAGTGGAGCAAAAAGAGAACTAATAGTTCTCTTACCTGCTCCCTTCTTCACATCCATCTCTCTTTTATTTTTTTATTGTGATGGCCAATGTTTATTAAAGAAGATCTGAGATCAGAGAGGTTGAGAAACTTCTCCAAAATTGTAAACATAGCAAGTAGTGATGGAACCAAAATTTGAACAAGTGTCAGTTTGACTTTTAAGCTGTGCTCTCCATCCTTGCAGTGTGCATCTTCACAGCAGGCCGCCTGGCTAGCAGTATGGGAATTGGACCCACCAGTGCAGTGACAGCACGGCAGCAGCTGTTAGCTGAACATTCTGCCTCCTACAGGATGTATATAAGTCTCAAACCTAAAACTTAAATAGAAATTGTGACTGTAAAAACCGTGGTTTTGAATCATAACGCATAAGGCCTAAGCTTACTTAGAGCATTATTTCATTCTCTACCTTGAGAATTTGCCTCAAGAAAGTAAAAAGGTTGGGAAGTCGAAATTCTGTGATTTTTTTGAAATGTGGCTACTGCTGAGTCACTGTCTTTAGAAAGTACAGGTGAACTTTAAAAGATGGATGAAGGTTGACATGAATGGAGGTAGACTAAGATACAGATTTTGCCTCATTTCCTCTATTTTTAGAGTAGATATCACAGGAAAAGAAAAAAAGCATGCAAATAAATATGAAAACTTCTCCCTAATAATTTAAGAACCCAAATGGGGAGCAGAATGAAAATACTGGAGATATGCTGAGGACTTATTTTCTTAAGTCTTTATAATCATTTACCACAAAGTAATTCCTCTATATTTTCACTCCTGGATAGCAGATGACAACTGTTCTTCCTTCTAAGGGAGAAAGCCTCTTCTGTGACTGCCTTGCAAAAACCACTTAAGTCCTTGACCACCTACTAACTTAACAGCAGTTTGATTTTCACATATTTTTAAATTTCTTCAAAACAAAGAGCATGGTTTATATTTTTAATAGAGAAACTGAAATTTTCCGTGTGTCCTGTTTACAGAAATACTTTCCTAACCCTAAAAAAAATTACTGGTTGGCCAGAAAAATGTAAAACTGACTGGATATGTGATAATATTGAGGAATTATTGATAATTTTTGTATTTGTGATTGTGATGGTTTGGTTATGTTAATAAAAGAGACCCTGTCTTTTAGACCTCCATACTGAACTATTTTTTAATGAAATGATATAATGGCAAAGATTTGCTCCAAAAAAATCAAGTAGGTGCTATAGACAGAACCAGATTGACCATATTCTGATAATTGTTGAAGCCGCATGATGAATATATTCATTATACTGTTCTATCTATATTTACCTACATTTGATAATTTCATCTCAAAAATTTAAATAGAATTACTTTGCAAATCTCAAGTCTTACTTTTTAAAAATTTACATTTTTGAAAAGAATTACATTTGTGGCAAACATTTCACATAATGTCTAATTGTTTCCTAAGGTGATTTAAATTGTATTGCTGGAGCAACTTCCCGAAATGGTGCTTTTATTTGGGATGTTAAAAAAGGCAAAATGGTACAACGATTTAATGAGGTAAGATGTATTTACTGTTAGCTGAATAACCTAATGTCTTATACTGTGCTTCATATATTTTAAATGCTTTTCTCTCTTAATTCAATAGTTAGTCACCAGATGGCATTAGGTTCTCTCAATTAGAAGAAAATTCAAAAGGACATTTGCTGCTAAAATGAATTCTAAAAATGTAGTTAAGTCTAAGAGAGAAAAATTCACCTAAAGTTGCATTAGAGATTCAAAGGAATTTTGAGTCATTCTTGATAAAGTTATCCAGGCAAATATTCAATAGTTGGAAGAAGATTAAACTCAGAACAAATCTCCAATTACAGTCCCAGTTCTGTCACTAGTTAGCTCTTGGCATAGGGAGAATCGTTATTGCCTTGAACCTGGCTCACGTGTAGAATGTGAAGTTGGATTATATAATTTCTTAGATTCCTTTCAGTTCTCGAATTCTATTATTCCACGACAAGCCCTAGAACCTCCTTCATCCTATTTGGAGTGTCACAGATTGTACTTTTACTTCTACTTGGAGTTAAATTGTCATCCCACCTTTTACTAAGTTCCAATAATATTTAGAAAGTACATATGATCTGATTACAGTATATTAGATATGAATCGAGGGAAATATGACAGGATCCAGGATTGTCTCTCGGTATCTTGAAATTTCATTCATTTCAAATGATTGCTGTCAAAGTTTATGAAATAAATACCTTATTTGAAAATTGTTTATATATTTGAGGCTTTACAAACCTGTATACAAAAGACTGTCGTCCCTCTGAGGATCTGGTAGGCTCGAGCTTCTGGGAGGTACTGAAGTGATGTTGCAAATGCAGACTATTAGGGAACCTTCATCAACCACCAGGATGCAATTTCGCTCTCAAAAGAGGAAACTTTGACAAAGGATTGTCTACTTGCATCCTTCCCTTTCTCTACATAACAGCAATACTCCTTCAGTTCAACAATGCCCCTAACCTGCCCTCTGCCTCCCCATCACCAGAAAGACACTTATCCCATAAGAAATAGTAATATAAGAAAAGGAGAACCTGAAAAACAAGCTTTTAACTTAAATTCAAAAATTTTACTCTTAGGTGTCAGATCTGTTGATCTCTTCTATGGCATCTCAGTATCTTGTGACCTAGAGTAGCTGTCCATTAGCACGAGAACAGTCCCAGCCCGACTCCAGCAACACAGCATCTTAGCATCAAGGACCGCTCCCATCTGTTCATGCCTTTCCCAGCATTCAATAGCGTAGTTAAGACCAATATCAAAATTGCTTAAATCTAGGATAATAAATATGGGAAAAATTAACAATGCCAGCTTTAATTAACTAAGTGATATATGCCTCACAAAAGGAAATGCAGGACGTTACAGAGTCATAAGTGCACTGTTCCCAGGGATAAAGCTGCTGGAAGGCCGCGCCTCCTTCAACGGGATGAGTGGAGACTACTTCCATTTTTGCATCCATCTTTATAAACCTGCCCTCCTTGACACCCAAAGAGGCAAAAACAGCAATGAGACCACCTTAGTAAAACAGCCTTAAAAGTCAAGATAAAAAGTCACTTTAGTCTCCCCTTAACAGCAGCTACAATTTAAGTACTATGTAAGATTTGAATGTTGTAAATAAAACTTGCAAATGGATTTATTGCAACTTTTATTCACCCACACCCCGGTTGATGAATGACATTCCAGGTATAGCATATTCCTTCTGTTTTTAAAAATTCTCATCATGGCAGCTGTGACTATCTCTCTTTACCCTTCCCCAGTCCAAGAATGCAGAGGAAACTGTAAATATAGTAATGTGTTATAGGAATACTCACAAATCTATTCTCCTTTGTTTTTATAAAAATAAAACTTTGAAATTAAGGAGAACAATCGGTAATAACAATTGCTTGCAATATTTCTAACACTTGTAGCAGCGCTGGGTTGGAAAGCAGATAGACAGCTGCCTTCAGCTCCAGATTGGTGTTTACAGGAAAAGGCATTAAGCAGAGCTTGATTTTACAGATGGCTGAAGAAGCAGATTCTGGTTCATCACTAGCGTTCACGAGAAAGAACTAGAGCCACCCGATTTATGTCTTAAAACAGTGGTTTTGTTTCTTAAGTGTGACAGCTTTACACATTCTTAAAGTATGTACAGTCATGCACCGCATAATGACATTTCCGTCGATGATGGACTGCATATAGGACATTGGTCCCATAAGGTTGGTACCATATAGCGTAGGTGTGTAGTAGGCTCTACCATCTGGGTTTGTGTAAGTACACTCTATGATGTTCGCACAATCGTGAATCTGCCTGACAAAGCATTTCTCAGAACGTGTCCCCATGATTAAGCCATGCATGACTGTACTCAGGTTTCTGCTACTGACAGTGAAGTCTCTGTTAGCATCATCTAGAGCGAGTTACTAATAGAAAAGTAATACTTAGAAGAAGTAAATAAATAAGAGAAAAAAGGGGTGAATTATTTCTTATTGATAGGTATTTTGCATTTTTTGAAGCACGGAAAAAATGGAATATTCTGCATTGCCTGGAGTCATAAAGATTCCAAAAGAATAGCAACCTGCAGTGGTGATGGTTTCTGGTAAGTACTGTGTATGAAATTACATTGTTTATAAAAGATGCATTTTGCAATATGAATTGCATCATATTAGCACATCGTACATTAAAATATTTGATAAGATTCCGTTTGTACAGCTCTACCAACTATTGTAAGTATTATTTATAAGCCCACATAGGCACATGTTATATTGCTATGATATATCAGTAATAAATAACATGCAATGATGTTTAAAAATAAATAAATAAACCAATGATAGCTTTCTAAATGAAAATACTACCTGATTTATAACCAAAAGACTCAATTGCCTCAAAGAAACTTTAAGAATTTTTCACAAAGAGTCTAAATAATTCTCATCACATTTTGGATGGAATGATATTTCAGTTTTACAAAGGATTCAAGACATACCACATGCTCTAGAAACTTGTTCACAGTTTTGTAGATACTATTATTTATAAAAGGATAAAGACCTTTGGCAAGGAGGAATAAGGTAATGCAGGTGGGAAATGCCATTTTTTGGAAACTGACCCTGTGTTTCAGAAATATTTGCTTTCTTAATTCTGTTAAATCCTAGGAAAAAAGTAAGTCTCTAGAAATATATGTAAGGGAAGAATTGCCTTGAGTTAAAAAATATTTTTAATCAAATAATGCTATCCTGTAGCTATAGGTGTCGTCATCTTTGACAGGTGTATAGACACTCGTGATTGTTGAGAAGATAGTCATTTGTCTCATGGTAGGTTTTGCTATACCCAGCCCAATTTTCTCACCCTCACTTTTTAATTTCAGTGAAAAAGACAGTAGTTATGGAAACCGAAGATCTTTATCAGGAAGTTAAAATTTTCAAAAATAACAATACTATTTTTTTCCATTGAAAAGAACTATTTTCTAGTTGGCACATACCAAAAATACAGGAGTGTGTCTAAGAATTTTCTGATGAGGTGGTACGTAATTAGCTTCAATGACTAAACGTTCATAAGCAGGTGTCACCACCACTCCCCAGTAAACTCAAAAGTTTTGGTGGGCCTATTGGTGCTTTAGAGGGTTTTTTCCAAAGGCTTTTAAAACCCTGTAATGTATTAACTTATACACAGCTTCTTTTTTTTCCTAATAGAATCAGCATCCTTTGTGTTATGATAATAGTATAATAGGTATTAGAGCTTCTTTTATTTTTGCTGTTGAAGTATTTAGGATCCTTTGGGGAGTAGGAGTCCTCTGAATTTCTAGTTCTATCACTTACAATATGCCGCAAAAATGTTATAACTTATGTACATTGGACTTGGTGTAATAGTACGTGCAACCAGCATTATCAACAGGTGTTTTAAGTACAAATTTTGAACTGCTAAATTTTGAAGCCGAAAATCTAATGCTAAGTTGGTTATATCATTGTGTTTTAAAATATATGTATTAAACTATGTTTTTCCTCAATTAAAAAATATTCTATAAGAAATAGTTTCAAAATCAAAATCTATCACCTTTCAATTGATTTAAATCGATTGCCATAATTAGTACTATATGATGTATATATAGTTATTCATAATTGGTAATATCATTTTCACAGTACTTTTAAATGTTCCTTGTGCTTTGCAGACAAAGTCTCTATCCCAAAACACTTATATTTGAATTCTTGCTTTATTCCCTTGAATAATGGATTTAAAATCTTGGGTTTTTTCTATTAACGTATTATACTTAATTTCAGTATTATTCGAATGATTGATGGTAAAGTCCTCCACAAATACAAACACCCAGCTGCCGTGTTTGGTTGTGATTGGAGCCAAAACAACAAGTAAGTATTTTTTTCCTGAAATAAGTAATAATTTCATTTCAGAGATTTTAACTAACCATAGAGTTTAATGTTATTTCCATAGGTAATGCTCATCACTCTTTTTAGCTAATATTCTCCTTGCCTAGCCTTGTGATTGCTTGTTTATTTTAGCGAACTTTATTCCATGAAGTTTTTACATGACTTAGAAATATTGATTCCCTGCTTTCAAAACAATTTTCTGATGCTTTAGGAAAAAGCATACGGCTAACTAATGAAAAATGGAAACCGTCCAATCTGTGTGTGGCTTCTACATAGAAAGGTGCCCTGTCTCTAAATCCTTTAGGAATCTGTGCAATGGTATTGTCCTGCCATGATGTTCCATTGCCCCGCATCTAATGCTGATGTCTCTCCACTGGATGATTTCCCCAGATGTGGAACTTATGTGGATGGTTTTGAAAGGTCAACCTTGCTTAAGATCCTGTTATTTACCATGTAAAAATCAGCTTGGATTTAAATATTAATCCAAGTCAAACCTTCACTAAAATTGATCCTTCAAGTCTCTGTACTTCCAAGAATCTTCAAATCTGTTTCAAGCCTCTCTGTGATGGGATGTAAATTACGTTTGAAAATTCAGACTTTTGAGCCAGCCCTGATGGCCTTGTGGTTAAAGGTTGACACTCTCACCACTTCAGTGGCTTGGGTTCAGTTTCCAATTGCAAAACTACACCACTCATCTGTCAGTAGCCATGGTGTGGCGGCATCCCACATAGAAGAACTAAATGGGCTTACAGCTAGAATATACAACTATATACTGGGGCTTTGGGGAGATTAATAAAAAAGGAAGATTGGCACCAGATGTTAGCTCAGGGTGAGTCTTTCCCAGTAAAAAAGAAAAAAGAAAATTCAAACTTTCTTTAGATATTGTGAAAATGTTGTGAATTACCTTATGCTTTTCTATATAATGGATGGGAAATATACATATTAAAATATTAAAACCTGGGCCAGCCCTGTGGCTAAGTGGTTAAGTTTGCGCCCTCCGCTTTGGTGTTCCAAGGTTTCGCTGGTTCAGATCCTAGGCATGGACATGGCACCGCTTGTCAGGCCATGCTGAGGCAGCGTCCCACATGCTGCAACTAGAAGGACCCACAATTAAATATACAACTATGTACTGGGGGGATTTGGGGAGAAAAAGCAGAAAAAAAATATTAAAATCTTATTGCACTTTTGTTCTGAGTCAAGTCACATATTATACAAAATGATGGATCTATGTATTTCTTCCAGTAAACAGAAGAATTTATAACACACTGTTAGAGGTTATATGCAAAATAAGCTCCTCCCTCAGTATGTCCTATCTCAGTGGCCTGATAATGCTAACAACAAAGCTTCTGAAGCCAGAATGCTTGGCCTCTTCTTTTATGCCTTATCATCTCTCAGTGTCCATTTCCCGTCAGCCACCAATTCTTGTCATATCCTCCATCTAAATATTCTTCTTTTTCCAACCATCCCCCCTGCCACTAAGCCAATAACATTTGTTTTTGGACTTCTGCAAACACCTTCTAAATCAATTCCAGAATTCACATCTTTTATCATGCCTTCCTCTCTCCCCACCCCACCTTCTCTAGGTTGCAGTGGGAGGAAGCATTAAATACACAGCTCTGAGCACACCACCATTCTACTGCATAAACCATTCAGTAGCTTCCCATTGATCATAGGATGGATGATGTGCAAAATCTCTACAGGCCTTCCAAGGAAGTCCCTGTATAATCTGGTTCCTGTGCACCTTAGAAATCCCATTCCAAGTCTTGCTCCCCTTGTTGTTTCATCCAGGCACACCAGCTTTCAGCTTCTTGAACTACGCCGCTCATTTCCACCCTGGGGCTTTCACTCATGCTGTCATCTTTATCTAGGATTCCACTCCCACCCCACCCCACACCACCCACCCAGCTTGGATATAGATATCTTTTGCCCATCCTTTAGCTCTCAGCTCAGAAACCACTTCCACAGAAGTCTTCCCTGAGCCCCCCAATATTAGGTAAGTTTTCCCTACAATATGCCTTGGGAGCACTTAACACAATAAAATTAAATTTTAGTTGTGAAATTGGCTGCCTCACTCTCTCAAATGTAAGCTCCACAAGATCAACAAATGTGTTATCTATTTTTAGCATATATTCTTAGCAAAACACTGTGCTGCTAACCCTCACTATGCCTTGAAAAAAGATATTTAGTAAATATTTTAATAAATATTTGTTCACCATACAAATAGATAGAATTTCCTTGTGTCTGATCAACAGAACAGTTCCACATTCCATTTCTATATTTTTTAGAGTTAATAAGTATTTGACCAGTTGAAATAAAAATTAGATAATAATGCAATATGCTTTGTTGGTTAAGAAAGCTTTTTTGGGGAGAAAGATTAGCCCTGAGCTAACATCCGCTGCCAGTCCTCCTCTTTTTGCTGAGGAAGATTGGCCCTGAGCTAACATCTGTGCCCATCTTCTTCTATTTTATATTTTATATGTGGGATGCCTGCCACAGCATGGCTTGATAAGTGATGCATAGGTCCACGCCTGGGATCCCAACTGGCCAACCCCGGGCCACAAAAGCGGAGTGTGCAAACTTAACCACTGTGCCATTGTGCCGGCCCTAAGAAAGCTTTCTTTAAAAAAGTCATTTTTAATTAACTATTATGCTTACTACCAAGCTTACCTAATAAATTTCATTTTTATTTTAAAAAAATTCTTTAAAATGTTCTAATTGCTTTATTCATATTCCACTTCGCGTCTTGGGTAATAAGTGAAAAACACCTTGAACTTATATAAGTTTACTCATAAGATATCTCTGAATTTATAATTTGGATGTCTATATGTACATTCTTTGAATGTTTATTATTTCATTTCTAAGATTTTATACTTATGTATTTGCATATACATATATATATATTCATGTATACGTGTATATTGGTATTATGCAAAATATATTTTCCCACGTATAGAAACTGGCTCATTTATCGGTGGGCCTTGGGCAGATGTAATCTGCACATTTGCAGTTTGGCAGGCCAGTTTGCAAAGTGGTATATTTCTGCATGTGGGCTTAAGTAAATATCAGTATCATAACCCATGTGACAAAAATCAACCGTTGAAGTTTGGGGAAGGTTTTGATGACAGTTGGATCCAAAATGTGTAACTTCTCCTCTGTACCTATAGAGTGTGGGGGCTCTTTATATAACTGTTAATATTCCTCAGGGAAACTGTGTTCTGGCAGGCGCATGATTTCCACAGGTCTGCCCAGTACTCATCATTGCTTTCGGAACAGTATTCCAAGTATGACCACTAGGGTAGAAATAGTTGCTTAGCTTACTCTCACTCTCTTGAGAAAAATGAGCCAAGATCATGAAAAGATCATATCCACGTACTGTATTTCCAGAGGATCCTTGGTTGGATCATACAAGGTGATCTCCAGCCTTGTATGGTGACCTCACGGTGGGGAAGCCACCAAAGAGAATTGGAAGACCAGGACTGTGACTTTCTGTCAGATGAGACAACCCTGGTCTGAGAGGAGATTTTCCAGCATCTTTCTGAGGGAAACGTTGCTATTTGTACCCATTCCACGGAAAATTTACCAGTGGTTAGGACATGTAATCATCAATAATATGCTTACCAGCAAGGAAGCAAATCTCACTCACTCGCCAAAGGACCCTTTTTAAGACTCAATAGTTGCACAATATAAAGTTCTGAAAAATATTCAAAAAGTTATGAATCTGGACATTTTGAAAAAGACTTGGAGAAATATAGATACCATTATCTGTGATCTAAGATAGGTAAAATAAAAATTCAACTGTTTAAAAGAGAACATTGGGAGAGAAACTCTTTCTGTACTAGAGCAGTTTCTGCAAATGATGTTTTAGATAAGTTTTTAGTCTCACTTCATTTAGGAAGCAAACAATTCTAGTTTTGAAATTAGAGCTGTGTACATTTAAAAATTATCAGTAACAAATAATAACAAATTTTTAAATATTTTAATGTGCCATTGATGGTATTTCAGAGACATGATAGCCACTGGCTGTGAAGACAAAAGTGTTCGTGTCTATTATGTAGCCACCAGCTCTGATCAACCACTGAAAGTGTTCAGTGGGCACACAGCAAAAGTGTTCCATGTTAGATGGTCTCCTCTGAGGGAGGGAATTCTTTGCAGTGGTTCTGATGACGGGTATGTATTTTTGGATTCTAATTTTCTAGTCACTAAGATTATAAGCTTATAATTTTCTAGAAAGGTACTTATTTATATGATCCAACTTATATGTGGAATTATTTTAAATATGTACTTAACAAGTATGCAGTTAACAAAAACCTAATTACATTCAACCCAAAGTAGATTAAATTTTACCATGCTTTTATTATCATCATATTCATGATTTCTATTTCCTTCCTTGTTCTTCTGGCTATGAATGCCTATTTCTATCTTATTAGCAACAAAATTAACAGAAACAAAAATTTTAAAAGGATCTGTTGGGAAAGGGAAAAGATCTGAAACGAATCTCTGTAAAATATAGAGAAGAGTTTAATTTTAATAATGTTCTTACGTTTAATATGGAAAACAGCTGTACTCTGTTTTCATTAAGAATGGAATACAAGAAGTTGAGCATATATTTCAGCATGAAGAGAAGATATTTTAGAAATGAGAGTGATTATACATTTTTGGGGGGGGTTTGTGGAAGTTTCTGCTATCTTTTCGATATGTTATATTCAAACAAGATAGATTTCCATAGTACAGTTTGACACTATTTGTCAGAAAGCAGTAAGCATTTTACTGACTTATGGTAATGAAAGTTGAAAGGCTTTACTAAAATCTAGTCCTCGGTCCCTTGAGTGGTCATATAGATGATGAGTGTTAGCTGATGTTATCTAGCACCTTTGAATAAAAGTCAAATTGTAGGGAACCGTTAATTGCCAGTGTACTCGTTACAGAACACCAGACACTATGCTTCAGCCCCGAAGCCTCAGGCACTCCTTCTGTCGAGTGGGGCCTATGAAAGCTTTTCTTATGTTTGACCAAAAAGTATACATTAGGACTTCAAAGCCTGATGTTTGCCTAATCTAACTTATGTCATAAAAGCAAGGACACCCGTTCTAGGGCCTCCTATGATAACATTAAACTATTTTGATACAAGTCACTTAATATAGTCTTATTTATGAAAGTCTGATATCAACCAAAATAATTTAAATGCTAACATTTATAAGAAATTAGCACCAAAATATTAGGTTATGATATGCCTGGATACATTGTACTGGCCTAGGATAAGAGGAAAAAGAAGAAAGAAGTCTTTTTAAATAAAGCAGAAAGAGATGTTCCTTAAATAAATAGAAATATGTAATGCATCTCCTTTATAGTGTAATATAAGCTTTGAAGTGCAGTCATGTGCCAAATAATGGCACTTCAGTCAACAACGGACCGCTCATACGATGGTGGTCCCTTAAGATTAGTACCATATAGCCTAGGTGTATAGTAAGCTATACCGTCTATAGTATGGGTTTGTGTAGTAGGTTTGTGTACTCTATAATGTTCACACAATGGCGAAATTGCCTAATGATGCATTTCCCAGGATGTATCCCCATTGTTAAGTGAGGCATGACTGAATTAATATTTTGGTATGGTGAGGTTGACATAAATCTGTGACTAAAAGATTATTATGTATTGTCCAAGTAAAGTTGGACTTTGAAGATCTTAAATTGACTTTGAGTTCAAATTTTATTTCAGTAACATTTGTGCTTTGGACCATCAATAGATGCAAGTAATATCATGAATTATCCAGTTATGTTTAAATTTTGTGTTTGATCTATGAATGATTCCACACTGACTAAGCAACTTATTTTACTAACAGAAACATAAAGGAATGATTTACTGTATTGATAAAAGCACAGATATGAATGATTTGATTTTTCAAAGAATACTCATCATCATACATGCTATATTATGACTTACCAATAATTTAAGTGCTCTTAAATTATTGTATCTATATTATTGGTTGTATTTTTTCTTTGGTTTTATCTATTCTGGATATTTCACTTGAAGAAAGCAATTTTTTAAACACAGAAACTGTGAAATAGTATAATTTAGTTATCAGTAGTAAATGACCAGTAAAAGTATGGGAAAAATTATTGGAATAGGTTAGCTCTAGCCTAGCTAATTATTCATTTCCATCTGTCTAAAGAAGAGAGTCTTAACATATCTTGAAACATAAAAGCTTTTTCTATATACTAAGAAAAAATCATTGTGCTCCATGAAGAGTATGTTAATACTTTAGAGAAATTATAACTTGAACGGTATTATTTATATAATATTCTGTCTTCAGCTCTGTGCGAATCTGGGATTACACTCAGGACGCTTGCATAAATATTCTGAGTGGCCACACCGCACCTGTGAGGGGATTAATGTGGAATACGGAGATCCCCTATCTGCTGATATCTGGCAGCTGGGACTATACTATAAAAGTATGGGACACTCGAGAAGGAACTTGTTTGGATACTGTGTACGATCATGGTGCAGATGTATATGGTAAAATGTTTTGCATGTACTTTTAAATTTTACTATATTAACAATGGTTATAATTTCTGAGCTATACAATATTTTTTAATGTCTTTTAAAATAAATTTATTTAATAAAAAAGTTAATTTGATAAAAAAGTTTCATTTTAACATAACATTTTTCTCATTAGAAACTATACATGTTTATTATTGAAATATCAGAATACACAGACGATAATAGAAAGCGTCATCAGAAATTATCAGGAGATGACTGTTAGCATTGTGGCGTCTTTCTCTCTATATCTGCAGGTGTATTTGTGCATACATGTGCACATGCAAACACACATGCACATATTTACATGATGGCTTGGATTTTCCTCCCTTCCCTTACCATCACTCCAGAGGTAGGTTGTGAAATAGAAATCAATAATAAAGTAGATATAACTTATTTAGCTGTTCCTCTACCTCTGTTCTTGGATATTTAAGACAATGTTTTGTTTTTTAATATGATTGAGTTGGGTACAGAAAATCAGATTTCTTATCTTTTGTGTATCACTTTACTCTCATTTTAGCACCAAAATCTTGATGGGGCTAAGTAGATGAATTCGAATATAAAAATGATTCCTTGGAGAAGGTAACCCTAATCTAGCCTTTTGTCCCCATATGCTTCATCTCAATGGCCTATTAACTGAGGCTGTGTTGGGCCTGAGTGTGGGAGAGAATCCCATTTCCTGACATTCTAGATTGAAAGGTCCCCAATGCTCTCTTCATCTTGTAACTAGAACGTCCATCCATTAACTCACAGATGACTGTGTGCCCCATTGATATTAACCACCTGAAATATAATTTCAGCATTTTCATCCAGGACCATTTGCTTTCTTATAGTTATTCAATTTTGTATTTGTATTTACAGAATATGTTAAATAATTTATTACATTCTTGTATTATGCTGGGCGAAGATAGGAATGTTACTTAAAACATTTCTTCATGGGGCCAGCCCAGTGGCATAGTGGTTAGGTTCATGCATTCCGCTTGGGCGGCCAGAGACTCACGAGTTTGGATCTCGGGTGCAGACCTACGCTCCACTTGTCAAGCCACGCTGTGGCAGGCATCCCACATATAAAATGGAGGAAGATGGGCACAGATGTTAGCTCAGGGCCAATCTTCCTCAGCAAAAAGAGGAGGATTGGCAGTGGATGTTAGCTCAGGGCTGATCTTCCTCAAGAAAACAAAAAATCTCTTCATAACTTCAATTCTGTAGAAGTTTTATAAGGTACATATAAATAAAAAAATGTTTTTCAATGTTTACTTTAGTTAAAATAGTTTTGTTTTTTCCATCAGGTTTAACATGTCATCCGAGCCGCCCCTTCACCATGGCCTCTTGCTCCCGGGACTCCACAGTGAGACTCTGGTCGTTAACACCGTTAATCACTCCTTTACAAATAAATATCCTGGCAGACAGATCTTGGGAAGAAATTATCGGGAACACTGGTATTGAAAATGTGCATGTATTGGATTTTACTTTTAAATAATGTTTATAAGCAGTCTTTCTCACTGAATTATGTCTACCCTCCAGATTATGCTATAGAACAAGGCACTCCTCCTCTATTGTGTGGTAAAGCTTCAAGAGATATTAAACAGGAAGTAGAGAAACTAACTGGAAATCCTCAAATGAAAAAGCTAAGATGGTTTTCAGAATGTTTATCGGTAAGTATTGTAGGATTTAAATATGAAGATTTTCCCTTTGGCCAAAGTGAAGATTACAACTATTGTCATTAAGCTGTCACATATTTACATGTATCATCCCAATTCCGTGGGTCCCTCTGAACATAATCTGTACAGTGTAAGGCTGCAAACGGAAACCAGAAACAATAAATGAGATAAAGCTATTATTTTGTCTTTCAATTTAGATACGCCTGCATTATATTTTTGAAGTTGCGGAAGGCTGTGGGGTTTCTAATTCATGACTGTATCTCTTGGTTATTCACCTCTTCAGCCTCCAGGGGGCAGTGACAATTTATGGAACTTAGTTGCTGTGATAAAAGGACAAGATGACAGCTTACTTCCTCAGAACTACTGTAAAGGAATAATGCATTTGAAACATCTGATTAAATTTAGAACGGTAAGTAAGGTGTGCAGATATGATATACTCATGCAAAAATTATATTTGCCTTTTAAGTATTAAAATATAAAAATAATTTTAACAAATGTATGTAATTAGAGTTGGTAGACTGAAATAAGCGAACATTGGGGAGATAAATCCTCAGTGAAAACCAGCTGTAAGAGTGTGAATTGTTCAAGAACAGATTAAGGCAGTCATAGTTTTCTTAGGCTGAATCTCATGAAATTCTTCAATGGTCTCTTGGAATTCCTTGAAACAGTTTATGCTTACCCTATTATCAGATGATCCTGCCATATGGATGGCTCTGAGTTTAGTCTCAGAAACCTAATAGGCTGTATTCTGAGATATGTTTTATTAAAACTGATCATATTATAGCTCTTAACAAATTTTAATACAAAATTATTCGTTACCTTTTACCTGGAGCGATATCCAGTACCTACAACAAACCAGTGCTGGGTCCAGAAAGAAGAAATAGCTTTTGTATTTGCAATGAACTATCAATGGTTGTCTTAACTGTTAGAGCATGGAGAACATTGTGCCAAGGATGTGGTCTGATGGTCGTAAGAAACGGTTATTTTCATAAAGAAGTACTTTCTTTAATCACAAACTTAACACTTAATGGCGATAATGGTTACCTATTGACAGTGTAGGAGCCAATTAGAGTGAGCCAGTAATTTTTTATTTGTAGTAGAGGCCTTTATATATTTTTTCACCAGTTGTGTATCACTTTACCGCTCACTGCCTTTTGGCCTCTGGACTTCGATATAACCACCACACCTGGTGAGTTTTAAGGACTGTGGGATTTAGCTTCTCCTCACCCACACCAGACACATCCAGTCTCTACTCTTCATGCACCAAAATATTATGTTTAAAGAGGTGTTATATTTTATAGAGGAAACATATTGATTTTTAAAAATATTTAATTTCCAGTGCTACATGCTTTTAAAATGTGTATCCATATAATGCTTTTATGATCGTCTGCTGTCACCAGCTCTTGCATAACAAAATTCAGAAAATTTCGTTTTCTTGTTAACCAGTCGGAAGCCCAAGAACTCACAACAGTCAAGATGTGCAAATTTGGTGGTGGTATCGGGATGCCTACTAAAGAGGAGAGACTGAAGGAAGCTGCTGAGATACACCTGAGATTAGGACAAATTCAGAGATACTGTGAACTTATGGTTGAACTTGGAGAGGTAATGTGTTATCAAAGCAAAATGGATGAGTTTCACAAAGTATGCTGAGTGTTAGGTAATACTAAGTATTAAGCTTCTCTTTTTCCAGATCTGAATCCCTGCCAATCTGATACCAGGTTTATACCTTAGAACAGTAGCTATCACAGTGAGATCCCCGGCTAGCAGCATCAGCATTGCTTGGGAACCTGTTAGAAATGCATTTCTCACCCCAAACCTGCAGAATGAGAAACTCTGGGGGTGGAGCCCAACAATCTGTGCATTTCTAAGCCTTCCAGGTTATTCTCACACGTGTTAAAGTTTGGGAACCACTAGGCCCTAGGCTGGGATCTTTGATTTCCAAAAACATCTATGATGGCTGATTTGCTCACAGTAGATTCCCCTTGCTGATCCTATTTGTCATAACTAAATCCCGCACTGACCAGAAGGGTCTCCACTGAGGATCATCTGGTGAAGGATGGTCCTAAGGCGCATCCTGATTTTTATAGAGGACTAAATCAACAAAACGGAGTTTTCAAAAAAGGTTAGGATGACTCTATCCTATTAAAATTCAGCATAGTGGTTACCTTTGGGAGGTGGGGGTGACTAACAGAGCAGAAGGGCAGAGGGGCTTCTGTTTCTTGATCTGGGGGCTGGTTATAGGAGTATATTCAGTTGTAAAAGTTTACTGAGCTTTTCATTTTTCTGCATGCATCTTTTAGTTCAACAAAAATTCTCCCACCCCTCCAAAAAAAAAAAAGAAAAAGATTAGAATGGCACGGACTTGTTTCATTGTATATTATTTTTGAAAAGCTCTAGGTTAATTTTGTAATTGCAAAGCATGATATTAAGAATACTTATAAATAAAATAAAGTAAAACTAGACAAGTTATTCTTTAAAAGATATCAAAATTAAATTTAACTCATCATGTTATTTCCCCATACACTACAGATAAACAATGGATTACTGCTTCACCTAAAATAATAAAATGTGGCATTTAAAAAAGTTACTGAAAAATCATTGCAAACTAAAAAGTATTTAACTTAAGAGCAACGTAACAATTTTACTTATGAAGAAGTAAAGGTTGACTTAAAAGTTGCTTTTTAAAAGAACACTACTGGAAAGAACATCAAAAACCAAAGAGAAAAGGAATAAATAAATTTCGGTAGAACAGTGTAATTCTTTATCTTTCTGAGTTCTCTATTTGAGTATATATAATTATAAACTATATTTAATTCAATTTTAATTAAAGATAGATTCTATCAAATATCTACTTATAGAGCTTAATAATTTTGTTGTGTGCAATTACATCAGTGGACTTCATGATCCAAAAAACTGTGCTTACTATCCTTTAGAAATGTAGGTGTCCTTATAATTGTTCATTATCACCTCCTTACAAATAATAGTTTCTATTTCTATAAGATTAATACTGTGAGATTAGGAGAACATTTAATCTTTTCATTTACAAGACGTTTTTGTTGAAAGAGCTTGATAAATTTGAAATTAATTTAATCTACATTTCAACTTCTTTCTTCCATTCACCCCTACTGTAATAAAGACAAATTTCCCCTGAAAACATATTTTGTTACCTTTTTAAATTTATAATTAAATATTTATAATTATAAAGTCAATAATTTATGATTATAAATAATTATAAATAATGATTGTAAATAATGCAGTACAGTGCGCTGCATAACAACGTTTTGATTAACGATGGACCACATATATGACGGTGGTCCCATAAGGTTAGTTCCATGTAGCCTAGGGGTGTAGAAGGCTATACCATCTAGGTTTGTGTCAGTACACTCTGTGATGTTCACACAATGATCAAACTGCCTAACGACGCATTTCTCAGAACATATCCCTGTTGCTAAGCCATGCATGACTATATTCAATTTGCCTATTTAAAATTTACCCTATTATTTTCAAGATAATCACCGATTTTCTAGCCTTAATTGTAGTAGAACTCTGCTATTTGGAGAGCCTTAACTAAAATGAAGTTTTGATTCATCTAGTGGTATTTCAGAATATTTTCTCTTCAGTTCCCTTCTAGACTTGAATTCAGTGAAATCCATATTTTCAAATAATAGTCACAATCAGCTTTGACTGAACAATGAACTTATTTAATAGTAGTCTAATTTTTAAAATATGAAGACAGGTATTATTAACTATAAAGGAAGAAATGAAAATAAAATTTATAAAAATGAGTCAGGAAAGAATAAAATTAGAAATAAATGTCATATTTGTTAAATATAGGTAGCAGAGAAATAAAAATTTCAGTATCTATTATTTTGAACATAGAATACCACAGAACAAATTACTCTGGTGTTGTGTTGGAAGATGAGTTAATATATTTGCAAACAACTTAGTTTAGTTACTATCCCTTTCCCCTACCTTCTTTCTCTCTCCCCTTCCCTCTTTCTCTCTCTCTCGGTTTGGGATTTTCCCCTGCTAGCTAATAGAATTTTCATATCCTACTTTATTTTAAAGTGTGGTAATATTTGTACTCTATATAACTTTATTCATAGAATACAAAAATATTCCTGGAAATCCAAACACTCTAAAAACTCATATTATAAATATGAGTTCATTAAAAAAAGTCTGTTGAGAGTTAGACAGTGTACTCAAAATAGATACGTTTCTGCTTTTCTTTTCTTCTCTTCTAGTGGGACAAAGCCTTGTCAGTTGCACCAGGCGTCTCTGTGAAATACTGGAAGAAGTTAATGCAGAGGTAAGGCAGAGAGTGAGTGTCCACACAGATGTTTGAAACTATGTTAAAGTAGAAGCAATATAGAAATGTGATGGTAGCTTTTGAGATTTTTTACTCATATGTTGTTTTAAATAATAATGGAATTTTATGTCTACTGATACAGTAAATTAAACAAGTTCCAAGTCATTTTGGTGTTCTTATGTTTCATCTGGCATCTGATAAAGATAGCAGAAGGCAAATTTCCCCTTGTCAGTGGAGGAGATCAGTAAACATGCTCATTGGTTAATATATTGCTGTTGAAATATAAGTGGTAAGATTTCCTGAAGGTTACCAAAAGTTCATCGAATACTTATTCTATAAATAATCTCAAAAATTCTTTCTTTAGACACTAATTACTACCATTTCCTCTCTGTGGATATAAGGGAGATACTGATGATGAAGAAGAGTTTTACCACTGAGCAGGTTTAACTAAATGTCCTTGTTCTAGAATGCAATAAACAAACAAGGTTTTTCCTGGGATGCATCAGCGTCCCTAGGGCTCCCGTAACAAAGTACCGCAAACTGGTGACTTAAAACAGCAGAGATGTATTCTCTTGTAGCCCTGTAGTTGCATACTAAGTTTTCAGCAGGGTTGGTTCCTACTGATGGTTCTGAGGAAGAATTGGCTCCGTGCTTCTCCCCCAGCTTCTGGTGATTACTGGCCATCCTTGGCGTCCGCTGGCTCATAGACCTATCACTCCAGCCTCTGCCTTGTCTTCACATGGTTTTATTCCCTGTGTGTCTCTGTGTCCAAATTTCTCTCTTTTTATAAGGACACCAGAGAGTCATATTGGATTTAGGGTCTACCCTAATCCAGTGTAACTCTATCTTGACTAATTATATTGGCAAAGACCTTATTTCCAAATAGCGTTACGTTCACAGATACTATGTGTTAGGACTTCGGCATATCTCTTGGGGGACACAATTCAACCCACAACCTAAGACTATTCTCTCTTCTATTCTATTCCATTCTATTCATTCGTTCAACAAATATTTATTTAGTGTTCACTATGTGCCTGTCACGGTGCTAGACCTGCAGAGTACTATTTAATGAGCAATTACTTTGCTTCTGGCATTAAAAATGAAAAGTTTTGATTTTTCTTTTGTGGGACATGGTTTGGAGCAAAATTCAACTGCAACTCACATGTACAAATAAAAGTCAATCAGAGGCTAAACATGAAATCCAGAAGGATTAACGCATTCGCCACGGGGAAGCAGACCGTTCCCTCACACCTACTTTCCCAGCAGTAAGTTAAGCAACGGGCTGGCTCCAGTCCTCAGACTGTAGGCTCCCTGTCCTAAGCTCTGAGAATCCCACACAATCCTAAATTCCTGGACCCTCAGTGCACCATTGCAAATGTTATTGCTCCCATTGAAACCTTAATAAAGTCAGGTTAGCAGAGGATTTTTTTTCACAAAACAAGTTTGTTTCAACCTCAGCAAAAACTCTATTTCATTTATCTTTGAAAACCAGCACCTGATTTTCTCTGCCCCTTAGTTCACGTGGTGACCAGAAAATGGTCTCCCCAAGACTCCAAAGTTTATGTTTTATAGATCCGCCATTCAGAGAGACCGATTGGTGGTCTCTCAGTCCTAGTTCCAAACACCCATGAGGAGAATATTATTTATAAACAGCTATAACAAGGAAATCAGGGTCACACGGTAAAAACACAGCTGTTGGGGAGAACCCCAGTGACCCTATGATTTGGGGACTGTTAACATTAAGCTGGTCAAACAATATAAAAAGCGGCTGCTGCACCTACCCAAAGATTGGCAATTGAAATGTAGTTTATGGCAAATGCCAGTGTGAATTAAACATAGCAGATTGTCAACAAAACTGAGGTTAAACATTAAAAATGGAATTTCCTAGGTTGATCATTGAGAAGGTACCTGAGACTTAGGTAGGAAAAAAGAAACAGAGACAGACAGACAGATAGTGATGGATGCAGAGACAGAGACAGACACACGTGTACCCTTCACAGACTCCAAGATCGGGATCCGCTCTCTCCCTCACATCCAGAACACGATTTTTCTTTAAACTACCTTGCTTGAGGCACTTACAGTATTCTGCATTTTGTTACAATGTTTATGTTCCTGTGTTATCCTTTTTAATGATTTTTAAGCTACTTGCATTTAGAGGCTCTCTATTCATTGTTAGGCTCACTAAAGCAAAACTATACAAATTTTAGGACAAAATGTTCAGTGCCTTTAAATATGAAAATATGTAATGTTCTAAGGGAAAACGAGGACAATAGTATTTACCATTTTAGAAAACTTTTATTTATCTTCCATAGCTGATTTGATTATAAAAATGTCTTTTTAAAAAGTGATATGCAAAAGGGTTTTATGAAATCTGCTGCAAATTTTAAATATTTAGATATTTTATTTTATTTATATTTTAGATATTTCAGAAAATCTCAGTCCAACTGAGAACCTTGAAATTAGTATATTGTAGAAAGAAAAAATGGTTCTTCTTTTCTTAGGAGAGCTGATCAATTAATCCAGGAAGATAAGGATGATGTCATTCCGTACTGCATAGCTATTGGCGAAGTGAAAAAATTAGTCAATTTCTTTATGTCAAGAGGTCAGCTTAAAGAAGCTCTGCTCGTTGCACAGGTACAACTACATCATTGCACACGCTGCTCATGCTGGTGGGTGGGCAATGAGGAAGCGAGAAGATTGTGTTGACTGACTCACCTTTACATGGTTGACAAAGTCTTGCATGGCTTGGCTTCTGTCCACTTCCCAGCCTTTGTCTCAACATTTCAGTCACGCTCTCTTTGCTCTGGTCACCCTGAACATATTTTAGATCTTTAAATGTACAGCCATCTCTGAACTCTGACCTTTTCTCTACTGCTGAACATTATATATGCTTGAGCAACTTTTTCTAGTAAATATTTACTTGATGCTTCACATTCATACTCACAAAGGAGTTCACATTTTTTTTCACGCATTCCAAGGGTATCTTCAATTGTAGTATAAATCTCAAACATGATTTAAGTATACTTTGCTCAAAATAATATTCTGAAATTGGTCAGTTAATAATTAGCTAAAGATTAACTAATGATCTCATTAAATTCCAGGCTGCTTGTGAGGGAAATATGCAAACCTTTCATGTTTCTGCACCTAAAGGGTCTTCATATTCTGATGATATCTACAATGAAGACTTTAATGAGTGAGCCATTTATTCTTTGTTTGGGGTCAATACATTTTCCGGTTGGTTTCCCTTTAGGAGTTTTCAAGGGCCATGCAGTTCATCCTTCTTGTATGCAGAAGACTTGACTGGCTCATGTCCACAACTGCATTTCTCACCACCATCTAGTTCCATCACAGCATCCGTTCCTGGATGAATAGAGAAATGTACTTATATGTACTTAAACTCATCAACTAATGTTTCACTGTAAAGTCAGTACCGATAATATCGCAGGAACGTGGTTCATAATCCCATAACCCACCGTTAGTGTCTAGAATAACATTTGGGCCTCTTAAAGAAGAAATTCAAATAGTTATGTTTTTAAAAGAAATAGAAATTAGAAATTAGAATTCTTTAGCCTTTTGACCTTTTTTAAATCTAATAATCTACCTTCCCCTGCCTCATCTGTTGGCTCCTATTATACCCTGAGAAAATAGGATATTTAAACTTTTAGGACACATTTCAAGCAAAAAAAATCATAAAATGTTAAGCAAGTAATGTGTGGGGACTAGCATGTTCCTTCCTGGTTCTTTCTTGCTGTTCGCTGCCGTTTCTAAACTTGACATTTTAAAGATCTAACACGCACTACCCATATTTTGGTCACCACCTAAATTTGGGATAGTTTCAGTTTCCCCTGTATTTCTTGTAAGGTTGACTACCCCATAGCTGAGTCATAAATTATGCAATGTAGAATGGTGAATTTTGAAAATTAGACTTTTCTTCTGACAAGTGTCGGGGTGGCGGTTGGGGGGCTGATCAGCTCATCTGTTAAGAAAGACTACTTTCCTGATTTTTTCCTCCAAATCAGGCTTTATACCTAAATCAAGGATATCGAATTAAATCTTATTTGATCCCTTAATCAGGTTGTTATCAAAGGGCATTAGTTCACTTTCATGATGGAATCTTTGTGTTTGCACAGAATATATGTTCTTTTTCTCCCTAGACTCCTGCACAAAGTCAGTACCGAACTGGCAGAATGGCATTTTCAGGATGGACGAGCTGTCCTGGCTGCGTGCTGCCACCTCGCTGTAGATAATATTGAGGTACAACATTTCAAACTGGTTTGTGTGGATGAAAAGCTCTTAAGATGTGTCCTGGTGTTTGAGGGGAAAAACTATTGACTTCCTGTGTACGGTCTGGTTTTGCATGCTTTCCACGCCTGGGTAATTGCATGCCTGATAAGCACACATAAACTCTACAGACTGTGAGATCTTTTTTCTTTATTTGCTTAACGTGTTTATTTTTTATCTCAAGATACACATTTGTAACAACTTTAAGTATTTCAGCATATGTATAAGAAGCAGTAGTGTGTAAGGGAAAAGTCGCTAGACTTGGACTCAGAATATCTGACTTGTGAAAGCACTTATTTTTACATATACTTTAGCATATTCTTCACAAGTTATGTTTTTAAGGTATTTTCCATTTGACCCACTAATGTAATAAAGAAAATATTAAGTAAAGGTATAGATTTTATTTTGCGTGTAGCCTTAGATATATTGGCTTTGTGGAGTAATTGATAATCACTGTACAGTAGTGAAGAAGCTTTTAAGGATTTACATTTTTTTCGGATAGAGAGACTGAAGGACACGTTGAGAATATTGCAGAGAGACTGTTAGTCATTAATTATAAAAATATGAGCAAAGGTTCTAAACTCTTAAATTCTGACCTAATAAAATTTCCTGGGTGTCTCCTTATCAGCTTTTCCATCTGAAAATTGCACTTGCTTTTACATAAGTCCTTTGTATAAATATTGCATTCAATATTTTATAAGAATAATTGATTATAGGTTAACACTGCTTTATCTACTTTATGAGTTTGGTGGGGAATGATGGTCCTACCCAGCATCTGTGAAATTGAAGAAATTGTTTTCTCATTGAGCAAGCTTGCTATGGCGTCCCTGATTCGTGGGAATGAGCTGGAGTTGGCCGTCTCTGTGGGCAAGGTTCTGGGAGAGTCTGCTGCACCAGCAACCCACTACGCCCTGGAATTATTGGCGAGAAAATGCATGATGATTTCAACGTGGTAAGAATTTCTAAATTCAAAGAATACTTTTATAGTGAGGGGATACATTTTTTAAATGTTGTAAATTGCATCTGATAAGATGTGCTTTTGAGAATATAGGGTCTCCTTTTTTAAATAAAAGATAAGATATTGGGAGGAAATGGTGATGTGAGAATGAAGGAATGGTGAGAACTCCCATGGTTCTATAAGAAATCTACCATGACCTGTTCTGAAGTAGCCCCGTTGTAATTCCATAACATTTCAAGCACATAAAGCATCATGAGACGATAAATGTGCCCTTCTTACGATTATCAGGACAGCACATTCCCTCATGTTAAATTCTGCATATCTACACTCATTCTTCTCAGATCTTGTGTCTTAGTTTAAGGTTTGGCTGTTTCCCCAAACTTGGGCAATACTCTAAGAGACAGACCCTGAAAAGTCTGTGAGTGAGCTGGCAATCCAGGTCAGAGAATTCTCGCTCACATCTGCAGTCCTGTTCTTTAGGCAGACGGTCCTTCACGATGGAGGCACCTTCAGGAAAGATGTGATGCTGTCACTCACTAGACGTTTGTTGAATAAAGATGATTTTAGACTTTTATCTTCTCTTTCCCGCAAATACTTAGAACCTGAAGACGTTTCTAAATAAACTTATCAGGACTTTCACCTCTCCCCAGGTATACCCCATGCACACAAACACTGCTCTTAAAATGGAGCTATATCGACTCCACTGTTGAACACTACAGATAGTAATAATAATAATAACGCGTCTTTCCTGCTCACTGTGTGCCAAGCACTGTTTTAAGCACTTTACATGAAAACTCTCTAGATGCTCTGCAGAAGATCCTGATTCGCCTCAGGTCTCAGAAAGTGGGAGAGCCAAGATTCAAAGCTACATAAACTGGCTTCAGAGTTTGCACTGAGCTACTGTCCTAGTCAGTTCGGGCTGCTATAAGAAAATACCACAGCCTGGGTGGCTTATAAACAGCAGAAATCTATTTCTCATAGTTCTGGAGGCTGAAGAGCCCACAATTGAGTGCTGACAGATTCGGTGTGTGATGAGAGCTGGCTTCCTAGTCCATAATTGGCCGTCTTCTCACATGGTGCTCACATGGTGGAAAGGGTTAGGGAGCTCTCTGTGGCCTCTTTTATAAGGGCACTGATCCCATTCATGAGGTCTCTGTCCTCATGACCTAATCACCTCCCAAAGGCCGCACTTCCACATACCATTACACTGGGGATTAGTTTCCAACATAGGAATTTGGGGGGGACACAAACACTCATTCTGTCAGCTATCACGCTATACCACCTCCATACGTGGGGCTAACTCAGAAAAAGAGCAACACTGTCCATTCTCTTTTTCTGTCTGGATCTGGGCGCTTCATAATGAATCAGGAATCTCAGAATTATTCTAATTTTTACCCATATCTTACAGTGATATAAGAGCTCCCTTCCCCCCACTAAAATGTAGTGGTACCCCACCATCAGTCTTAGACTTAAATGTATTTCATGCTGACCATCCTCTGAGAGTAGCCAGTTTTCCCTCTGTCAAGAACTGTGGTAGTCAGTAACATAGTTACCCTGACTTGCCCTAGACCCATCCCAAAGCATGAGATCTAACTCAAATTATTTACTCACAGAGGTGACTGACTCCTTGCTAAGAGTCATCATCTAATCTAAATAAAATGTGATTAGTTTTTTTAAAAAATAAGGGTACAAAGTAGCAAAACAGAAATAGATGTTAAATATAGAAGAGATTTAAAAATCTTTCAACTAACTATATGTCTTAGTTGCTTTTAATATAAAACAAATTTCTATTTCTTTATAATTCCTCCCAAGAGTTTTCCTTTATATATCCATAGATATGTGTACCAGAAACCAGTATAAAGTTCACATTCTGGAATATATGCTGCTGATCAGGTTTATTTCCAGGGGAAATCTGTAATCCTTATGTCTGTTAGTAGAGCTCCACAAATTTGAAAAGATAATTAAGACAGCTGCATAATTTCAAGAGAATGCTCATAATTTTATAAACCAAGAATACTTTACATTTTTTCTGTTTATTGGTGGAAGTTTGCTTCTTCTTGGTTCTCATTGCATAGTCATCGTATTCATATTCAAAATTATTTTCTTTTTAGCTTTCCATCTGTTGGATACAGGTATTATTTAGTTTTATAAAACTGTTTAATTTAAAAATTTATGTTTTACTTTTAGAATAACAACTCTATTAAGAAATCATCAGTAGCTGTTTTTGCTTCATTGTTTTATAGAATACCAATTCATTTATATAACTTATATAAAACCTAACTCCAAAGTAATGAGAACAGTTCCTATAACCTCGGTACAAAATCACTCATGATTTTCTACTGAAAGCTAGTGTAATAAATGAACTGTGGCTTTCTACAACACAAAATAATGGCTGACTCAGCTAAGCAAATTAAAGCTCCTGTTCTGATAGTGAAATTTAGGAATTTAGATCATTTGGTTGGTCTGTATCATTACATATACGTCCATTTTCCCCAATTGGTGTACTGAATTTTCAATGAATAGTATAGACTAAAGAGTGAATAAAATTAGCTAGCATTGGTGTAAATTTCACTGTATCAGGATATAGTTCTGTGGTAAGAAAGCCAGATTTTTATCTGTAGTTCATAGACGCTTGAATAGTGTTAGCACAGCTATTTTACACACTGTAAAAGTAAATGATGATTTCTATATTCTCATGAACATTATTAAAAACCACTGTTAAATGTTGGTCAGAAAACAAAGTCATTTATACTTTTTAGCAGGAACAGATAAATTACTCAAATTTGGTACTTGTGAAAACACTCAAAAACTTAACCTGCCCAATGATGATAGAAAATTTGACACACACAAATTATCTCTATTCCTGTTCTATATTGCTATGTTCTTTTTTTTTTTTTTTTGAGGAAGATTAGCCCTGAGTTAACATCCGCGCCTGTCTTCCTCCACTTTATATGTGAGACACCTGCCACAGCATTACTTGCTGACCCGTGTGTAGGTCCGTGCCTGGGATCCAAACTGGTGCACCCCGGGCCACGGAAGCAGAGCACCCAAACTTAACTGCTACGCCTATGGGCCAGCCCCCTATACTCACTATATTCTTGATTTTACGTCTCTTAATGTTAAAAATAATTTATTTACATAAATGACCAATGCAGAATTTACTGAAGGCTTCACAATAAAGATGAAAGAGGATTTTACACTGAGTGCACAGCTAGCCCTTCATAAATTCACATTCGAAATATTGCCTATTCTAAAGGCATGCTGCATGTGTATATATCAATTTCTTGAAAGTTGAATAATAACATCTTGAATCATTAAAAATTAGCATTTACTCAGTTATGATGCAGTCAACCAAAAACTCTTCACTCTTCACTGGATTCTTAAAAAGGATTTTATACACAATATTTTGAATGTAAATCTATGTGTATACAACTTTTTAAATGCCTTATTTTAAAATGATTTATTCCATTGATGGAATCTTTGAAAAGTAAATCAGAAAGCTGCATTTCTATCTTTGATTTCCACCTAAAGTTTAAGAAATATGCAGAGTCCCCAAATTCTAAACTGAAAATATCTAAGTACCCTGCCAGCTTTAATGAGTGGGCTGACACAACTGTCCAGTGTTAGCAGCATAACCAAGTCGATGAGAATTAGCTTTCACACATGTGCTTTGTAATTTGCTCCAAAGAACATTTCTAATGCTATTTAGTTTGGTTAGAGAATTATTGTATAATAACAAAATTAATTGTAAATATGTAAAGAGTCAGGGTAGATTTTTAAAAAATATTTAGGAATTTCCTAATTCACTTTTTATTCATGCCCTTTGGTTTCTGTAATCTATATTTAGAGGAGTTTCATAATTAAGCAGGAAATTAGTGCTGTTTATGTAAATAGAAAAGCAAAAGAGGTAATAAGAGTCTTTTTCCTTTGAAATTGTTCTAAATGTTATTTTTAGATTATTTGCCCCATTGAAGTTTCCCCTTTGTTATGTGAATAGGAATTTGGCAGCCGATCTTCTCCTGATGACTCCTGATAATGAACTACAGTTAGTGAAACTCTGTGCTTTCTACCCAGGGTGCACTGAAGAGATAAATGATCTTCATGAGAAGGTATGCTGATGATATTAAACAGTCTAGTTCGGAATGCAATACTATGATTTAACTAATTTTAGGTTCCTGCAAACAGAGAGACATGCAGAGAAACAATTAGATGGTCCCTTTAGGACCCTTTTATAAATACAATAAAAATGATAACAATAAGAAGTACCATTGAGCTTCTGCTGTATACTTGGAATGGCTCTAAAATTTCACATGTATTTGTATTTTACTCAATTCTCATGAAACCCTGAAAAGCAGGGGATATTGTTCTTATTGACAAAGAAAATGAACTCAAGGAAGGTGAGGAACTGGCCTGAGTTAGTCAATGGTGGAGTGAGTGAGAACAGCAACTTCAGCATCTCTTACTCCGACTCACAAGCCCTTCCCACTGCACCTCCTTGCATCTTAGGGTCCATGTGTGCTCACTTTTTAAAAATAGACAATTTAGGATCTTTAAAAGAAGTAATGAAGGTTTGGAGGTTTTTTGGTAAATCACTTTTTTATGATACTAATGTGCATACAATTATTGCCATCCTTGCAGAATGCCATGGTGTAAAAGTTGCAAATAGATAGATCTCCATACTGGGTCCAATACTAAAACGTAGAAAGGTGTCATGGGTGGAGGGGAGCACTCTGGACTGGGCATCAGAAGACCTCTGTTTCAGTTCTGATATCCTCTTGAACTCTTTGCTTAGCCCTTTTAGCTGCTAGACTTCAGTTTCTTCATCTCAGAAGCTATTCTTGATAGAAGAAATACCGGAGGGGTCAGCATTCATTGTTCCTGTCTGAGGCTCAAGGATAGTTTCTTTTTTTCCCCACGTTCTGGAAGCTGGGAAGTCTAAGATTAGGCACCAGCAGATTCGTTGTCTGTGAAGGCCTGCTTCCTAGATGACCATCTTTTTGTTGTAAACTCACATTGCATGCATTATTCTAAAGTGCTTTGAAAAAATACTCCTTTGCAGGATATAGGAATTTATGTACCAAGATTATATATAAAAACAACCAAAATGCCCAAAATAGGGAGATTATTTATATGTTATAGTACATTTCTATATTTCAGTGCTGTTAATACATTAAAAGGATCATGAACTTCTGTTTTTATTGACATAGGTAGGTGGCTATAAAAATTAAATAAAGTGCAGATTATGAAACTATGCACATGCCATATGACTTTCATTTTGAAAATAGCTGTGAACATATTTATTTTATTTGTAGCATATTTAAGAAGATATGTACAGTTCTTTTAAGATAAGATATAAGTAAAACATTTTCTCATTTTTAACTCTCAGAATAACAAAGTTTGTGTCACTTATATGAACTTTGATTTTTTCCCCGTGGGGAGGTCCTTTTCATTCAATAATGGATGCATACTGACTATCGCGTTAATATAGATAGATCAAGAGTGTGTGTGGGCCCAGCCCCATAGCGGAGTGGTTAAGTTCCATGTGCTCTGCTTCGGCGGCCCAGGGTTAGGATCCTGGGCGCAGACCTAGCACTGCTCATCAAGCCATGCTGAGGTGGCGTCCCACATAGGGGAACTAGAAGGACCTACAACTAGAATATGCATCTATGTACTGGGGGGCTTTGGAGAGAAGAAGAAAAAAAAACCGAAGATTGGCGACAGATGTTAGCCCGGGGCCAATTTAAAAAAAAAAAATGTGTGTGTGAATGAGTGCATGTGTGTGAGTGCGTGTATGTGTGAGTGTGTGTGGTATCAGGGGAAATACTTGTGAAAGGATAAATGTTCAAAGTTACCAGTGGGTTGTGAGATGATTATTATATACTTTATATTCTGTGAATCATATTTTATGTAAGCTGTGCTTTGGTTTTATAAACATGACAAATAAAAACTATTTTTATGTTGGAATTAAGATGCATACAGAAGGAGGCAGGAGTGGTTTTTTTCAGTTGTCCTTTACATTTGCTGTGTCGCATTTTAATGTACACTAACGCAGGTGTCAATATGGGGGCTTAGAGAGGCTGCATCCTTGTCCGTGTTTACACAGCTGTTGATGATGGGGACGAGAACAGCATTCCCCCCCTCATCTTTTCACCACACACTCTGAAAGGATATGATTAGACTCTCTGGTCAGGCTTCATTAGTAACTCTTTAGAAAGACTAGTTAGTATGTGAAAAGTGTTAATAACCCTGGGCAATTTCACAAGTAATACTAAAAATTATATATCCAAATATTATGTTAACTTACGTAACTTTAGAATTTTAAGAAAGGATAAGAGTCAAAAAGATGATCCTCTTACTCTTCTTATTGCAATTCTATTTGAGAATGGAATTTCAATGGGAGCCACTTTTTATTCCCTCTACTCAGAGAACGCGTCCTCATGAAGAAGCTCGCTCTGTGCATCCAGGCATGGCCCCCGGCACATAGTGCTTGCTCAGGAAATAACTGGCATTTGGTGAAGAGAGAGGAGGAAAGAATGTGACGTGTCACATACATGAGAGCTCCTTTCATTTAGTTTGTTGTAATTTTTTTGAGAGAGATTGAGGGATCAAAATGTTCAGTTTACCTAACTTTTAAATAACAGGAAATATGAAACTATTGAATAAATGCATTAATAAATAAATAAATTGAACAAACCATCTTAGTGATTTAAAGGGATGTGAAAGACAAGTGAGAGGGGAAAGGGTGACAAATCTCAAAGGAGAGGCGATAGATGACCTTCCTATGGATGGACCACGTCATCTGGGGTCACAACACAAAATACGTGGTGCAGTGGAAGCTCCTCTCAGAGTGGTTGCCCAAGTCTGGTGAGAGAAAGCGTTGAACTATTTCTAAGTGTTGCTTAGAAACAAACCAACAAACTTTAACACCTACACTTCAAAAAGCATGAACATCCCAGAAGTTATCGTTTGATATAAACGATAACTTAATTCCTGCCTGCATCATGGAAGCAGAAGAATTTACCTGACGGAGGAGTAGATGCTCAAGTTTAACAGAAAAACAATTATTTAAAAAAATGGGGAGTATTGCTTTTCATTTTACAGTAAGGAGATTTCATGGGCTCAAAATCTCCACTTTGCGACATTTCAGAATGTCAAAGCTAAAAACTTTTAGAGCTTGCGTGTTTTTTTGCCTTTCTGCTTGAAATAAAGTTGCTTTGTCTCAAAGGCCAAGTGAAATTAAATTAACATGTGGAGGATGGAGTGCATCTTTTAAGATTTCTACATTTAACGTAGTTTTTGACTCTGGTCAGTATGTTTGTTCTAAAATACTAATCTCAGCATTTTTTGCTAGATGACATTTGTGGGTACTAATTCCATCAAACTAATTCTTTTCTAGTGCAAGCTACCCACAGTAGAGGAATGTATGCAGTTAGCTGAGACAGCCCATGCAGATGGCAATATATTTGAAACTATAAAGTATTACTTGTTAAGTCAAGAACCTGAAAAAGCCCTTCCTGTTGGTATTGACTTCATCAAAGGTAAGTTTCTAGTTGGTGGTGTAATTTAAAATCTACTCATTTATTTGATCTTTTTATTCATATTGATAAACAGCCTTAAAATCAAGCACTAGCCATTCCAAATTCAAAAACTAAAGAGATTACTGATTGTGCGGTATGGGGACCTGAAAGAGATAAATAGGCAAATACTTGTGATCTAGCAAATAAAGAGGTAGATAGAATTGACCAAAAGGGAATTAATACATAAGTTAAAAATTGGATGGACACGTTTTATTACTGTTACTTAGAGAATCTTTTCTTTGGTTTTATTTTGTCAGAATACATCAAGAGTTCAGATTGGACTTTGGACACCATTTACCCTGTTCTTGACCTATTGAGTTATATTCGTACAGAAAAATTAGTCTTGCATACATGTACTGAGTGAGTACATTTTTCCCAAAATGTGTAACTGAACCTATGTAGTGTTTCAAAATGGATGTATTGTTCCTGGTGTTTAGGTCAGGAAATAAGATCAGGGGCCGGCCCCGTGGCCGAGTGGTTAAGTTCGCGCGCTCTGCTGAGGCGGCCCAGGGTTTTCCTGGTTTGGATCCTGGGCGCAGACATGGCACCGCTCATCAGGCCATGTTGATGCGGCGTCCCACGTGTCACAACTAGGAGGACCCACAATTAGAATATACAGCTATGTACTGGGGGGATTTGAGGAGAAAAAGCAGAAAGAAAAAAAAAAAGGAAAACAGAAGATTGGCAACAATTGTTAGCTCAGGTGCCAATCTTTAAAAAAAAAAAAAATCTTAAAAAAAAAAAGAAAGAAGATTATTTTGGACTGGTAGATGCACTTGTAGAAAGATTACATTTTTATTTTTAGATTCTTAAGAAAAAATACAGAGGTCAATTTGAAACAGAAATAAATTAGTGGTCCCACTTATTAATGCCTAGTGTGTGTAAGTTTATATATGTGTATGTATGTGGTTCAAATAGGGTTAATTCAAAGCTTTGGGGTGGATTTAGACCTCAAGTCTTCAGGAAACTATTAAATATCCACTGTGTGCAAAGCGTACTAGTTTGGAGGAATGAAGAGAAAGTACTAGAAGGTAAAAAGTAGGCACAATGCCTGAACTCAAGTATCATATAAGAACATTGTTATCCGTATAACTAAAGTCCCCAGAGATGATGCATAATTGGTAATAGAGGCTTTGGGCTATTTCTCTTTTATGCCCACGTGGAAAAGATAACACAGCAGCCTGAGAAGCTTTGGCACCTTTCCTGGCAGGAAATGGAGTGGGTCTTCTTTGCCCTTTCCTAGAGTCTACACCATATGCCAGGAATTCCTAAATCTGTGATCTAGAGAAATTAAATGAAGAAACAGTCAAGGAGTAGAGAAAAACAAGAAGGCAAGAGTCAAATATTATGTAAAGTCTTTTATTTTAAATTACAATTTATGTTATAGCATAAATGTCTGAATAGAAGTTAACTGATTAATAAAACATCTAGAAGTTTAGAAAATTTTCTAAGCGTATTTTGCTGTAAATGTCACTCAACAAAATACAGAAATAGGAGTATAATAACTATATATGAGAGTAATGTTCTATACCTCAAATTATGGAATTTAAATTAATATGCATATTATCTTTTAGAGCTCGAAATGAATTGCTCATATTATGTGGTTATATTGGTGCATTATTGGCTATCCGAAGACAATACCAAAGCATTGTTCCAGCACTTTATGAGTACACAAGGTAAAAATAATTTCTCTTCTGTTATGAAATAGGAGAAATTCCTTTCACTAAGATGATTAGTTTCTAAGGGTATCATAGAAACAGCAAATATAGATTGTATGCATCTATTTATTCACTCAGCATGTACTTTATAACAAAACAGCAATAAAGTAGAAGTGAATTAGGCTGTAAATAACATAAATCCTAATTCTAGCCTGAAAACGTAGGGTTTATTGGTCTTATGTCAAGACACTTGAGGTAGGCATTCCAAGGCTGTTACAGCTGCTCATGGATTCCATGAAAGACCTGGATTCTTGACTCTGACATTCTTGACTTCCTTCCTCTTGCTTGGGTTACCCATGGTTACCAGGTAGCTGCAACCCCTCTGTTTATTGTGTCTGCATCCTAAGCGGGAGAGAGAGGTAAGAATGACAGGATGAAGACCACAGAGGGCAAGACCATCTGATTCCAGAAGGAAAGTCCTCCGTAGGGTTGTATGTCTGTGTCACACTGGCCAGAAGTATGTAGCCCTACCTTTAAAAGAACATGAGAAACTGGGGCTGGCCCCGTGGCTGAGTGGTTGGGTTCGTGCGCTCTGCTGCAGGCGGCCCAGTGTTTCGTTGGTTCGGGTCCTGGGCGCGGACATGGCACTGCTCATCGAACCACGCTGAGGCGGCGTCCCACATGCCACAACTGGAAGGGACCCACAACGAAGAATATACAACTATGTACTGGGGGGCTTTGGGGAGAAAAAGGAAAAAATAAATTAAAAAAATCTTAAAAAAAAAAAAGAAAAAAAGAACATGAGAAACTAAGTATCTTAGCTTTCCAATCTCCACAGTAGAAAAAAGCACAGTAAAAGTGTTTGTGAGCGGCAGATAGCTCACTATTTTATATTCAGGCAGAACCTGCCAAGTTCATATGTTTTCTGACAGCTTGCTGAATTTTAGCCATTGTACCTAAAACTTTTGTACTCAACAGTAAAATCCACAGTGCCTCCCCTGAAAAAACATTTCCAGGTCTACTAGTTTGCTCAATGGCAGAGCAGGTAACTCCTACAAATGCTGAGGGTCTTGGGGTGGCATTTTTCTGAGTACCCTACTTGTGGGGCAGAGGGTTCTGAGAGGAACAAAGCTTCCTCGTTTCTCAGTTCACCCTCCTGCCGAGTGAATGTCTGGTGTAGGTGCTGGTGTGCACCCAGAGCAGGCCGAGGAGTAGTAGGAATTAGCACCCTCAGGGCAGGGTGCGCAAGGAAAATCTGTTCCTGTGCAGGCAGCACACCCAAAATTCAAAAGCAACTTTTATCAATACTAAAATATAGGAACAATAGGGTGTATCACATGGAATGAAAATATTACTTAACAGAATATGGTTAGCTGTATATGACTTTGGTAATGATGAAAGCAAAGAGACAGAAAATGGTCATTTGGAATAATATCAAGAATAAAAAGAAGACAGGGGCTGGCCCAGTGGCGCAGCAGTTAAGTGCACACATGCCACTTCGGCGGCCCGGGGTTCCCTGGTTCCGATCCTGGGTGCAGACATGGCACCGATTATCAAGTCATCCTGTGGCAGGCATCCCACATATAAAGTAGAGGAAGATGGCCATGGATGTTAGCTCAGGGCCAGTCTTCCTCAACAAAAAGAGGAGAATTGGAGGCAGATGTTAGCTCAGGGCTAATCTTAAAAAAAAAAAAAAAAAAAGAATAGAAAGAAGGCTTTTTATTTGTAAGGCAGGACAGACTTGAGAGAATGTGTCCAAGTTAAGGGAAACATGTTAGTTTAGAAGGAAATACTTAAGACCACCCTGATTTTGAAGAAGTACTCTTATTTGTCTGGCAATTGTATTTTTTTGTTACCTTGTCTTGATGCGGGCTCCGCAAGCCAAGTCATTGAAAGAAAGATTTCTTGGACTCTCAGGGTCTGGTAGTAATGCTCCTTTATTCAGAGAATAGCATGGGGACAGGACCCATGGGCAGTGAAGAGCTGCAATGTGTTGAGGGTTAGGGCTAAATTTATAAGGCATGGGTACATGACTTATTGTTACTAGACAAAGGAAAGATGATGTAAAAAGTCATTAAATGGTATCAGTGCCGGTGGGGTCTGGTTATCAGGTGGTCGTATAACTTTAGATATGAATTGGGTCATATAGATTGGCATGTAGGCCAGGATGCCCTGGTCTTCTCTACCTAGGGCAGCCTTGATCCACATCAGTCTTGCTGCTTAAATTGATTCCTCAACCCACTCACACCCGATTCTCAAGGTTGCTCTCTCTGGTTCTCTGCTCTGCTCCTTCCCTTTCTCCCTGCTCCTCCAGCTCACCGTCCTCCCACGTCTCCACACCTCTTCTCTCCTCTCTCCTTCCTACACTCTTTCCTTTGGAAACCTCACCATTTTTCTAGCTTCACGTGTCACCTGTCACTTCTATGGAGATAACTCATTCTTTTGTATTCAGGCTGAGCCTACTCCCCGCTCCTCTGTGTATATCCAGCAGCTCGCTGAACCCCATCCTTCAACTCAGCCTGCTCAACATTAAAATATTCTTCCTTCTCAGATCTACTCCTTCTCTTGTGTTCGCCCTTTCTTTTGATGGTGTCATTACATTTCTGTCACCCATAATTAAAGATCAGGGTCATGATTAGGTGTTTCCCTCCCTGTCAACATTCGATTATTTAGTCAATGCCCACCTCCATCCTTTTCTCATTTTCTGTAACGCCATAGCTGTGGCTTTATTAGCTCTCAGCGACGGTAGCCCTCATGTTCTCACCTTCTCCATCTTTCTCCTCCGGTCCCCCATCCCAGGTACGGCTGTTGCATTAGCCCTCCTGAAGCGCTACCCTTCCTCAGTGCTTTCCAGGTCTCCCCGCTGACTACAGATAATGTTCTAAATCCTTAGTCTTACTTTAAAGGTCCACAAAAATTGGGTTCCCACCTTGTCACCCACTGTATCCTTTTATATGTTCTCTGCTCCCACTAAACCAAGTTACCTGTAATTCCCTGGACAAATGTAAGCTTTTCCCTGATATTTTTCACAGCATTCTCTCCACCTGTTTACCTTGGTTTTTCTCTTGCTCTTTAACACTGCTTTACCTACCATAGATCATCAAAATCTGCTGCGCTGATAAGGTATTGTCAAGTACAAAATTGTAGGCAGGGAGCCAGATTATTTAAGGAATTCATTCTGGAGCTAGCCACATTGTCAATGAGAATTTTTATGTTCAATAATTTGGGGTCAAAAAAATAAGCTCCTAACTGATTTGAGATATTACTGAAATGTTAGATGTGTGTGGGGAAGGGTTATTTATATCTTTTTTTCTCAACAATTCTTATCGTGTCCTGGCAGAATGATGACAACTAGCAAGGGTAACCATCAAATGCAAATTACAGAAATGCTTACTTTTACTTCATCCTTAAGGTCTTACAGTCGTTTTTCTTTTTACTCCCTAAACAGCTTTTACTTTTAAATTTCAATTAACTGGTTCCTTGAAAAACATACTGAGTTTGTAACTTGTTATAGAAACTAGGACCAGTAACCCCTTATCTAAAGCTTCATGATTAGTAATAGTTATGTCTGTTTTCCAGTTTTCTAAACACAGACGTGATGGATCACTGCTATCACTGTTTCACTGCTTTTTTTCACACATCTCTGTCTCTGAAGAATTGAAATCATCATCTCCGTTCCTTTCTGTTGGTTGGCGTTCTTCTCTTACTGCTCTCCCACTTGCTTTCTCACGCCTACCATCCACTTTTAACACAGACGCGCACTGTACCATACAATAGCCAGATGTGGCTATTACTCAGCATTGCTTGTCTTGTCTAACCTTTCTCCATACATTATGCAGTTCATTTATTCATCCACTCGCTCACGCAGACTGTCACCCAACCAACATTTATTGAACATCTTTGACTTGCCAGGGACTTAAAAGCTAAATATACAAGTGAGCGTGTGCACACACACACAGGTACATATATTCATGCATGCATAGATATTGTTGAACACTAGTTGTTAAACCTAAAAGTGCACTTATTTAAAGTTCATTTGCTGTTTTGATCCCTTAGTCTTGGATGTCAGATGTTCATTTCTTTTTCACGTTTCAGTCAGCTATTAAAACGTCGGGAGGTGTCAGTGCCTTTAAAAATTGAACGCCTTTCTGAGGAACTGGATGCGTGGAGAGCTTGCACACAGTCCGTCAGCCGGTGAGTGAATCCAGTGTAAAGATTGGAATACAGAGGTATTACTTAATATTATAGACAAACGTGGTGAAAATGTGGATTGTCTCCTGATTCGTCTTGGCAGAGTAATGAACCTTGGCTTGCCCAGCATCTATCCGTAATAGATTACAATGCCATCCTTTCCTGCGTTTTTTGAGCTACTTGTTTTACTGTAAATTAAGCCTCAAGTTAATTTGCTGTCATCTATAAAGGGGGACTAAGTAATCACCAAGGACTGTTTCTAATCTAAACCTTAATAACTCAGTGATTCTACAAAAATGAAAATGTAATATCTGTTGAAAATGTAGATCGTCAGAAGAATCTCCATATACACCCCCTTCTGACTCACAGAGAATGGTTTATGCAGCTTTACTAAAGAGACTAAAAGAAGAACCAATCAAAGGAATTATTGGACCAGATTACGTGACTGGATCGAATCTTCCCAGTCATTCCGATGTTCACATCTCTTGTCTTACGGGATTAAAAATCCAGGTACAGCCTAATGTCAGGCATAAATTCTGCATTTCCATCATTTTTCTTTGTTTTATTGTTTTTTGAAATGTGATCTTAAAATAAGCATAATCTGAATAAAAGTGGCTTGAGGCCTAGTGAAAAAATATTGCCCTTACTGCTTCCACAGTTAGTCTAAATGGTCTCTCTCTCCTTAAAATAAATTCTCAGGGATGGTCATTGTACTACTATCATAAAAGCAATTCATGCAATAGGGATCCGTAGTAATAAATGATATGTATACTTAGTAACAAACGTTTTAAAATACATACAGATCACATCCTTAGGGAAATTAAATAAGGGAGACAAAGCAACAATCAACACAGTTACAAATTATTATATCTCCATAGATTAATTTTAATTTTTTAGTCTCCATTTTTATTTTATAAACACAAAGAAAGCAATTAAAAACTGATGGATGTATAATATATTATTGATATATTATGCATACTCTTACATTGATTTACAGAACTTTTCAGCAATTAAAAATTATTGGGATCAATCCTGAGGGATGGCAAATTCCCAAGGAATGGTCCCTAATGTACAATCAAAGTAATGATGACGAATGATGCAGGAGCCTCCCAGTGTGACCCAGGGGTGCTATTATCTCCAGAAAATAAAGAAGCCTTCATCATCTCAGAGCCAGGACCAGTTGTAGGTGTCCCAAGAAGCAAACAAAGCTGAATCCCCATGAAACGCTAATTGAGACTGCAGACTGGATTGAAAGAACTCCAGCTCCCAGTAATAGTCACACAGTACTAAGTTGATTCTTATATTTCCAGCGTAACATGCCTAGTTACATTTCTAATACTGACATGCCAGGCCAATGGAGAAAGGTATTTTTTGGGATAACCACTCAAAGTAAATTAAATAGCTTGCTACTAGCATAAACCCTAACTATAGCTTGACTTGACACGGCAAACTAATTAAGTCTTCAGATCGCACCAATATATTCCAAACATCAGAGAGGACGCATAGTTGTATACATGCTTATTATCCACTTGTGTTCAGAGATAAAGAATCCAAGCAGTGAATTCAATAACTTACAATTCAGAGCAAAGAACATTATACAAGTTTTAGAATGTATCTCGAGTGCCCTCACTGCCCTCTGTGCTATCGCTAGTACTTGATACCTTCATGTTCCTTTCTCCTCTTCTGGTCCTTTTCTCCATCGAGATAGCTAAGTGACCTAACAGATATGCTATCTAACCTCTCTGCACCCAAGCCTCTGTTAGGAAAAGACTTCCTCAGATACACTAAGGTGCAAATGACTAATTTCGATGGAGTACTACCCTCCGTATTTCTATTTCAACAGGAAATTACTGTGTTCTGATCAAAGCTGTGACATTTTCCAGTACCTATGAATAGGAAGCTGTCTGCTTCATGCGATGAATTTTTCAATATCTAGAAATAATTTCCTAGCAACAAGCTGTGTCATTTGAAATCCTGATCAAAAACCTGATAACTTTAGGACATCATTTAGAAGATAAGTTTTTATTCCATCTTGTGTTTTTTAAATTAAGCTTTTCCTTCTAAGAGCTGGGAAATGCAGCTTGAAAGGTTTTCTTTTGCATTTAGTTCTTCAGAACTACCCTTGATATACAAAATGACTGATGTAACTAAATTATAAATAGGCTACTAAATCATGTGACTGACATGATTTTAAATTATATATACACATATGCAACAGTATATTTTTTATCTTCTGGAGAGCAGGTTCAGAGTTTCCGCCTTAAATAATTTCCCCAGCTGTACTGACATAGGCCGTACGATTAAAATAATGAAGTATTTTTAAGTCTGTTACCAGGCATATATGCCTTTATAAAATGTTAACTTTGTAGTAATTAATAGATTAGCAATATCTTTGTAATTAATAGATTAGCAATATCTATTGTCATTGGTAGCACTACTGTATTTAAAGAATTCAAATTATAAAACTAAATTCTATTTTGAAAGACATCAGAGTATAACGTTAAGATTTTTAAAAATGTTTCTATGTTTGGTGGCAGTTCAAAGAAATCTAATTTTTCTCATATTTTTAAATTTCCCATTCAGCATTGCCTGAATATCACCAGTGGTTTTTTTATTAGAATGATTCTCTTTCTGGAAGTTTAAAAACATGTTGTGAATTTGTAATCTCGTCTTCTCTTTCCTCAACTCTCCCTGTGTTCAGGGCCCTGTATTTTTCCTTGAAGATGGGAAGTCGGCCATCTCGTTGAATGATGCTTTGATGTGGGCAAAGGTGAATCCATTCTCACCTTTAGGAACTGGAATACGACTCAACCCATTCTGACAGAAGGTTCTTCTCCGTGCTTCTTCGTTTTTTAAAGACCTTTCATGATTAGCGTTACTTTAACCTTTGCTGTCCAAGAGCCAAAGGTTGGGAGGAGGATGAGGGAAGGTGGAGAATAAGTTGAGTTTATTCATTAACTTCCAAAAATAAAATATTTATATAAATTTCAAAGAAAAATAGGTGTCTCCTTTATAGAACATAATAGCCACATTTGGGAGGAAGGTCGTGTTTAAATTATAAAAGACTGACTAATCTAAATGAGCATAGAAAAGTTTCACAAAGCGTAAAAAGTACCAAAATATTACACTGTTGAAATATTGAACCCTATAAAATAGTGCAACATCTGGCTAGTGCTTGACGTCCAGGAAGTCCTTGATGAATCTTTGAACGAAGGGATATCTTGAAATATCAGAAGGTTCAGGTGTGTGCGACTGATCTTCAACTTAACAAACACCTATACTGTCCTCTGTAAAACCTATAGTGAACCACTAGTTTTAGCTTATATTTAATAAAAGTTTCCAGTTACAATTTTAATATATATTAATAAATGGATACACAGTCACAGTACTTTTGAGTTTAATTTTTTTAAAAGAAAACATTACCAAGGTTTTTTATCTGAAATTCAAATTTTCAATTATAAAGGAATAGGCTATATAAGCATGAAAAAAGTTTGGGGGTGAAAAACACAAAATGCAGTCAAATATGTATGAGAATTTGCGTTTGATGATAATTGACTATTTTAAAGGATGTATGTATAGTTATTAGTTTTGGGGGGGTTTTTTGTGTTTTTGTTTTTTTTTTTTTTGAGGAAGATTAGCCCTGAGCTAACTGCCACCAATACTCCTCTTTTTGCTGAGAAAGCCTGGCCCTGAGCTAACATCTGTGCCTATCTTCCTCTACCTTATACGTGGGACGCCTACGACAGCATGGCATGCCAAGCAGTGCCATGTCTGCACCTGGAATCGGAACCGGCGAACCCTGGGCCGCCGAGAAGCGGAACATGTGCATTTAACCACTGTGCCACCAGGTCGGCCGCTAGTTATTAGTTTTGATTAGTGCATTTAGTATTTACACAATCTCTAGTCAATTTGTATCAACTCTAAAACATAATTTATTTGATGAAAATTATTTTCAAATAAATTTCTGTAAGTAAATAGGATATTAGTTGAGATTTTGAGTATCTTATGTAAATTCAAGTTTTAAAAATATTTATTAAAAGAGTAAAGCTTTTTTTTAATAAAAAGAAAAGACTGAGACATGACTACAAGTATTTCAATTCTATTAGACTTCTGACTGAAATTTAAGAAATGAATGTATACTAGGAAGAAAGGTATTTTGATACTCAAGTTGTTTTACAGGATTTATAATATAGATGTTTTTGTCTAAACAGTGAGCTCATATAACTTGAATAATTGTTGTTTTTATTATCTTCTATTTGTTCTATTTAAAATATTTTTAAAATTTTCTTAAACAAGCTTCTTAAAACAGAAAACTGTATGTATTATGTACCTATCTATCACATTGACCACTTCTGACTCCTCAACGAGACATCATAGGCTTGAATTCCATTTTATATAAAAAAAATAATATTATAGAAGAGAATGTATGCAACTCAGAGATGCAATGGGTAATGAAAGCATATCTGAGAAGTATTTTTTAACCCTTAGTGGTAAATGTAACAAATGTTTTTTAGGTGAGGAGGATTATTAATTGGCATGTATGTACTAAAATCTCCTCATTTAAAAATGGTTAAGTCCTACTATCATTCTCTTTATTTGGTTTTAAAATAGATTAAGAAGGCTGTCTTTTGCACTTTAAATGCTTGAAAAGATATCATTGAGTTTGTTATACATATACAAACACTTGTAACCTTTTTCTGTATTTTTAATGAATGCAGGAAAATAATATTCTCATTATAAAATAGTTTTAAAAATCATACATCTCTTTAGCACATGAAGACAATAGAGGAGTAGCCCAATTTCTATTTAAAATCTAAATTGGATTGATTCAAGTGCAATTCTATTATTCTTTGATGTCTACAATGTTCCATACCTTAATACTAATTATAACTATTCATTATTCCTAGAATTATAAATGTCATTTGACTATTTTAATATGTATATATTATGCCTTAATATGAAAAACAAAACAATTTTTAAATTTATAAAATTATTTTTCACTGTTAGATTTCATATGCATGAAAACCTAAACACATAATATGAACTTATTTTAATATTTGAAGATTTCCGTATTACTGATATTGGGGACAAATTATCAAAATAATAAATTTAAATATGCCTTTATGAAAGCAGTCTCATTAGACAATAATTTTAAGGGCATTGGAAAAATATTTTCTGTATAAAAATTACCAGGTGGCTAACAAAATTGCAACATCGAAATGAGTTACATCTTGTGAAAATATATGATTTTTATGTCAATCAAAATTAATGAAATATATATTTTTTCCATGAAATCAGACAGACATGGATTTATAACATGGCTGCATTAGAGCAATGACTGTGTTTTGTTGTCCTTATAACAGGAAAATTGACAGGCTTTTCGTCTTAAGTCAAAAGGTATTCTGAATATAGCAAAAGCCTCACAAATTATTTGTAAAGTGTAGGGTTTCATATTTAGTGTACCAATAATACAGAAGATACCTTTATAGTCAACTCTTAATAAGTGCTTATTATACCCTATCTTTGAAACATTTGTACCTAAATAATTGAAAAAAGTACTTTCACACTGAATTTAAATACTATGTAACTCTGTCATATAATATGGCATGTAGTTATCTAGATTTTTATGTATTTATGTATGTATTTCAGGTTCCCTAAATTTTAACAAATACTGCAGTTAAAGCCAAATATGACATAGTTAACTCCTAGAATGAGCATTATTCTTGTCCCTAAACTGCCATTGAGAGAAGGCTATTTCTCCAGAAATGCTGAGTCAGAGTTGTGAGAGGTGTGAAGGGCTGAGCAGTCCATCTGAGTCATTAGCCTGCTCGGAAACCTAGAAAAATCATTTCACTGGACTGTTCAGGAGGATGATTCCCCGGTTGTTAGAAACACTGACTACAAAAAAAAGAAAAAAAAATACAAGAAAAATCCCCCAAAATCAGTATAAAAAGGAAAAAGGGCTTACTCAATACAAATAACATCACAGAGGCTTCCATTTCCCTGATAAGCATTCTGCTAGTTGGCTGAAAATGTTCTGTTCCTATAGGGGCTGTTGTAGCCCCTGGAAAAGCTCACTGCTTCCTTCTGTCAAAGATCCTTTGTGAAGTCAGGGGCCTTCCTAAGATTCACCTGTCGTGTTGGCTTCTGCTGACACAACTCACCTCCACAAGCTCTTGGAGTTACCTGCGGGACCATCCCTGCTCGCTTCCTTGGCTTATTCACTGTGGAATGAAGCCGGCAGACTGGTTCCTATTCTTCACAAGTCTGCACAGGTCCCACAGGAGTCTTGAGAACTTACCATGGTCAGGCCAGGAGTGATTAGCTTTTTCAGAAGATTGATCAGAGTCAGGAGAATAAATTTATTTGACTGTTTACCGAATCTAATCCTTTTCTCTGGATCTTTTCCGCAGCTGAGCTTCAGCAGACTTGTTTCTACAACCCATTCTTAAGGAACTATATTTTATGGGTTAAAAATGATTCTCGTAGGGGCTGGCCCCGTGGCCGAGTGGTTCAGTTCACGTGCTCCGCTGCAGGCGGCCCAGTGTTTCGTTGGTTCGAATCCTGGGCGCAGACATGGCACTGCTTATCAAACCACGCTGAGGCAGCATCCCACATGCCACAACTAGGAGGACCCACAACGAAGAATATACAACTATGTACCGGGGGGCTTTGGGGAGAAAAGGAAAAAAATAAAATCTTAAAAAAAAAATGATTCTTATAATTTTCTACTTTAGATTTATCATTAGAATGCAAGGCAACAGGTAAATCACCTATGGCTGGTTAAGACATGCATTTGAACTGTATCCTTTACCTCGGATTCTAAACACTTCCCCAAGAAGTCATCTATCTCAAGGCTCTCGTTAATTTCTTTTCCTAAATACTATCTATCCAAAAATGTAAAATTAAACAAGGAAGTCTCTGGAGGTAGAAATCTAATAAAATTGTTGAAGCCTTCAGAAATGCAGAAAAACGTGACAGAGTTTAGCTGGAAATTGACATGCATATCATGGGATGCAGCATGAGTAATATTCATGTGGGAAGTCAAATGAGACTGTTAATGAGATGCATAAAAACATGAATAGTTCCAGTTGAAGAAAACTTTCCAAATATGAATTCAAAAATTACCAAGAACGTGTAAAAGATAATCAATCTTTCAGGATAGCAACCTGCTTTTGTTTCCCTCCAATAAAAAATATGGGGCATGGCAGCAACCAGTAGGAATTTTTAATTTGAGCTAAATGGATCACTAAACACCAGAACCAAATTCAAAATGAAGCATTATTTCCCTTTCCTGCAACTCGGTATCAACAGGAAACACACTGATTTTTAAAAAATAGTTTAAATCAGCCTATTTATGGAGGTGGGCAAGATTCTCTATGGGCTAATGTATAATAATAATCATTCAGAATAATTTTTTTATTAATGCACATGATGTGTAAATATATAATATCAGGCCAGGTGGTAGAGCTTTTCGTTTCTAATAAGGAAAACACATCACAAAGTAGATTCACCATTCCTACAGAATTTATGAGAAAGAACTCTTACCTGACATGGTGAATTACGTTTAACTGTACCTTTAAAATTATTTTTGCTCATTTTGTGCTAATTCATTTGATTTTGTATTTTCAGCAGTACCTGGCAGAGGAGTTGAATAAACGGTTGTTGCCTTGAAAAAATATGTTCTTCAGCCCAATTATGGATAAGACACCACTTTAATTTACTTAATATTGAAATATATCCAAGACTAGTTGATGATATCCCTTTAGGATGGCAAGAGATGGTGGCACACTTCTTCAAAGCCGTGAGACAGGTGCTTTTCAAGGTTATTTTTTCATGTTTCTGATAGGTTTCCTAATGGATTCAAGAGAATGTTTTCCAGCTTGTTTGACGTGAATTTCTTTAACTGGACTGCCACCATTATCTGTATTTTCTGAAATATTTAAATAAAATTAAAATCAATTTGTGGTTATTAAATATTTATGCAGCCCTCGATGTTTCTAATATATCAAACATATGCAGAATGGTTGGCCACAGGCTGAGCACAGGTTAATCTAAATGCTTGGTGAACAGAATATTTGAAACATGCGTTATGGTAGTCATAAATAAAAAGTCTGAATGTCACCTACCTCCAGAAGGCATCAGGAGTGCCTAAAAATATCCTGGGCTTATTTGGTGCATCTGATACCGAATATGACTCAACTATTTTTAGATGTTGCTTCAGAAAGAAGCTGAGGCAACAGTGCCAGGATTTTAACAGTGCTTAGATTTGGCAAATATACATAATACATAATTCAGTGTCTGGAACTCTGATTGCCCTGAGGCATCTAGACTGGCCACCAGACTCTAGGTCACTCAGTCCTAATATGAGGGGCCAGCAACAACTGAGAAATCTATGTGCCCTTGGCCCATTATTTGGCCGGAAGCTAGTTTTAGGTAAACAAATAGAGGAACTTAAGTGTTAAAAAAAAGAAAGAAACAAAGGTAACAACCTATCTTACGATTAGTTTCTGCCATCCTATTTGATGGTTAGAAGCTTTTCAGGTGAACAGCCTGTGGTTTCAGTGCCATCATGTGCAGTCTTAGGTGGTAAAACATAGTTAAGTTTCCACATTCTAGCGTTCTGCCTCTCCTCCTCTGTTAACTTTCAAATTATGTTAGCCGACCTGAACTAACCACTCTACTCTTTCATCAGAAACAACTGAAGTGGAATCTCTTTACCAAATTTGGAAAAAAATAATTTAAAGCTTAGCAAAACAGCTCTCATTCATATAATCACCAAAGTCAAATCCACACCATTCATTAATTCCCATTATGTCTAGAATGAGAAAAGCCACTTATCTGGAACAGGATTGAGAGAAGTAAAAAGATAAAAGCATGTCCCTCCCGTCCTGATCTGCCTTGTCCAGTAAAGACTCCCATTAGCCCATCAGCCATTTTGAAAAGGAGAGGAAAAGACGGTTGAAGAGAAAGGGAATCAGAAAAGACAGCATTGAGAGAACAAAATAGGAGAGAAGTTATTTATAGCAGTTCATACATTACTAAAATTGTAAAAGCAGGAATCCATTCTGCTTGGAGTCCTGATCTGATCTGAAATAATGATAGCATACGGCTTTTCTAAAAACTCATATGTGAACCTTGCAAATTTTCAGAAACAATAACAGAAATGAGGAATGCTCTTTAGCAATGCAAATATCAGTAGGCACCAATTTTTATATATGGTGCCTTGCACCTGTTGGTCACACAGGAAGGGAACCCTGTGTGACTCAGGAGTGCTGCTCCCTCTTCCTTGCAGGTCCCAAAGCAAGCACTCATGCCCTTTCCGACCCCAGTCAGGTCCAATTAGCCAGAGTGGGAAAGAGGCAAGCAAGTGAACAAAAAGAATGCAGGTGCCATCTCCTCCCTTTGCCTCTCACCCATCACAACTCTGCCTCTGCCTGCTGCCCGGCTTCTGCTCCCACCTGCTGGCACTTTGACTGTAGATATTCCTAACAGAAGAAGGTGAGGCAGGTTGAAGGAGAGGACACGTGCCCAAAATCTCAAGGTGAAACTATGCAGATATTTTAATTTTTTTCCATAGAAACATTCTTATTCACTTCTGTTGGGTTGTGTCATGCTGAGGACTATGCCTCAGGCACGATGGGTTGAAGGGCTTTTGATGGACTGGCCTAATGTCTGGATATTAAAGAGTGTACTCTGAGGAATAATAGTTCTACCAGGCCATTAGCAAAACAAAACTAAATAAAGTGATGTGTGCTCAAATAGAGTTTAGAAAACAATTCCTTCTGAACCTCTCCTCTTTAATATTTACAATGCACATTAGCATATTAAAGGTTCTGAGAAGTCATAAATTTAAAAAAGTCATCTATTGATATTGCTTTCCCAGACCTTTCATAAACAGGAAACTTTTACCCTCGTGAAATCCCTCTTAACACCTTAGGAAACATGCTCTGTAGCATGAGTCCACAAATACTTTCCATCAGGGCCTGACAGTAAATATTTTAGGCTCCTTGGTAGGGTTGTCAGGTAAAATATGGGGCACACAGTTACATTTGAATTTCAGATAAACTATGAATAATTTTTAGGAAAACTATGTCCTCAACATGTCCCAAACGTTATTGGTGGTATTACCCTGTCTTTTTATTTGTTAATTCTGGAACTCTACTCTGTGGGCCTTACAGTCTTTGGCGGTTCCTCAGCCCTGGTGTCTTGGTGCAGAAGCAGCCACAGACGAGGCACAAAGGACCAGGCATGGCTGTGTTCCAATACAACTTGATGTATGAACACAGAAATTTGAATGTCATATAATTTTCATGTGTCAGGAAATATCATTTTTCTTTTGACACATTTTTCAACCATTTAAAAAATGGAAAAACCATTTTTAACTTGCAGGCTATACAAAAACAGGTGGCAGACTGACTGTGGCCCGTGGGCTATAGCTTGCTGTGGCCGGAATGCTTTCTGAACTAATAGGACTTAAACAAGTGGCTTCTTGTGATAGAACTGATTGGGAAGGCCAGGTAGGCAAGTACCTATATCTGCCTTAGGACTGATTCATCATCCAACCGCTCAGAGAACTGAGTTTTGAGTTCTGCCAAGGAGCGTCACCTGTTTCAGACTCACCTATTACAGGATAAATCAGAACTGAAATGGCTCCTATAGCAGCAGGCAGGGCACCCTGGTTTGGGAACCGCCCCTGATGTGCCTGGCATTTAGCAGACCACATGCCCCCTCCATCTATCACAAAGCACAACCACATACCAACTCACCACACAGTTAGAGCCTGAATGCCTACACCAACATTTTAGCTATTTTTTAAAAATTTAAATGAACAAAGTGAAACAAAAAAAAACCCATTTTAACAGATAAAAACTTGAACATAATAATAAAAAACCTTACCTAAAACAGGAGTGACTCTTTCCCTCGAAATCACTGAATTATATTTGCACCCAGAGTCTTTGGCAGGAAGACGATCGAGAGTAAATTCTCCCACAGTCGGTTTGACCTCAAACCATTCTATAAAATAGAAACCCACAAATTCTTTCTTAAAAATTCACTATGGCAGTTGTCAATATAAGACACTATAATTTAAAAATTAAGCAAATTATTTAGACATCTGTTTGATCATACCCCTGAGAGTACTGTGAATACATAGGTTAACAACCCTCTCCCTACACTGCTCACATCTTTGATGCACAAAATAGTTGCCTTAAAAAGTTACTTTAAAGTAATATCTTTATATTCCTATAGTATTTTGGTAATTTTTTATTCAGTAATAACAATATGTATACAGAAATGTGAACAAATCATATGTTTACAGCTTGATGAATTTTCAGAGTGAATACACCTGGGGTACCATCACCCAGATCAAGAAATAGTATATTACTAGCACCCCCAATTCCCCCTACTGTCTCTCCCTACAGTACCCTAAAAAGAAAACACTATTGTGACTTCTATTATCATAGGTTAGTTTTACCTATGTTTATATTTCATATAAGTATAATCATACAGTCTATAATACTTATAAGTAGAATCATACAATCTATTTTCAAACATATTTATACTATAAAAATAGTTGACAAAATTATTTTTGTTCCTGTATTTCTTACTACCTAATTCTACAAACTGCCACACTTGGGCATCAGTTTCCCCGTGCTTCTAAAGATCACTTGTTCCTCTGCAGCTCACCCTGCACTGAGGCTTGAAGAAGTGTCTAAGGTAATTTCTACACATCAGCCATACCCTGTTCACACTAACTACAACCCTGGTCAGTGACATTCCCAGCACTGTAATCATGACAATTAATTACTTTGGCTGCTTAAAATCGGCAGTCTCAAAAATCAAGGAGGTGATAATGGAATACTATTCAAGAATCTGAAGGGTTGTGGTGATCCATGGCTAAAGGGAAATTGTGTTCTAAAGAAGACAACAGAGACACCAGTTAGCTTTGCACGAAGATGGACTTTTAAACAGAAGATTAAATAGAATAGCTGTGTTTTGTTCTAGAAATTCCCACTAGAACCAATGAGTAGAAGTAATAGTGAGATAGATTCAATGCAAGCAAACATTAGGTATAAAAAATAATGATATCTGATTTGTGGTGTTAAAAAATAACTTGACAAAACTGAAATGCTGGACAGCAAAAGAACTGAAGTGGGGTAGAGAGCTGGCAGGGAGTGGTCAAGGCCATAATGTTCTAAGCTTCTTATAGTTTGAGGAAGAGAGTAAAGATATTAATTTTAGACTAAGATAAATACACGCGTTAAAATTTCTAGGGTAGCACTAAAAAGAGTCAAAATACGAAATTTTCCAAATTAGTAGGAGGAAAAAAGTCTTGGGAAAAAAAATTCAGTCCAAAAGAAGAAAAGCTGGGTGAGACAAAAACAAGAAACAGAAACAGAGAACAAATCAAAGGCACAAAATACTGTAATATGAGAGATATGAATGCATATACAACAATAAGCTGTATTACTTAAGTCAAAGCAATAGAAGTCACAGTAAATGACATAAGAAAGGAGGCACGCATGCAAAGTTGACTAGAGCTCAGAAACAGACCCATATTTACAAAGAAACTTGAAACATTTGAAACATGAAGGTGGTACAAACCGATGGGAAAAGAACAAACTATTCAAAAGATGATGCTGAGACAATTGGTTCTCCATTTCAATTGCAGACCAATTATGACTTTAAAAGTGAAAGGCTAGCCCCTTATCAGATGTACGATTTGCAAATATTTTCTCCCCTTCCATAGGTTCCCTTTTCACTCTCTTGTTTCCCTTGCTGTGCAGAAGCTTTTTAGTTTGATGCAATCCCACTTGTCTATTTTTGCTTTTGGTGTCATATCCAAAAAGTCATTGCCAATACCAATGTCAGGAAGGTTTTTCCCTATATTTTCTTCTAGTTTCAGGTCTTAAGTTTGTCTTCAATCCATTTGGGCTTGATTTTTGTATATGTTGTGAGATAAGGTTCCACTTTCATACTTCTGCAGTGGATATCCACTTTTCTCAACACCATCTATTGAAGAGCTTTCCTTTCCCTGTTTGTTCTCGGATCCCTTGTTGAAGATCAGTTGACTGTAAATGTGTGGATTTATTTCTGGGCTTGCTATTCTGTTCCATTGGTCTATATGTTTTTTATGCCAGTACAATACTGTTTTAATTACTATAGTTTTGTGGGTTTTTTGACGAAGATTATCCCTGAGCTAATATCTGCCACCAATACTCCTCTTTTTTGCTAAGGAAGATTGGCCCTGAGCTAACTTCTGTGCCCATTCTCCTCTATTTTATACATGGGACACCTGCTGTAGCATAGCATGATAAGAGGTGCGTAGGTCCACGCTTGGGATCCGAACCAGCACACCCTGGACTGCCTAGGCAGAATGTACAAACTTAGGCACTATGCAAACATGCAGCCCCTTAATTACTATAGCTTTGTAGTATATTTTGAAATCAGGAAGTTTGATGCCTCCGGCTTTGTTCTTTCTCAGGATTGCTTTGGCTATTCAGGGTCTTTTGAGGTTCTGTATGAATTTAAGATTGTTTTTTCTTTTTCTATGAAGACTGCCTTTAGAATTTTGAGAGATTTCATTGAGAGAATCTGTAGATGACTTTGGGTAGTATGGACATTTTAACAATATTAATTCTTCTATCCCATGAACATGGAATGTCTTTCCATTTATTTGTGTCTTCTTTAATTTCTTCATCAATGTTTTATAATTTAAAGTGTACAAGGGGTTAATATCCAAAATATATAACGAACTCATACCACTCAATAGCAAACAAAACAAATAACCTAATTAAAATTGGGCAAAGGACCTGAATAAACATTTCTCAAAAGAAGCCTCACGAATGGACAACAGGTATGTGAAAGGTGCTCAGCATCACTAGCCATGATCACTAACCGGGGAAATGCAATTCAAAACCACAGTGAGTATCATCACACACCTGTTGGAATGGCTACTATCCACAAGACAGAAGATAAAAAAGTGTTAGCGAGGATGTGGAGAAAAGGGAGCCCTTGTGCACTGTTGGTATGTATATTGGTGCAGTCACTATGAAAAACACTATGGAGGTTCCTCAAATAATTAAAAATAGAACTTCCATACGATCCAGCAATCCCACTTCTGGGTATGTATCCAGAGGATACAAAATCAGTATCTCAGAGAGATATCTGGACTCCCATGTTCGTTGCACCATGAATCACAATAGCCAAGATATGGAAACAACCTAAATGTCCAAAAATGGATGAATGTATAAAGAAGATGTGATGTGTATACATGTGTATGGAATACTAATCAGCCTTTGAAAAGAAGGAAATCTGACCATTTGTGCCAACGTGGATGAAACTGGAGAACATTATGCTAAGTGAAATAAGCCAGACACAGAAAGACAAACACTGCTTCACTTTTGGATGGAGTCTAAAGTAGACCAGAGAAGCAGACAGTGGGTTGGTGGTTGCCACGGATGGGGTGGAGGCGGACAGGTGGAGGTGGAGGTCAGAGGGTACGAAGTTTCAGTTATTCAAGATGAGTACATTCTAGAGGTCTACTGTACAGCATCGTGACTATGGTTAACAACGGTGCACTGTATACTTGAAGTCTCCTCAGAGAGTCGATCTTGTGTTCTCACCACACGAAGAAAGAAAGAACAAAAATGGTAACTGTGAGGGGATGGATATGACTGATCGTGGTGATCATTTCACAATGTGTATATGTATATATATCAAAACACCAAGTTGTACACCTTAAATACATACAATTGCTATTTGTCAATTATATCTCAATAAAGCTGAAAAAATTGAAAGTGAAAGACTAAACTTTAGTGAATTTAAATTTTGGAGAATCTATTTATAACCTCAGGATGCAAACAGTATTAACTATGAAGTTTGTATTCATTTTTCGTTTCTGCCATAACAAATTGCCATCAATTTAGAGACTTAAAAACAACAGCCATTTTTATCTCACAGGACAGAAGAATGGCTCTTCTATTTGGGGTCTCACAAGGCTCAAATCAAGGTCCTGGCAGGGTTGCATTTCCTTCTGAAAGCTCTGGGGATGGATCCTCTTCCAAGCTCACTCAGGTCGTTGGCAGAATTTGGTTCCTTCCATTTGTTGGATGGAAGTCCCCGTTTCCTCGCTGGCGGTCAGCGGAGGGTAGTTGCTTACTCCTGGAGGTTGTGCCGGGTACCTTCTCTTGCTTTCCGCGTGGCCCCTGCAGCAATGGCAGGTTGAGGCTCTCTCGCACTTCATATCTCTTTTACTTCTCCTTCTGATGCCTCTCTCTGATTCCACTTGGAGAAAGATCTCTGCTTTAAAGTGCTCATGAGATGAGATTGGACCCACCTGAATAATCCAGCACAAACTCCTTACTTTATGGTCTGCAATTTTAACTATATTTGCAACGTCTCTTTTGCCATGTAATGTAATATATTCATAGGTTCCAGGAATCAGGTCGTGAACGACGTAGGGGCCATTCTGCCTACTACAAAGTTTGATAAAGTCCACTGAATTAAAGTTCAGACATATATATGAATGAAATTGAGAATAACATAAATAGTACACATAAACTATTTTTTAAAATCAAGGAAATTATAACAAAGGTAGTAGGCTCATGGTTCCTCTTAGAAGGAAGTGTGGAGAATACAGTCAGAGAAGGACACATAAGACAACGTAAAAATATGGATAACTTCATTTCTTAAACAACAAAAGGATACATGTGTTTATTCATTGTTGTTAGTCTTATTTAAATTGTACATATACATTATATGCATGCATAACAAATTTCAAATCAAAATTTTAATGTTTAAAAACATACAAAACATTAATTATAAATATAAAATATATATATAAATATAAAACACAAAATTAAATATAAAATTCTACAGCAGGATTAACAACCTGAATTCTTTCTCTACTCATGAGTTCATGAGTAGAACCAGAAGTGAGAATAAATCAAAGAGAAACAAGAAGTGACATGAGATGGAAGAATGGACAGAGTGAGGGAGGACAAAAACCAGAATATCTCTCCCACAGTTTGGGGAGGGAGTTAAAGTAGCTTCCAGAGACTACAGAGAAAAATGGGTCTTTTCTTCAGAAAATTGGGTTCAAAAGAGAAAGAAGTCCTAATGACCTGCATCTGCCTCATTCCCCAATGGTTTGGGTACCACAGCAATGACAAGGTCTCTAGGTGTCTGGAATCAAGGGAGACAAGATTCCAAGACACAAGTGGTGTCCTGAATTAGTGTTAGAAAAGCAAAAAAAGAGAAAGTTCACTCACTTTGCTGTCTGCTGGGCCTCTGATGGCATGTGCTTTGAATGCTTTGAGAATTATTTCAGTAGTGCTTCTGGAAAGTTGCCATGGGTTGCCCCAATCTGCCTTTCCATCTAAATACCAACAAGGCTGCTATGGAGAGGATGACACTGACCACACCTAGAGAACATCTAGAGTGAGTCCTGGTGACCCAGGCTCTTCCTAAAGTGCTGATACCCTGCTGAGCCCCTAAACATGCCCATCCTCTTTAGTGACTTGAGTTGATATATGAACCTATTGCCCACCAAATTTTACGTGAACAGAGTCACTAACATTTTTCTTAAAAGTGTCTATACACTATGTTAACCTATGCTTTCATCAAAAAGAATGAATTATAACATAAACCACACCAATGATAATAATTCATTCTACTGCTAGCATAAGAGAAGGATTTTCCCTTTAAATCGGTGACAAAAGAAAGCAGTAATGGGACAGTGGCAGCCTTTTCTTTCATCTGTGCTGAAGAATAGTCTCATTAAGTTTGGAAGAACTCAGTTGACCATTTTCAAGGAAAACTTACTTGGATTCAATTTTCTGCTTAATTTTCTTTGCAACATTTGTAAAAGGAAGAGGAAGTCTACTTTAAGTTCATTGCTGAGCCTGTTGGGATTACTGATTAATTCTGATAACCTAATGTTATTCTTTATAGACTTCGACGCTGTAGACCTGGGAACCAGGGGCAACTGCATCTGGTAACTATAGTCTGTGAAATTCACGAGGTCATCCTGGATACTTCTAATTCTGGAAAAAAAAATAAAATACTGTTGACAAGCCACATTTTATTAGTGAGATTTATATTATCAAAAGTTTCATATTAAATTATATTACTAGAAAATTCCAAATAACTCACTCTCGATGTGTTAACAGGGTGTAAACCTCTTGTATCAGTATTTCAGGTACTCCGGCTTTACAGTGAATTGTTCCATGAATTAGTTCTTTAGGTAATTTAAAATTTTTTTTTGCCAGGAACTTTAACAGCAGAAAGAAAATATTTTCATCATAAGAAGTTCTATAAAAATCTCCAATTATCATGAATTCGCTTTAATCCCCCTTTTACCTTTCAACTAATTTTCTGATGTTTAATGTGTTAGTTACAAAAAGATATTACTATTCAGCAAGAAAACCAACCATTACAGCTTGCTCCAATTTGAAATGAGTATGCTCAGTTTCCTAGGTGACTCAAGACATAAACTTTAGCAAGCTTCTTTTCCATCCAAGGAAACGAGTCGCCAGCTCAGCGGCACTGTATCCTAGCACACAGCCCCTCCACACACATACGGATATCCAGGACAGCTTTTAAAACGTAAACTTCTCAGCAGTTGAAAGTATCAGTGATTGCTCATTTACCTTTTCCACCTGTGCCCAGTTATCCAACTTGACTTTTAAAGAAGTTCCGTTTGCAAAGGAGGACAGTTTAAGGTCCCAGGGGTAATATATAGTGAATATTTCTGCTATCAGGAAACCATTTGAAAAATCCCTGATCCATAGCAATAAGGAAAAGAAATAAAATGTAGTTACTTACGCAGTTTGTATTATTTTACAGTTAATTAACATCAATCTAATAGTCCACACTGACAGCCAGTAACGTAAAATTCGAATTTCTTTGGATCATTTCTCTGAGGAGACCCTGCTAGGGAATAGCGTATGGGTAAGACTAGATTGCACCGAAGGCCTCGGTGTTCTTTTCATAAACCCAAACTATTGATTTGTATTGAATCTGGGTTTTAACAAGATCTCCAGGTGATTCCTATGCACACCGAAAATTGCCGGCACGTCATTTTTAAGGAATAACGAAATAGTAAACCAGAGTCCTTATCTGAAAAAAAAGTGTTCATCTTCATTTTTATGGAATTCACTTTCCATTCCCAGAGCAAATATTAACTGCCAGTTACGTTCAGGGCGGCTGTGGTTAACCCAGCAAATTTTTTCAACCCCTGATAGCCCTCAAATTAAATACCATCTCTAACGGAAGGTACACTGATGCCCACTAGTGTTAACGTCCAGTGTCCCTAAAGAAAGAATCTTGACTATTTTAATATTTTTGTAGTCACCCAAGCATTCTGTATTAGCTTAAGTTTAAAATGGAATGAATGAATGAATGAATGAACGAATGAAATGGTTCATCCCAGTTTTTTCAGGCCCTTTGCCTAAGAGGGTAAGGTGTGCTGGGGTGTGTGGTGGGTGGGCTGGGGTCTGGATCTGAAACCTAAGCTCGGCAGGGGTGGGCGATCCGGGGCGAGCGGCCGAGGGGCGGCGGGATGCCCGGAGGCTGGGGAGGCGCCCGCCCAGGCGGCCCGGCCGGGTGGGCTCGCTCCGGCACCTGTTGATGTTCCTGGGGAAGAAGCTGAGGTCCAGGCCCTGGAGCCAGCGCAGGACGGACCGAGACAGGCGCGAGCTCTTCGGGGGATGCGGATAGGCCACACCCTTCTTAGGCCTCCCTCGGATGGGAGATGCTGGCTGTGGCGAAAGGGAAGGTGACTTGGGGACGGCTGCCGCCGGCTGTGTCACAAGCCGTCCTCCCTGGCCCGCGGCAGCCATGTCGCTTTCTGGGTTTCCATGGCAGCATCGGGGCGGGGCGGGGCCTCGTGGGGGCGGGGCCTCAGCGCGGGCGCCCTAGGCCTGGAGGGTCCCGCAGTTTGCGGACCCAACGCCCTGCGTTGGGGGACGCGCATCCCTGGCCCCACTGGGCGTGGACGCAGTCGGGGGAGTTTCAGCTTTGGGCGGAGCTTTCAATCTCAGTTTCAGTTGGCCTCTCAGAACTTCCTCCCTCTTCAGAAGTTTACATTCTAAATGCTGTAGTTTCTGCCCAGCCGAAAGCCTGTTTTCAACCATGCATTTTGAGGAGGCTGCGCGGAGGCTCCGGGGGCGACAGTTTTTGTTTGGAAATTGGAGACGATACAGTTTTTGCTCCAAAATGCCAGTGAAGAAATCTTCAAAATTGAGATGAATAAATGTTCAACGTCTAGAAAATTTAACATAGCTATTTTCTTAATTATTACGTTGCGTTCATAAAAATGACCTAATATTTGACAGCATTTTATAAGTTGGGTTTTCACACTTCACATAGATGGCCAGTATACGTGGTTCATGCATTCAGTCAGCAAACATTTATTGGGTTCCTGCCATGAGCCAGGCACTGATCTAGTACTTGGGGTTTATCAGTGAACGATGCAGAAGAAAAAAAAATGCAGAGCAGGTGTATACTATTATAAATTAAAGATTTACTCAACAAAATTACCAAAATCCTTTAAAAACTTTTCAGCAAAAAAAAATCAACTAATGTGGCATGTAGATACACATTCTCATGCAAGATAAAATACAGGATAGATCTTGATAGTGGAGCTATATAATATTTTGTTGAAAGTTTATTCATATACATGTTTATTAACAAAGTAAATCAATGTGTTTGTAAATGATTAAAAAGAGAAACAAAAATGAAGCTATACAAGTGTTTGGTCTTTTCCCAGTGAGGTTTTTCATGAATCATTTATTCACTTAATGAATTTGTTTTGAGGAACTATTATTCTGTGCTATGCTGGGCACTAGATCTTCGCTACCCCGGATGGTAGACACTAGCCACTTGGGACTATAAAATAGATTTAAATAAAGTAAAATGAGTAGCACTGGCTGCATTCAGTTGCTCAATCACCACGTGTGGCTAGTGGCTGCCATATTGTACAACACTATCATTGCAGAAAGTTCTCTTGGACAGCTGTGCACTAGATTATTTATAGAGGGTACAGAGATATAAATATCTGTAAAAAGATCATGGACACTGAAAAGCTCTGCCATGGTAAAAATATAATCATATGAGGGAGGAAGCCAATAATTTGGCCTGAGGGAGTCTAGGAGTCCTCTCAGAGGAGGTGACCTTTGGTTCAGATCTTGAATTGGTTAAGACACAGGCTTCAGAGGACCAGCTCTACTTTTTATTAGTTATGTGACTTGAGAGGCGTTATTTAACCATGTTTATTTGTAAAAGGTGGAAATAAATATCCCTCATAGGGTTGTGTCGAGGACTAAACAAGCAAGTTAAATATGCAAAGAACCTAGAACGGGGGCTGCACATAGTCAGTGCTCAGTAAGGAGAAATTATTGTTTTTAAGATGATGGTGGAAATCTGTGGGATGAAGACGGGAGGGGAGGATTCCACACTGAATGACTAATGTGAGCAAAAGCATAGATGATATCTGTGATGTGAGCGTTTTTAAAAAAGTTTTAGGAAATAATAACCCATTAGAGTTGAAGAAAATGTTCAGGCTTTTGCATGGGGCTAAACCAAGATTTAGGCGGTAATAGCTAGAGAGGCAGCCTAGGCCTATAGACTGGGGTTTAACTGAGACGTTTTCCTAAGGAGTTAGAATTTTTCCTGTAATAAATGTGCCATTTGTTAAGCAAATACGTCTCTGGTTCCAACACATCTTTCTATATACTGCCCTGTGGAGCTGGAACTCGACGATGGGATTTCTCCTTTGCTAAGAGTTGTATTAAATTCTGCCAATAGGGGGAACTAGAGAGTGACCAGGAGGCCACAGGAAAGGAGAAGGGATTTGTTTTTCCCCTTTGCTTGTTGTTCGTGTGTAACCACAACAAAGCTTCATCTGGCAGTGGCAGCTAGTTCCAGTCTCCAACTTTTTTTAGCTCTCGTGGACCAGGTTTCATCATACTCCTTCAGAGGTTTTAGTAACCACTGGGCAGTGGCCTTCAGGATTCCGAGTTCCAGATTTTACTCTAGGATCGCTCCTCGGAGCTCCTGAAGAATCACCACCAGCTGTGTGCCCTCCCGCTTCGGAAGTCAGTCCATAAGGCTTTTCCTTCAAGTTCTGGGTTCTTAGAACCCTAGCTTCTTCCCTTTGTTCTCTAACACTACAAGTAGCAATTTCTTCCGGAATCGTCTATCTCTGTCAATTTGATGGTCCCATTTTAGTTTTTTGGTTCTTCAGCGTCTGTTTAACCATTTCCTTATATGAAATTCTTCTTGAATTCATGGAGTGACTTCTGTGGTCTTGCCTGGATGCTGAAAGATGCATTGCTTCCTACCTGGAGTGAGTGAGGTTTCCCTCTACCACCTGCTCACCTATATCCCACTAAGGCATCTAAGGAACTTGCTGCTTCCTGTTCATCAGAGCCAGTGAGCATGATATCATTGACAGAGTGGACCCTTGCGATGTTCTCTGGGATGCTAAGACACACAAAACTCTCTGCTGCCCTTGTGGCGGAGAGCAAAAAAAATGAAATTGATTTGGCCTATGACAAGATCGTGAATGTGCATTATTGGTCCTGCTGGATAAAAGCAAACTGCTTTTGGTGGTTCTTCGCAGACTGTTGTAGAGGGGAAAATTGCTTTCCAGATCAATAGCAGCACAACAGTTGCTAAAGACAGTGGCAATTTATTCCAGTAAAGATACTTCAAATGGAAAAGCAGCCATCACAGGAATTACCTCCTGATTCAGTTTACAAGAATCCATAGTCGTCCTCTAAGATCCATCCAACTTCTGGATAAGTCGAATAGCCATCAAAGTCAGGAATCATTATTGACCTATCACTTGTCAAAAGAAAATTCAGAGAGCTTTACTTGATATGAGTATTTCGTTGAGCGAGCAGCAAATTGTTCTAGAACAAGGAGACTTCCAACTAAAGGAGGTTAGAAGCTGACTTTTGGCAGCTTTTAAGCGTGAATGCATAAATGCGTTGTTTTCTATTGTGACTGGTTGTTGGAAATTTGCACTCTTGTTCACTGCATAAGCTCCTTGTTTGTAACCAGTTAGCTAGGAAGCTGTAAGGTCACAATGACACAAAGAAAGCTTAAAGTTTTGTTTAAGGTCAGGGTCAGCATTTTGGAATCAGGACAGTTCACGTTTTACTTACATGACTGTGGGTGTCTGGTCTTGGGGCGTATTCACACCGTGACCTCGGTTCTGATTTCTCTACAGCACATCTTAGCACCAACTCTCTGCCACTTCAGAGTTTGCTGGATGCAGATGGCAAGCATACACTGTGTTCGACTCAACTAGAGGCAGTGGTGCAGCTCTAGAGGGACCCGCCCCAGTCTAATTCTACCCACGGGGAGGAGGGGTTGGTCTTCCTGATTCTGGGGTTCAGACGGAAACTTCGCTTGGGCCTCCTCCTGAGCTATATCCTCCAACTTACACTATATCCATATCGAGGTCATATTTTGGCTTCCATCGACACACCTTTATTGTATTTTTCAATTTGGTCAGAATTTGGCCAGGAAAGAGAAATACTAATTATTGGGTCCCTCCAAGATCCCAATACTTTTAAAGATGGAAAATTGTATATAAAACAAGGGAGGGATTAAGAAAATGCAGAACAAAATATGCACATTTCTTTTAATATGTAAGCCTGATGCTTATCATAAATAGTGATATTTTTCTTTTGATATTCATCTTAGATATTAGAATACAGGATTTTTATAAATTGTAAATACTCATTGAATTTTGGCATACATATTTTATGTCTCTATTTGTGATCTACAAATCAATAGTACATGAATCTAATTTATCAAAAATTTGAGGTTTCTATGTGATTGTTTATAAAAAAGTTATTTTACACTCCACCATAATCATAATTTAAAATTCCTTAAGAGCTGCTAGTTTCATCACCTGGCTGAAAGTAGACTTTTCCTAGCAAGAAAGTTAGTTTTGATCACTAAAAATATGCAATATGATATTCATTTGAAGGTACCTGGAGTTTAATAGTTAATAGACTATTAGAGGAATAGAGGACTTTGGAGGCGTTCTAGTCTGGTTGGTCCTGTTCTAGAGTCATTAGTCCGTAGGATGCTTGAGGTAGTAATGGCTGGTTGGTGATGTTTGTCCTTAACCTATTTCCACTGTTTCAAAATACAAAGATTTGTAGTTGTTGCAGGGGTTGCGGTGATGTTACTGAATGTGTCTGCTAAAGAAAAAGGCTACAAGAGCTTCACTGCCTAAAGAAAGGACGCGGATTAACCGAAGATGTGCAGCACTAATCCCAGAGAGACAACCTTCCTGGCCCCAGGTTCCTGGGAGAGGTCCCCAACAAACTGTCAGATGACTGCTTAAGACGAGGACCCCATCACAATTTCAAGGTGCTCCATCTGGCAGCCCACAGAAGTTGTTAAGCAATCCTGACCTCTTTTAATATTCTAGGCTCTGGAAATGTACTTTCTGTCCACCAGGTGCAAGTAAACGCCACCAAGACCTGCACTGTCCCTGGTACTTACTGGGAATGGATGAATCGAAGGTTTATTCTACTAAAGATCATAAAGGATTTTACTTAATAATTGGTGCTTCATTGATAAATCTCCCATGGAGATTAATGGAATCAATAGAGAAGAATAAAAGAGGTTGAGAATCACTGGCCAAAAGAGAGAGAGTGAGCCCTAGAGAAGTTAAGTACATTATAATGGCCAGAATCAGGACTGGAAACACGCTATACTGAATTTTACTTCCATTCCCTTCTTTCTTCTGAAGTGTACTTCTCTCCATATAAAGACATATGGGATATTAGATCACACATGGCTTTTATTGTATTAAAATCTTTACCATCTATCTATCCGTTACCTACTTGTGTGCACTAGATACTCATTAAGTCTGTTGAAAAAGCGATTAATTTGGGTTATATTCATTGGCCACAGATGTACAGAATAAACTGTAGTAACAGAGACGTAAGTCTACGTATTTGTCACAATTATGTGCTGAGTGAAGGTTAGAATTTGGATGACTTTCACTGAGAGTAATTTATGGGCCTATTACGCAGAAGATTGGAGGGACGGTACTGTCAAGAAATGTGACAAGTATGAGATCTTCCCTGCTTGCAAACTAATAAGTTAGCTTGCCAAAGTTTCGTGGAGGCTGGCAGAAGACACGACACTGCTGGGTGGAGATACACTCACAGCAGAGGAGGCATCATGGCTCAGGTTTGTGCCAGTTGCCCTTGCCTCTCCAGTCCCACAGGGAGAAGCTTAGCACACAGTGGGTTCCATCATAGCCGAGGAGTCCTGAGCTTAGTAAACCTCAACTTTTATAATGATCTGCAAGAAAACCTGCCCAACCTTTTCCTGGAGGGAGACATTGTCTTTATTACACTGGTCAGTAAACAAACCTGCAGTCTACTCAGAGGGAAGACACCATATCTATCTTCTAATGCTATTCACTATAAACATTTTTGAAAAGATCGTTGTGAACAAAGGCTGCCACTGCCTCTGCTCACAAGACTTGCAGAAACACAAGAGACTCGTGACAGATGGGTCTACCCACAAGCACTACCAAAGAAATGCCCATTTTCTGGTCTCTACCATCCATTTTGGCTGCAGCATTGGACTACCTTTGTCTGCAGCTGTATTTAAACCCAATTTCTTAGAGTCTTACCCCAGAACTATATTTTATTTCATAATTGTCACTAGACTGTGGGTTTTCAGAGATGGTTACACCGAAAGAGTGTAATACAGTTTCTAAGGTGCTCATGATGGAGAAATATCTTTTAACACTTACACTGCCTCCTCATAATCTTTCTAAGTTAAAAGGCATAACCATGAGAATACAATAAACTAAATATATGAATTGGAAATGTTATTTATATTTAAACAAACTCAACTATAAACTTAAGTAAGAATACATCTGTTATCTAAATTACTGTTTAAGTATATTCTCTTCCAATGTCAGCGTCAGCTTCTTAAAAGTGACTGCAAGATTTAATCATTTGCTTAAATATTTTAATATCTCAGATGCTAAAATTAGTTTCAAGTGACTTTGACGCAGAGAGTCTAGGTTGTTTATCTTCCCTGAGGGCGGTTCACTCTCTCATATTCAGGCCAGATGCATATTAGAAGCATTTTCCTTAATAGAGTATTAAAAATCTATTTGGCCATCTCACGTCTGCATCCATATAGATAAACTGTGGATAATGTTCACCCTGTAATTGTAATTACAGCTCATGGTCAAGTCAGTTACAATCGATAATAGCTATAATGAGCTATCACCGTCACTTAACAAATGTAAACTCCAATAGGAACAGATATCTTTCTCCCTCCATAAATACATAGAGACTTAAATTAAAGCTTTCTAACCACATACACTGTGAGTATGTATGGGAATGAATCGAAGAGCTATAAAGTGACAGGCAAGTGTGGGAGGCCATTGGATCTACACTGTGATTGCTGAAGGTTAAACAAATGAAAGTTATATCAGTCAAGTAATCATTACTACAACACACAAGCTCACAAATCTCGGTGGCTTAACACATGAAAGGTTTATTTCTTGCTGACGTTGCATGTCTACTGTGGGTCTGTGGGGTGGGGAGTGGTTTCCACACACTCGGATCCAGGACGGTGCAGAGTGCTCCACCTGGAACGTGAGGCCTCTGAGGTTGCTGTGGCAAAGGGCCAGAGAGATGGAGGATACACACTGGCTCTTCAGCGTCCCAGCCTGCGAGTGATCCATGTCACTTCTGCTCATGTCTATCATGTCATCTCCCCATGCCTGGGAGGGAGACCTGGGAAGCAGGGGAGCCCATGGACTATGTAGTGAACACTAGTTATCTCTGTTGTGATTAGAATCCTCTTTTGTAAAGCAGTCTGATCCTCTTTGACGTGTTGCATTTGTGGACTTAAGAAATAATTCCCAGGGCTGGGCTGTGGCCAACTGGTTAAGTTCTTGTGCTCCGCTTTGTTGTTTCAGGATTTCGCCAGTTCATATCCGGGGCGCAGACATAGCACTGCTCACCAGGCCATGCTGAGGTGGCGTCCCACACAGCAGAACCAGAAGGACCTACAACTAGAATATACAGCTATGTACTGGAGGGCTTTGGGGAGAAGAAGAAAAAAAAAAAAGAAAGAAAAAGAAATAATTCCTGTGGATTTTTTTTGAAAACTCTACCATGACTCAATTTGGGGGACTATAGGTAGGAAATGATCTCAGAGATTTTATCTGTCAGTTACCATATTTCTTTACATTTTTTCTCATTTTCTTCCCTCCTGGTTAACTCAGAATTTTGACCTTATGTAACTGGAAGAATGAAGGTGTTAAATAGGAAAAATTTCCTGCTGGTGGGAAAACAGCCCTCCCACCTTCAGTCAATATCACCAATAGCGACTTCTGTATCCCACACGGAACTGCACGGGGTCCCTCCCAGTTCCTTACAAGATAAGGAAAAATGCGAACTGAGAAGTGAGGAGAAGAAATAAGATGGAAATCCTCGTAACTCCCTAGTAGGAAGTATCTATTTCCTACCTGTTATCTATTGCTGTGTAACAAAACCTTTCCCAAACTTAGTGGCCTGAGTTATTAAAAAATAATTTGTTTTCTCACAGTGATGTGGGGCAGCATCTGGGCTGGGCTCAGCTGGTGGTTCTTCTTGCGTGACGTCACTCAGGTGGCTGCAGCTCTCTGGATGCTCGACCTGGGCTGGAGGTCTATGAGGTCCTCACTCACCCACTCGGCATTGGTTGGTGCTAGTTGTTGGCTGGGCTTCTCTCCACATGGTTTCTTGTCCCTAAAGAGGCTAGCCCTGGCTTCTTCACATGGTGGTCTCAGGCCTCCAAGAGGATGAAAGCAGAAGGTGCAAGGTCTCTAGTGGTCTAGGCTCAAAAGTAACCCAACATCTCTTCCACCATGTTTTTAGTCACAGCAAGAAGCAGGACCAGTCCAAATTCAAGAGAAGGGGAAATAGGCTCTTGATGCAAAAGAGAGGAAGTCATATTGCAAAAGAGTGTGCACAGGGACAGAAGGAATTATTGGGGACATTCTGTAGACAATCTACTTCAGTTCCTCTATGCCCTTCAGGTCTTAAGTTTAATTCTGTTTCGTGCAGGATTCAAGAGAATAGAGGGAGAAGCTGCATTCACAAGGAGAAAAGCTAATTCTGCCTCCTGCCTTGTGAGGAGAGCTGTCTCCCTCCAGTTCTTTTAAGTCCTGGAATGGCACAAAGGAATTACATGAGAAAGTTCCATCTGACTTTCCCGAAGAGGAATACTCTCTTCCAGGTGGATGTTATTTACTGGTGTGTTAATAGCGTCACAGCAGAATAGGAACAGCAACATAATTTGCGGGGCACAGTGCAAAATAAAACTGCGGGGCCCATTGTTCAAAAATTAAGAATTTCAAGATGATGACAGCAGACCATTTAACCAAGCATGCGGCCCTCTTAAGTGTGGGCCCTGGAGCAGAGTCCAGCTCCGTGTTACCTAAACAAGCATATATGGGGGTGTTGATGATGTAATTTTTCCTCCTCATTCAGAACTCAAGAAGAAAGCTTGTGAGATTCTTTTCAATACCTTCAATTTTTTTTTTTTCCTAAGGAGAATGTAACTGAAAGTATAAAATTACTGTTTTCCATTTCCCCAGACTGAGACCATTTGGCTGAAAATTAAATTGCGTCTTTCCTTGCAAGGAGTAAATTCTTACCCAAGGCAATATGTCTTTATGCACATAACGGGTATGGATCTGCATAATAATTTGAAACATAACAATGTGACTTCACTGTGAGACAGATCCCTCAGAAATTATGAGGTAGTTACGAAATTATTTCTTTCCCTGTTATGAGTGTGAATTATAGTGTCCTTGAGAATTAATATTTGCCTTTAGGTGGTGTAGAAATGGGTGTGCGTTTAATTTACCTTCTGGGCAATAGAGAGTGTAAAAGGACGTCTACCCCTCACACTGATAGGGAGAGTCCCAGCCAGGACAGGTTTTGAATGCCTGAATCCACCCAGATTCCACTGCAGGGCTGCTGGCTTCATGAGCGTGGGAACTGTGTGGTGGCATGAAGCTCCACACTTAGAGGGGCACCGTCCTTGAGACTGATAAATTATGTAGCTGTTCCTCTTTTATTGTGAAATTATGAACCTGGATACCCCTTAACAGCCCCCAAAACTCCCCCCAAATATGTCTTCAGGCATTTGCATGTCAAAGGAATTATACCTCTTCTAATGAGGTCACTGCGGGATTATTCAACATCAGTGGTTCTCAGAGGGGACCACCGGAAACATCTGGAGACATTTGGTTGCCATAACTCGGGTGGTGGAGGAGGTGGTATGCTGACGTGGGTTGAGTGAGTTGAACCCAGAGATGCTGCTAAACATCCTACAATGCACAAGACAGCCCATCAGGACAAGATTTATCTGGCCCCAAATGTCCCAAATGTTGACAAATCCAGTTCTAGACAAATTCAAACTTGTGAAAATGTAGTGCAGAGGAGAGGCATAGATTCTGAGGTAAGTACGGTGCTGTGGGTAGATAGTGAGGATTCTTGAAAAGCATTGTGTGAGGATAACACAATGAATGAAATGCAGCTGCCTTCCCAGACCCGAGGACAGAAGGAGGGGGCGGGCAATGTTAGAACTATGTTCTACCAACACTTGTCTGGCCTGGAGAGATGGAGAAAGGAGAACAGCATATGTATTCATGAAGAGTGAGAACAGTGGTAATAAACAAAAGTTATAATTGTGCACTTGTCTTTAATAGATTTCATTTCCTAGTGTTCTTAAATGTTGTCGCTACAAGATAAAGTAGATAATGAAAAGTCGGCTCCTGCTTATGATGTGTGGACCTTGCGAGTAAGCTACTTTGTTGATCTGTAAAGGGGAGCAAAAACCCTCTTCCTTCCCTTCCTGAATTCTGAAACAATTCTGAAATCAGACAGAAGACTGAGGCACTTGGAAAAAATCCAGTCTATTACTGATAAGTTTTTATCTAAGAATGTGGCTTGTGTCTATGGGCCAAGGTCGTCCTAATACTGAGCCCAGAGGTTAAGATTGAGTGTCTGCCCAGTCTTGGGCAGTGCTGGACTAGGACAGGGCAGAATCAATGGCTGCAAACTGTATGGTTTAGAGAAGCAAAGCAAGCAGAGTGGGGGCTTGCTGCCCCTGTGGGTTGCTAAGTTCAGGTTGGGAGAGGAAGGGGCTGTGCATGCTCAGTTTCTCCTTTCAGCTTAGTCAGTCCCATTCAGTCACCCCTTCCCTTGGGAGGTGGGAGTGGTGGAGTATGCAGGCTGGGAGACCGAGGACAGACCCCAGAAATACTCTGCTAGAGGAGCTCCCTTCACCTGGGAGAGCAAAGAGGAATGGGAGAAAGACACCATCCTGCTCACATTGCAAGTGTTATCATTGTGCAGTCAGCCACCAGCCTTGGGGAAAGGGGACCAGTGGTGATGAAGCCTCTCCTTCTTATAATGAGAAGGGTAGGGGATGGGATCCAGAAGGGCAACTATAAGAAGACTGAATCCTTGCCACAGATGGAACTGCTAAGGGGCACAGACTTCACTCTCAAAATCCCTGGCTCCCCTCTTGAATAAGCAACTGAAGTTCTAGGCTTGAAAGATGATGTCATGTCCAAAAAGTTTGCTTCCTCCATGTTGAAGAATGAATCAACTGTAAGAATCCTGCCTTGAGCTCAGGAATGATCCATGGAGAGGTGGAATCACTGGTTCCTTGTTTGTCCACAGCACCCCTTTCCCCACAAAAAACCTCAAACTTTTCTTTTTTAAAAGTCTGGTGTAGGGTGTTAATTCCACCTTGTTTACGAGTAAGGGGAGATTGGGAACAATGTTTTCTCCATATCTTTATCCTTTTGGTCTAATTCAGGATGCTCACACTCTCATAAAGGAAGTTTGAGGACCTATCCTGCCATGCAGTCCAGCCTCAACTACCTCTGCAGGGAAGAAAACCCGTTCTTCGTTCCTCACGTTTCATACGTTCTCTGTCAACACTCCTCACGTTGGATAATTTTCTAGGACCCTGTAGAGGGGAAACATTTCCCCATGACGGGAGCTGTCCTCACATTGCCCAGAGTGACTCACCACTCCTCCTGCCCCGCATCAAATGATAGATTTTAAATCCTCTCCTGGGTGATATCAAGTTCTATGCCTCCCAAGAACCCAGTTTTTCTTTCCCTGGTCTTTGGGAATCTTCATTTTTCGGTGATTCACCAGCGTGCTCTCTTAGTGTTCTGGCACAGACACTGCAATCTCATATTTCTAGCAACTGGACTTAATCTGTTTTTCTTGTACAATGTAAAGTGAATGTATCCACTTAGGAGAGCAATTCCAGTTAGATATTTGTTTTATATTTAGGTCATTTATATTCCCTGGAGTGCATCCTTTCTATTGTGGAAAATCCCGTCCGGACAATTACTTTTTTGCGGGGGGAGATGTCAAAGGTAAAGATCTGGCTATATTAGCTTTAAAAAAATTGTAATATTATTGGCCTGCAGGAGACAGGGATTTTAGAGCTCCACTTTCACTGCATTCAAGATTTTAATGGCCTTATCTCTGGAGCTATTAAAGATAATGATTGTTGGCTGTAAGAGTCATTGTGTCACCTCTATGTGTATCCACCACAGACACATTACTGCTTAGCATCCTTGCAAGAGGATGCAATTCACTTCAATGTTTACATTCCCCATCAAGGCACATTTTGGCTGCTCGGACTTAGAAAATGGCTTTAAAGATTTAAGTGTTTTAACTACTTAATGGAAATTAGTGTATAATATACATGACAAGGACCTCAGTGCCAGAGCTGGTTAAGCAGGGCTAGTGGGTCCCTAGCTAGACCATTTGAACAATGGAAGGATGGCTTCCCTCTGGCCTAGTCTTTTAGATATTTATGAATTTGCCTTCACTTCATAGGACTACATGGGATCAGCACAGGAGAAAAAAATTTAATTACCTTCCTAAGAGAAGGATTACCATAGTAGATTACCTCATATTTTTATCTCTGCTTCTTCCCATCTTGAGTATGGGTATTTTGGACATGCTAAAAAAGGACCATTTATCCATCAGTGTAAATGGTCCTTTGCCATCTTTGGCATGGTTGTTTAGTCTGGTGTGAAAATGACTAGATATGAGTGCTAGGGAGCAAGGGGCTTTCCATCTCTATTGATAAACTTTTGCTGGCTTAAGACCAGTTAAGCATGGGTATCCAAATAGGATTTTCTTTCCTTTTTGAGGGGATGTGAACGTTTGTATCTTATCTTTTTATTTTGACTTTTAGTTATCTTTTTTTGTTTCAAGGAAAAGAGACTAACATTACCTTAAATAATTAGAGGGAACGCGGTATTCTCTGCAGTGCCGGAGTTCATGTTCAGTGCTCGGCTATTATAGTGTCCTGCCAACTCTGAAAGTTCTGGGATTCTCTTTATTTGTTGCTGCTGTGGCAGTGGCCCTAGGGTTGGGCTACCTCAGACAGGTGGGATGCAGGCAGGCAAGGAGAGACAGTCCATGAAAAACCTCCTCTCAGAGTTCATGGTTCTGCGCTCTGTGCAGAAGCCTACCATCAGAATAAATCTGTGGCTCTCTGGCCCTCTGTCTCATGCCCTTGCAATCTTATTCTCATGGCATTTCTATGTCATCTCATTCGTTACATCTCACATCCCTTTGTTAATTGCTTTATGGCATATTTATTTTTCCAACATCTTACATCAGTCAGAGAATCTCATTGGCCCAACTCATCTTTTCATGCCCTGCTATACCACCAGTCACATGTCTGACTGTTGTCTGATCTTGGGGAAGATGCACAATCAGCTATCGAGTGGGGTGGCACTTCACTCATACTGCATGTGCTGGACTTGGTAGCAGCTGTAGGTGTGACAAATTTTCAATGCCTATGTTGTTCAATAAAGATGAATAAGTTTTGGGTGGATTTATTTATCTTTTAATAGTGTTCTTGAGAAAGCTATGCCAGTCTGATTGCATATTGCCCCAGAACTTAAATTGTATTCCAACCCTAAGTCTCGGAGTTCAATAATCATGAGAGGTTTATCTAACATCCTTGTGCAGCAGACAGGGAGCGAGGGAGAGTTCAGTGGTAACTGCTCCAAAGGACCTGGGGTCAGCAGTTCCTGACTCCTCAAATTTCTCCACTCCACATGATAAAGTCACTCTCTTTATCAAGGAAGTCCTCTACTTCAGTCTTTGTGCTAGGGAGAGTGATTAAGGAGGCAGTGGAATTAATCTGACATCTCCTTTCTCTTGTTCCTGCTCTAGCGGAGAGGATGCTATCTTTCCACCTACGGTCACACACATTCTTAGTGGGCAGGGAAAGAAAGAGCTTTTGTGTTTCAAGCAAACTGAAGAGGCATACCATGGCCCTTAAGGGGAAGGTGACAGAAACTATCTTTGGCTGATGAAGAGGAAGGTGTGAATACGACACAGTCCTGTCTGCAATGAACTCATGGTCTATCGACAAGACAGACAAGTAAATAAAAGTCACTCTATAGCATTATGAGTGTGATTAGAAGTCTTCACAGGTTCCCAAAGGGAATAAACAACTGGACACATAACCCCGACTAAGGGTGAGGATCAGGAAGATTTCTTGGAAGAGTAATTTCCGAGCTCATTGATGGTGGAAGTATAGCAATTACAAAGTAGTGGATGGAGTAGGGTGTCTTCCAGGCAGAGGGAACAACATTTGCCAAGGCAAGGAGGCCAGATGAGTTTGGGGAGAATCAAATCTGTTCTTTGACTTTCATATTATGAGCTTCCTTGTAAAGGCCCTTCGCGATTTGTCACCTAATCACTGCCTCATGCATCCAACTAACACTCACTCTCCTGACGAATGTGAGTCTCCCAGAGGACAGACACTGGCAGATACACACTCTGACTGAAAAGTGGATTTCACAGAAATCTTCGGGAATTGAGATGCCACCCCAGGAAGAAATGGAGTGGGAGAAGACAGGCTTGAATTAACTGAGTTCATCTGAAAAGTTTACCTGAAGAGACAGAAATCACTAAATTGACTGAGTTCACCCAAAAGTGACCAGACTTCACTGGGTGAAAGGGAAGCTTGGGATAAAAATTAAGTTCTGTTAGAAAAATAAAGTTGACTTTTGTACCTAAATATGCGGTTTATAAAACTTGCACCTACAATATAAACCTCTTATAGACCAAAAGTGTTTTGGGTTTTATTTCGAGAAAGATTAGCCCTGAGCTAACTGCTGCCAATCCTTCCCTTTTTGCTGAGGAAGACTGGCCCTGAGCTAACATCCATGCCCATCTTCCTCTACTTTATATGTGGGATGCCTACCACAGCATGGCTTGCCAAGTGGTGCCATGTCTGCACCCGGGATCTGAACCAGTGAGCCCCGGGCCCCCGAAGCGGAATGTGTGCACTGAACTGCTGCGCCACCGGGCCACCCCCCCATAAGTGTTTTAAAAAATATATTTGGACCCCGAAAATTATTCATTAAGAGACTCATTGAATTTGAACACACTACTCAAAATAGGAAGAAACCTATCATTTAAAAAAATGAGAAACCTGAGACCTACAGAGCTGAAGTGACGTGTTTAGGATCCTAGAGCAAATGGAGAGGAAATAACTAGCCTGGATTTTCTAAATAAACCTTCTTCCATCAATTCTGAAAATGTCTGAGTGTATTTAGGTTTTTAAAAGAGACGGCAAGCCTTAAACGAATTCTAAATGATAACGAGAATACGAAAGTAGAGAAATTAGAGTAAAAAAAGTAAGAGCAATCCGAGGGAGAGGATAATTTTTAAAGTTATTTTGTGAATGGATAACCATTTAGTTCGGTTGAGTGCCATTATTCAACAACTGAAACACAAAAGCTACGTTGAGACCTTCATTTCCGAAGAAGCCATCTTTTCACACTGTGTTTCTGTTTACTTCCTCAGAAACATCAAATATACTCTGTGGTTACAACAATAACAGAAACTACTTTTTCCTCCAAATAAATGTTGCAGCAGTTCCTCATTACAGTAATTGTTTCACTATATTTCTTAATCTCATGTCAAATAGTACTTTTTTTGGTCTTTATCTTTGTGGAATTTTCTCCTTGGATGATAGTTATATATAAATATATAAAATAAGATTTGGTTTAGAAGGACTTCAAGGTATCTATTTTCAATCCCCACGACTCTGCTCTTAATGCCCATGGAACAGTGGTTTGAAAGCTGGTGGTAAAAAAAACGAGCACAATTGAATCACATTCTCCGTTACCTTCCATTATAAAATCAAATACTAATTAGGACAGAAAAAAGTGTTTTATTCCAGGGATAATAATCACACTTTAATATATTAACAAACATATTACCTATTTAAACTAGAACAGTTCTTTGATAAGACAATCATACTCAAGCTAAGATGCAAGGTACCAGCATACTAAAATTTCAAAGTGTCAATTTTAATTTTAATATTTGATATTTACTTCTCTTATTGGCACAGGACCAATGAAGAGGGATGTGTTGCATTACTCTTACACTCTGAGACTTTCAATCTAGCTCAGGGAAAATACTAGTAGAAATCTTTTTTAATTAAAAAGCAATTTTAACATCTAATTATATTTAATGAGGTTATTCTATAATAAAAAAACAAATGCTCATTATCCATGAGGACACTACACATTTGTTAAACTGAGATATTCAGTAAAACAGATACATTTAAAAGTCACCAGCCACATAGAAGACATTTTTTAACAAACATGCTATAGCCTTACCTCTATTTTTGAAAATCTAAACAAATGATTTTTAACAAGTGCAATCTCAGTGACTTTGGGGTTACGTACATTAATAGTTTATTTCCCATGGGTCTCTGGGAGTCAACCAAGAACAACGAAGAAAGGAAACTAGGCCCCTGGGTTATTAAAATAGTGGTCAAAATATTTTATCAAAATTTGATAAATTTATAAAACTCATCAAAATATTTTCTTCTACTTTAGACAAAGTTGTAAGTATCTTGATTATTTTACTTCTAAATCCACAGTAGACTCAAATCTAGTCTAAATTACAAAGGAGGCACAACATTTGTTTATTAGGTTTTATATTGCACTCAGCACAGTTAAAGCGGAAGAGAATAAACAGGGTAAGCCATTGCAGAGGACGCTACTTTAGCAGTATCTTCTTTACACAACACTTCCTTGCTAGCACAGTCTACACTGAACTCTAGCTTTGTTTAAGAAGAATCAGAAACAACACTATTAAGGTCTACATGTAGGGATTTAAGGTCTCTAACTTTACTAAGTGGCACCCCCTTTTCCTTTTCATTGAAAACTCCACAAGTTAAGCAGTTTTTATCTTCCATTTTCCACAGACTTGGACTTCCCTGATCCCTGGGGTATGAGCCAGGGCATCTTTATCAATTAGTTGTGAAGTTCATTTTCTTCAGCCCAGGGATCACCAGCTATTGACAACTTCTGAAATGGAGGAAGGCTGGAGTGATATGTACAAAAACACTGAAGAGAGACGTTAAGAGGCTACAGCTACCCCTGGAAGGAGGAGGTCTTAAAATAGCCTCAGCAGGTGTACGATGCTCTAAACATCTGAGGGTGAAAGGTCGGTGGTGATAACTTTAGTCCTGCTGGTTTCTGGACTAGGTCCAGCCAACACGGTGGTGAAGCGACTAGTGAGAAATTCGCAGGGAGGGAGCAATTTATCTTTTCTTTACGAATTGATCATTGTAACGATAACTGCGCATTCAACATGGTGGATTTCCTGAATGAGAGTCATCTTTATTTCAAAAAGCCTATTAGTTGGTCTTTTTTAAACCAAACTCATATTTTTTTTTTTTAAGATTTTATTTTTTCCTTTTTCTCCCCAAAGCCCCCCGGTACATAGTTGTGTATTCTTCGTTGTGGGTTCTTCTAGTTGTGGCATGTGGGACGCTGCCTCAGCGTGGTCTGATGAGCAGTGCCATGTCTGCGCCCAGGATTCGAACTTACGAAACACTGGGCCGCCTGCAGCGGAGCGCGCGAACTTAACCACTCGGCCACGGGGCCAGTCCCAAACCAAACTCATATTTTGTATTAATATAAAAAAAATCCATAGATAATCAATGACAGGGGTAAAAATTAAAAAGTTATCAAATTATTTGAAGAATACAGACATTTTAAAATATAATACGTGAATAATTTTAGTAAGAGGTCACGTTTTTCTTTTTCACTCTAAAAAGCATAAAATGGATAATTTCTCATTTTTTCCTAAATCAACAAAAGGGTATATGAGAGTAGCTAATAAGATATAGATGTTTTAAATATATATAGTCCAAAAGCAATAAAAACGCAAAAAGCATTAGCTCTCACTAGTACATTTAAAATTAAAATTGCTGTTTCATTCACTTCTTCCCTGTGTGGTCTCAAACTCACTTTTACCCTATCTTTAGCATATCCTAATACGAAATAGACACTATGCAGATGAAATAGAAATTTTTGACTTTCAAACATTTAGAATTATTTTACTGCTTTATCGGTACTGTAAGAAATTCTGCAATAATGTTGGCAGCTGGAGCTGTGGCATCAGGTGTAGTCTTGATCTTCCTATGTAGTTTCTGATGCAGAGTCGGCAAAGCTGGCAAAGAGAGCTTGGGGTAGCTACAAAAACATGAAAGTGTTTGTTAATTAAGATCAAAATGGATTCTTATATGTTGTAAGACACATGAAATCAAACCATAACAAACTACAACGGTTTCTAGTAAACTAGGGTAGTCTGACCACTGTGGTAGGGAAAGTTATATACGCATTTATATTGCTTTTACTTCTAAGATTTTATTATAATGAGGTATATTCTATATAAGTTCTCTAAAACATTATAATCTTCAGGCTTATGAAATTATTGTTCCATTTAATGCCTCCGAAACAAATTCTGCTTTCTGAAGGAGGCAGAAATCAAAAGCCCCAAGAAGTGTTGCGTCCTAAAGGGGGAAATTTTTAAATTATATTTTGTCTCGAATTAGGTTTACTATTTAAGCCAAAGCAAATTTCATTATAGCGTCTGGACCAGGCTTAAGAAATTCTGTGGTAGAACAAAGTGTGAAAATATTTCCTGACAATATTTCTAGGACACTTTAGAGAAAGCACATGCACTTATAAAATGGGGCGGATTTCTAAGTATGGATTAGCAGATATCAAACAGATATTATGTACTGTTAAAACAAACAAGAATCAACTTAACTACAAGAAAATAAAGTTTAGGCAAGACGGAAAAAAGAAAAGATCATCGTGATATCTTCTTTATGGATAAAACCTAAGTTAAAAAATTTTCTACTTTCACAAAAAATATTCCAACCGCTATGCCATTATTAGTTTACATGCCAACAAAGTGTCTTGGAACTTCATCTATTTCAGGCAAATGTATCTTGTGTTGTTAAACACCCATGGGCTCTCTTCTCACCTTCATGTTGCAGCAGTAATCTTTCCAGAAGACCGCCGGTGGTAGCTATGTCCACAGGCCGCAGAAGCTCTGTATTTTTGGCATTGATATCTGCGCCAAACTCCAGCAGTAAGTTGACAATTTCTACGCTGGACTGTTGAGCAGCAGCGTGCAATGGAGTATCCCAATATTTGCCTTTTTGGACATCAGCACCTACATGTAAATAAGGAATGATGATAAATACAAACAAAAATTGTTAGACGAGTTGCTTACCTCAGCTCGGGGAGGAAGGTGTGACACAAAGAGGACCCCAACTCCATCTGTAGTGAGTTCTTTATATATGTATACACATATACATATACTAAATCTTAAACCTGGTTACCTCTGGATGGAGAGTGCAGACGTTTGTTATATTCTCTGATATTTTTCGCTATGCTTGAAAGATCTCCTAATAAAAAGTTTAAAAAATGTTTTAAACAGTTCCCAAAGTAATCCTATTAACTATTATTATGAACAGTGCACAATTAGGTTCACTCATATCTATTTTAATCAAGATTGATAGCTTTTAGGATTATTCGAGAGCTTCTTGCTCTTATTATTTTCATTTATTCTAAGGCCATGGAGCTCTTTTGTTTCTTGGAAAACTCATGAATCTAGATATGTGAGCTATTTAGGTGAAATATATGTAGATTTTCCTACCACTTCTCACTCTTGTAGTTTAAGTCAATAACTACATGAAGGCACTGAGCCTCTTAAAGGGAAAGGCATGTTATATTTCTGCATGCAAAGTAAGCTTTTAAAAAATGCTTACATTAAAAAAAAACCCTTATATGTTAAATGACCTATTGCACAGTTATTTTATCTTAGTGCAAGCTGTGGCACATGGTGGTCGTTCAACGCATGGGCAACAAATAAATGCTGCTAAATATTGTAAAGAATAATAATCCCATTTTCCAGTACATAAATGGTTACCACCCCAAGAAATGTCTATCAATAAAAATCCTTATGTCCTTTTCAACTCTGTTTTCTGATACTATCAATAAAACCAATGATGTTTCTAAGAAGCAGTACATTTTAAGTCTCTTTATGACCCTCTTGCTACTTTCAAGTTTCAATGAATGTAATGGTGTTCAATATTTTTTAACCAAATATAAAATGTTTAGTGGCAAAATTATATTCCATGACAAGATCTCCATAGAGAAAGCATCAACTCCATTGGTTATATCAATTTTATGGGAGAACAGAGCCTGAGAATAACAATCAATCCACAATTACTGACAGGACTTTTTCAATATTTCTTTTACCCAATATAAAATATTTGGTGAAAAGAATAATATTCCTAGCAAAGTAAAGAAAAGTAATAAAGAATAAACTCTTCTAGTTATAGAGATTTATGGGAGAACACAGCCAGAAAATAACAATGTCAATGATTATTAGCGGAACACATGTTTAAGACTCTTACTAGATGCGATGGGAATCAAACAGTAGATGCAGATACCGCTTGCAAGAAGTTTATAATTTAGCTAAGATAATATGAGTAACACATAAAGAAGTTAATAAAAATATATATCAGAGGCCAGATGATTGTCATAAACAATAAAAAGCATACTAATGCATTTACTCATTTCATATACATTTTCAGCACCTACCACATGACAGGCACTGTGCTAGAGAAAAGAGATGATGAGAAAAAAGACATAATCCACATCTTACAAGAGCTCCCAGTCCTGTAGTGGGAGAGACCACTGTGGTCTCAAAAGATTAGGAAAAGTTTCTCAGGAGGATAAGCTTGAGGATCTTAATTTTATGACCTTTTATAAGTAGGACATTTGGAGCTTTGAGATGAAGTGGAATTATTAAGAATAGTGTTCTTTGTATGGCTTCTATACTTATGTGTTTTAAAGGAGCTTAGAGAAATAAATATGGATCTGAACAATTGCTTGCATCAATGGACAAAATGGAAGATATTTTAAAGAAAATTACCTGCATAAAGAAGCTTCCGAACGCAATGGAACTGCTGTGATATACAAGCTACATACAGAGGAGTTCCCAAATGAGGAATGTCTTGGTCAACGTCTATGCCCCAGGAGATCAGTATTTCTAGACATTCATGGTGACCTGACAACACAAAGTAGAGATGAGTTTACTTTTCCTTAATGCCCACCCCTGCCACACACACTTCACCTCATGCTTCTCCACACAATGTTATTCATTGACAGATAAATGGAGCACTGCATGCTGCTGCAGGAACTTTCTCCCCTTGTCACTTGATCCCATAACTGTTACCTTTACTGGCAGCCTCATGGGTGGGAGAAGGAAGACATGACTCCAGCTGGGGTTTGGCACCATATTCCAAAAGAAGTTCTGTACAGCTGGTACTGCCTTGTGAGCATGCATTGAATAATGGAGTCACACCATCTATTGTGATTGCATTTACCTAAACCAAACCAAAAATCTAAGAATGAGATTCACAGAATCATATGTGATTAACTGTTAGACATTTTTAAAAGTTATGTGATCTGCTAACAGAAATAATTGGGAAAATGTGTGCAGTAAATATGACAAAGCATATTTATCTCATACGGATCAATAAGCAAAGCTTTAACACTTTAAGAGATAAACAGAAATATGATGTGGTAGATAATTCACAGGAGTGGGCATGCAACTAGTGAAAATCATGAAAAAAATACATAAGAATCAAATATAGAAAAACTAATTCATTGGTTAGGTACTTTGCAGTTAGAAAAAAAAGTCAACAAATGTGATGGTGATGAGAGTCATGATGAAGCTGCTTTGTTGGTGGCAATTTTAACTGGAAATTCTGTTTCTGAGAATTTTTCCAAAGAAAATCATCCGAAGATGGGCAAACATTATAGGCATAAAGATGTTCATCTACTGCTATTTAGAATCAAGAAAGCAGGAAATAGTCTAAAGAATATTCTATTTTACGCAGCATGCGACCCATTTTTGCAACGATTGGAAATCCTTCTTAGAGTGCAATGAGAAGGCGGAGGCAATCTGAGAGCTTTATTTTTATTCTGCTATTTTTGAAACTACTAGGAAGGAAAGAAAAGCAAAATCAGAACTTTGCTTGATTCTCTTAGTCAGTACATGTGAAATTGTTAATGCTTTTAAAAGGTACTTACATTAGCTCCAGCTTCCAAAAGAGTTCTGGCACAGGCCACATGATCTCCAAGGCAGGCTTCATGCAATGGGGTGATATGGTCTATGGTTACTGCATTTACATTATAACCCTAAACACAACATGAATAATATTGAAAAGTGAGCAAAAAGTCATAAAATCGTCTCTATGATTGTGCTTAGAGAGTAATATAAAAGCTCAGAGAATCTCATGAAAATCAAGTTTCAGTTTAGCAGGAATGGCCAGCTCAAACGCCATTGAGTCATTCGGTTGTCAAAATTCCTGAGCCCCATTATTCTAACACTATCGTATCTAAACCCAATACTGCCTTAAGCATTGTGTTCAATAGATTCTGAGTGTTTTCTTTAAATTTTGCTTTTTTAACTTTTGGTCTTTGTGAATTATTTTGGTTGTTATTGTTATTTTGTTTTTTATTTTGTAGAGCTAAAGACCTTTATAGGCTGGATCACTTATTTTGATTGGGGCTATAAAATTATGGGTCAGCCCTGAATGGGAGGAAAAATGTTAAATTATAGTAAACTGCTTTGTGAATTTTTGTCCCTAGATAGGTGACTAGGCTCCATGCTGGTGGTTAAGAGCTCTGACTGTGGAGTCGGTTGGACTTGAGTTTGATCTTGCTCCATAATGCAGTAATTGTTTTAATCTGGACAAGTATAATATCTTCTAAATTTTAGGATTATCACGAATATTACATGAGATGATGCTTGTAAAACAATTATTATAGTGCCCAGAATATAGAAAATATTTGATTTTATTTTATCATTCAATCAAAAGTATGTAAACACTTTTAAAAATTTTATTCCAATTAAACCAATGACATCAGACTAAAATTAAATATTATTAGGACATGAGATTCTTTGCCTTCTTGCTATTTTTGGTAATTCATTGTCTATTGACAATCATATTAAGCACTGTAACAGGAATATTTTCATGGCCAAATCCTCATAGCATATTACAGATTACCATGATCTGTAATACAAGAATGGACACAAAGAATCTTAAAATGAAGGCAAGATAATAAATAATCACCCCAAATCTTTGTCACTAGCAGGTGGCAATATTTTTGATGAGGAAGATTGGCCCCGAGCTAACACTTGTTGCCAATCCTCCTCTTTTTGCCTGAGGAAGAGTGGCCTTTAGCTAACATCAGTGCCAGTCTTCCTCTATTTTGTATGTGGGACACCGCCACAGCATGGCTTGATGGGTGGTGTATGTCCACACCTGGGATCCAAACCTTCAAACCCCAGGCCACCAACGTGGAGTACACTTAACCACTGTGCCACTGAGCTGGCTCTGCAAGTAGCAATTTTTAAGATCCCTTAAATTATCCTGTCAAAGATTTCAAATTGGCTGGCCAAAAGTCAGGCTTGGCGAGCTAATTCCTAACTGCTGTTCACTAGGCTGACCCGATGACAGAAGCATCTGCGAAGGTCAAGATTCTCTTTCACACAGGGCTTTGGGGACAGTCTCTGCTTCTTTTAGGCTGGCCTGTCGGTGGATACGAGATCCATGTTGAGAAATATCCTAAGACAGCTCTTCTCTCAAAGAACTAACTGCATGACCCTTTCGGGGGTGGGTAGCCCTTAGAAATTACTGACCTTTTGACAGCATGGTCACATGGTTATCATGGAACTGGAAGGCCCTACAGGAGCATCTTGTCCTACATCTTCACTTTACAGATGAGAAAACGGAGGGTCAGATAGGGTGTGGTTCCCCTCCAGTGCCAGCCTGGAATCCAGGTCCTCTGAGTCCCAGGGCAGTGCTGTTTAAACTGGACAACACTACCCTTCCTTCCCTCATAGCCAGCTGAGAAAATTCCTTTCTCCTTGATATTGGAAGAACCTTCCAGATCTGGGTGTGCATTTGAATCATGTTGGAAAATTTTAAAAATGCACAGGCCAAGCCAGAGATTTTTCTCTTTCAGTAAGGAATCTGTTTTCCCTCTTCTGTGTATGATGAGCAGGCAGGTGTAGGAATGATTGTTCTGTAGCTTTCAGACAAAATTCCTCATAACAAATTACAGATTCCATAATGTAAAAAAGATTGTTGAGGCATCTGGTCTGATTACCCCTTTTTGGATATTTTATGACTAAACTAAGTCTGTGATTAGCTGTCTACATTGTACAGAATTAAGCATACTTAAAATGCTTAATGAATAATACATACATCGGATTGCTTCTTGCTTTAATATGTCTATCAATGAACAAATATACTGTATGGGAAATTTGAAATACTAAGACATAAGATTATACCAAAATATTTATAAAGAAATTTCAAAGATAATTGAGAAACTATGGACTTGACTGATAGATGAGTTAAAATAAGACCAGTAAAATTTATTAAGCAGTTTTGTTATTTTTGAGCTCATTACTTTTGACAATTAACGCCTATGCTCATGGGCAGGGCATGTTTTAGGCAGTATGTAATATTTCACCTGTGATAACAACGTTCTCAGAGCAAGAAGTCGACCTTGACTTGCCGCTTCATGTAGTGGCGATCGATCTGCCCAGGAACCTGTCAGGAAAGACAGAAAACAAAATCTATCAGTCAAAGTCAACCCTGATAGATACAATCAACTCCTGTGAAATATGCACTCTCCAGATTCGGTGTACAAGAAGATGACCAACACACTTATCCACATACCAGGAAATTCGGTTCTTCTCTGAAGGATCCAGATTGGCAGTTTCCAAATCCAGAGGGCCACAACGCATATTCTGGAAATGACCTACCCCAGACTTACTGTACCTTTTGAATTATCCTCCAAAGAGGAGGAGAGTTAAGGTCACTAGATCTGCCACATGCACTGAAAAAGCTCTGTTTCGTGGTTTTTCAGACAGGACCCAGGGAAGCAATTTTTCTGCATGTTTAGCAGGGACAGCCGCTGGAACACCCAGCTCTCCTCACTCCCAGCCCACTCTGCTGTCCCCCTGCTGTCCACACCCCGGGCTGCCCTGCTCTGAAGGGCAAGGCGGCTGCACATGCTGCTAAGGAGGGTGAGTAGCTCGTCCCTGAGTCCTGAACTGTGGAACCAGCTGGGTCGGCCCTAGAAAGGGGGTGTCACAAGTTGGGAGGAGCAGACAGGCATTGGTCTTTGCAGTGGTGGTGACAGTGCCACTGGCTCACTCAGGGGTCACCGATTCTCTGTGTGCCAGTGGTCGGTGGATGGCAGCACGGAAGCCCTCCAACCATGTGCCCTAGTGGAAAAAGCACTGATGTGTCATGCACCCCCGCACAGGCATTTTCCACTCCTCCAATGAGAAACATCAGTGCCGTCCCAGCCACCTCCCCGAGGTACAGGCTCCCCTCCCACCTCTCCCATCCTTGTGGCCCACCCAGGTGGCTTTATAGGCTTGGTGCACAGTGATTCTCCTGTAATGGAAACAGGACCATTTAACGGATGCGGGAGATCACGTTGGAGGTCTTAAAGTGATTAAACATGCAGACTGTGCAAATCAGGAAAACGTTAATTTAAAGGGTATGATTAGCTTACAAATTAAAGTAATGTTGAACAGACAGAAAATCTTCCCACTGTAATGTGATAATGTTTGCTAATAATTGTCTCCTTGTCTACCACCCCTTCTCCCTTTTTTGGATGCATAGGATGCAATAAATGAAAATAATCTTTTAAAAAACTGTCAATCAGTCCCAGTACTATTGAAATAAAGTTACTTAGCTGTTAATCAGAAACATAAATTTTAGGAAAAGCATGTCTAAAGCTTACTTAAATAAGTCAGCAAAATTACTGGAAACATAGTAGGGGGTGGTCCTTTAGAAGCCACCTCATTGCTCCTACATTTCATAGCTTTGGAAAAGTTGACACAGATGCCTATGCTTCTGTATTGCAGTGTTATAGTAGAACTTTGCCACAGCACCGTAAGTGAGGTCCAAGCAATTCCACTGAATAAAATGTGGGACACACATCACAAGGTTAATGAAACAATCGAGTAAACCTGGTTTAGAGGACAGACGTCAACTGCCAGTCATGAGTCTTTTACACCCAACAATTTTATGGGGTTTTATGGAAAATCCAAATCCTAAGGGAAAGAAAGCAGAGACTTTCTTCTCCTTACTTTTGATTTACGAGCAATGGTAATAATGGCTAATGTGAAATAGTGTTTACTGTGTCTTAGCACTATGTACTAATCTTTGTCTTAGCACTATGTACAATATCCAGTTCTCACAACTCTTTGAGGTATAGAAAATTATTATTTCTATCTTAAAGTTGAGGAAATGAGAGCTAGAAGAAATGGAATCATTCAAAGGGAGTCACACAGTCTAACTCTAGGGCCGATACTCCTTGGTTGAGACACTGCACTGTTGTCTTTGTTTTGCCTTTCCATCTAGCATTATTTCTTGCTTATCCAAAAAAATTAGTAAGCCAGACATCCAATTCTTTGAGTTTTCAACTGAAAGAAGAGTTATTGTTATTAGCTTTTGTGTATTATTTCTTTTTAGTATGTAACACTCCTATTACATATTAAAAGCAGAATTGAAATAATGCACACCAATAAATATTTGTTGATAGGACAAGATTTGACAGCAAAATAATAGCTTATAAGAAATTGGAAAATTATGTTCTTGCTAAATAAAATTCAGAAGTCACCATCATAAATAATGTTCTTTGGAGGAACAACTATGTTTCGAGTTCCAGCTTCTAAGATGAAATTGGATGTTTTAAAAGTCATACACATCCGTTTGTTTTATCATTAAACTAAACAATTTGATTACAGAGTGAAACTCTGAGGACTTCAGAACATAGATCAATTTCATTGTGAATATTTAAATCAGAAAATTATAATATTAACTTTCCAAACAGATTGAATACTAGAAGTATCATGTTCAGTTTAATCTGCTCTGCATAGTAAATTAATAAAGTTTTAAATAATCTATGCCTAAGCATATGTTTGAATTTAAATAATCCTTTTTCATATTTATAACGATCATGTGTTGCCTCCTGTATAATGGCTTAAAGGTTTTGTTATCCTCAATTTATTTCTAAAAGCTGCATGCAGAATTATAGGATGCAGATTCATTGTCACTGCCTGTTCTTCCATTGTCACTAGCTAACATGGCAATTAACCAAATGTTGGGATTGAGAAAAGCCCAGAGAAATAGTCTTTTGGATTTCTCTTGGACTCATTTCTTTCTAGGATATTATGACCTTAAGAGGCTGCAAAGCTAACAATATTTGCAGCTGAGGGGAACTTGATGTTCCTCTTTTGCATACTAGTGTGTTTGTCCATCAAAATGATTGTATTAGTCTTCTGAACAATTTTGGCATTGCTTGTTGGTGTTCACAAAAGAAAGAGAGAAAAAAAGGAAAAAGGTCATTTGAAAAACAGGTCACAAAAGGGCCAAAATCGAGACAGTTAAGTATTTGAATTTACCACCCACAACCCAACCCCTACCTTCCCCCGAGACTGTCACATAGCCTTCTCTTTATCACTAAGACTTAAGTCCATTATGATGGATAGAAAAAAGCTGAAACTAGATTTTATGTGTGTGCGTTTGCTATTATTTCTATTAATGTGACCTCCATTGGGATGAAAAAGGAGTTAAACATCACAGTAATCTGCAGGAAAGTGTGGGTGGGTGGTCAGTGACAAAACCACTGACAATAGATGGTATTGTGTGAGGGATCCCTCAGCCCTTCAGGCAGGTACAAAGGCTCCTAATGAGACAGGAACCAGCCTAACAAGATAGGGCCATCCGTAAGTCCCCTGGCCTAACAAGGTAGGGCCCCTAATCAATCGGCAAGCTGGGAGACTCAGACAGAGACCACCAAGATCCACATTCTGCGGCCTCTGGACTCTCCAGGGCTTACATACGTGCCCTAGCACCCAGGAGTCCACTGAAGGCGACCCTAGCCCCATTAGCACAGTGAAAGTCACACCCAGGGGTGGGGAGCTAGCATGCTAATGACATATGCATTGCATATAGAAGCATGCTACATGACAGTGCAGGCACAAGCACAACTCCACCTCTAGAGGCCATGACAGGCACTCCTCACTCCTCCCCAGCCTTTGTCTAATCAAAGCCCCACAATCCCATTCCCTAAGAAGCCGGTCACCTGTCACCTTCCTTTCTGCACTGGCTCTCTTGTGCCTCCTCCCCTGCGCGTAAACTTATAAACTTTTACTTTTCTGCTCTGGTTTGTTGTCTCTCTTGACTTCTGTCCTGGGGGACAATAAGAACCCAATGTGCCCGTAACACTAACAGTGCATTGCCCCGTTATTTCCTCGGGTGAACTCAGCTCTGCTCACCTGCAGAGGACCCCTGCTGTCTGCCATTATTCCATAAAGGAGGAGGCAGGGCAGGGAGCAGAAGGAGGAGAAGGAAGTGGAGACCAGAGGAAGTGAGAAATGAGATGGAGTCTAGAGCCCAGCGGCTCATGAGGAAAAAGACTTGAGGAGCCAGGCCGGCCTGGATTTGCCTCCAGTGTAGGACTGCAGCCTTCATGAAGACGTCTAATCTCCCTGAGAGTCAGTTTCCTCCTAAAATGGGAAGAGCACTACCTGTGAGGCAGGACTGAAGGAGGATTAGAAATGAGCCTCTAAGGGCCTGCTGTAAAAATGCACAGGAAATAACACCTAGTATTCTTTGCTAAACATAAACCGATAAATAGGGGAGATTTTAATGTGAATTTTGGGGAACAATCCTTTCTCTCCAAAACTAGGGAAACTCAAGCCATAAATAACAGCATCTACTGACTAAAATGATTTTCAGTGCTATCAAGTTAATTAAATAAACTATATAAAAGCAATTGAATGATTTATAAATGTGTTTATGCCAACAATCAACAGCTCCAGCTACAATATTCTTTCCTAAGTAAGCTATAAGAAATAAAGATCTATCAATCTACTAAAAAGTGATTCATAGTACATGCATGCCATTCGATGAAACACATTTTTTGTTTGTTTTGAATTCTGCGTACTAAACTCCCAAGCAACGCCACCTCATTTGAATCCTTGTAATTCCTTAGAAGAATATCTGTAATTAATCCGGTAACATGTGAGAATCAAAAGATACTTTACCATGTTCCAGTTTCTGTTTTGAACTAAGTCTCCACTCCTCCCTATTTCTCCCCTTCAAAGTCTGAACTTTAGCAACTGCAAATTCCTATTCCAATGTGTTCAATATTAAATACCTTACCTTTTAATAAAGATATGCTTTCTATTAGAAAGATTTCTATAAACTTTCTCAAGACCAAACAAAATACAAATATCTTCATATACAACAATTCAGGAACTTTTCGATCTTGTTAGAGTTTAATTGGGTATCTGAGATTTTAAAAATGTTCAGTTTAACTCTTTAGGATAAATTATTCAGTGTGAAAATTGTTTTACAAAATGTTGTAACTTTCACCATCCAAATGCCTACTGTTATGGTCTCTCTGTAGCTGCACAGGAGGTCACCGACTATATTTAGAAACAACACGAGTTCCCAGACATCTGCTATATAATTTACAGAGAGAGAGCCCGCCCTGTTCTGTAAACATCACATTTAGACATATACAGTTCGAGAAGGGTCTGTACCATACCTAAGTCACCATCTCCCCACGGCACTTCAAGCCAGCCACTGTCGAGGTAAATCCGACTCATCTCTCTTTTTATCAGCATGAAAAAAAAAAATCGCTTGTCATTTGCTAGTTCTATTCGGCCATTTTAAGGAGCCCTAGGCTCCTTGTAGTATGACCTTTCACCTCCAAAAAGAGAAGCGGCTTTTGAAAAGCTGATTTATTTTCAAAATTGCCTTTTCTTATTGATCGCTCCTCTTTAGTTGACAAATTGCTCATCCTAACTTAGTTTTTCTCCTTGCAGTATGTACCCTGCAATGAAATAAAAGTATTACAATTGGATTTCTGCCCATGGCTAGGATGAAACCCTTTTAGTTTTTAGAAAGTCTTTGCCTTCTCCCCATCTTATTTCCCTCGGCAGAGTGGAATGTAGATTCCTTCGAGAGCTAACCTAGGAGAGGTGCAGATGGCTTTCTGAATTTGGGTCACACCCACTTTTCCTCAGTGGTCTCAAACTAGGCAAGGCAGGACACTTCTCTCAAACAGCAAACTGTAAGAAGAGGTGAGAGGCTATGACAGCTTCATACACGAATCTCACTGCAAAATGTTAATACATTTTATAGCTTGCTTAGCCATAAAATATCGAATCAACAATCTACTTCAGAATGCAAGTAGATTTACCATGAAGTCAGTGAAACTTAAGTTCAGGACCCCCAACTTGCACGGACACTTTCTAAGACTCTATCTAATTTCACATCATTTTTCTTAAAGAAGATTCCAAAATATGGATAAGCTTCAGGCTCAACAACATCTGGCCCATCCCTACTCACAAGTTTACAAAATAACTCAAAATCACCAGGTGTGTACTGACCTTTAGTGTGTATTTTTCTGTTTATCAGATTAAGAGCCACATAAATCCTTGAGGACATGGTTGATAAAGAGGGAAGTCATGTGTTGCCAAAACCAGTATCTTCAAAGATTGAGACTGACCTTGTCTTTCCATTCTTATCACCTCTCTGAAAATTTCCTCAGAATAATGCTAGTCCAGATCTGAAAGCACCAGATTTACCTGGGGAACTTCAGGTGTGTATAATGAATTGTCTGGATCTGCAACTCACTCTCATTGGTTTCTTGTTCACTGACTAGAGTCCTCCATTATCTCATAAGAAGACAGTGTATGGAGCTGAACAGAAAAATCCAACGGATAAGTGACAGCACTGCTGTGGTTTATGTTAAGAAAAAAGACTAAATTTTCAACTAAGAGAAGATAGCAATTTCCCCAGTGAATCTCCAAAACCAAGAAAGAAAGAGTTTTTAAGACCCTTTTCAGAAAATAGTGACGCTCTCGGGAGAGATTACTCCATCATCCCAAGGAATCATTCTTGATCACTGGTGCTATGCTTGACATTTTCACACGGACCTGAGTTCAAATTCCAGCACAGATACTAGATGTATCACTTGGGTACTTATTTAACCTCTTGAACCTCAAATGGAAAAAGAAGGCTAATTCCATCTACACCACAGGGTTGTGGTGAATGTGAAGTACATTCGAATAGCCCTAAACACAACTGATATAGGACAGTACAATCCAAACTCCATTTAAAATGTTTACTTCCATATATCTGCTCCATGAGCTTTTTACTACATCTTCGAAACAAAAAATAGAATAACTCAAAATTTAGGGAAATTATTGTCTCCTTATAGATAACTCTCCAATCTGTCATCCTTACTTGGCCTCTCCCATGGATTTTAATGCCACATTTTAAAATTTACTTCTGGACATTCACATAGATATTTTGTTGACATCTCAGTACATTTCTTTCTTTTTTTTTTTTTTTGAGGAAGATTAGCCCTGAGCTAACTACTGCCAGTCCTCCTCTTTTCGCTGAGGAAGACTGGCCCTGAGCTAACATCCATGCCCATCTTCCTCTACTTTATATGTGGGACACCTGCCACAGCATGGTGTGCCAAGTGGTGCCATGTCCACACCCGGGATTCGAACCAGTGAACCCCTGGCCACCGAGAAGCGGAACGTGCGAACTTAATCGCTTCCCCACCAGGCCAGCCCCTCAGTACATTTCTAAAAGCAAACTCATCATTATTCTCTCAAAACCAGCTATTTCTTTTTGCTTTTCTATTGGTTTAAACAGTGTTACCATTCTCTCTGTCACCTGGCACTAATAATATGGTCTTAAATTTAAGCACAATGATTTTTGCAGAGACTTCATATACATTGACTATTTCATGGTTTTCCTTGCAAGCAGACATTTATTATTGGCCTAGGCTTTTCTTTTAAGTCTTTTATTTTTCATGAATCTCCATCATCCCAAGTTCAGTCCTTGCATCTACCTATACTCGCTGTTGTGGGGCTCTCTTCTAGTCCATTGATAGAAATATTAATCCCATGGTGATTACCCCGAATTCATACCCAGACCAGCTCTCTCCTCTAAATTCAAGATTTGTATTTCCGGCTGGCTCTTCCACTTCTCCACTTGGATATCTAAATAGGCAATCCAACTTAACATGTCCAAAGCTGAACTCTTACTGTGATCTTCCTAAATCTCCTCCCTATCGGTACATGGCAACTCCGCTCATCCAGGTGCTTCAAGGCCAAAACCTTTGTGTAATCCATAATTCCTCACCCCACAGGAAAATGCCAGTATATCCTTTTGCCTCTACCATTCATATGTAACCAAGACTTTGACTGTTATCTCACAGCCTCCATTGCTGCTACCATTGTCCAAGCCACCATTACCTTCACCTGACTTATTACACAAGACACTTGATGGGTCTGTATGTTTCCACCCATGCTCTTCCAACAGTCTGTCCTAAACACAGGAGTCAGAATGATCCCTTTAAAGTGAGAAAGAGTCCGGTGGCTTCCCATTTCAGCCAGAGTAAAATCCAAAGTACCTGTCATGACCTGCCAGTGTCTCCACGCTCCTCTCTGACCCCAGGCTCTACCTCTTCCCTCCTCCCTCCTCCTGGTTCAGCCTCACTGGCTTTCCCTCACACCCCCACATCCTCTTCTCTTCGCTCTACCTGCAGTGCTTCCTTCTGAGATCGTCACGTGGCTTACTCTCTGACTTCCTCTGCCCCCTGAAAGATCACCTTATCAGAGCCCTTCCTAGACCATCGTATATGAAGAAGCCCTCCCTGTCCTTCCGCCATCATTCTCTCTCATTACCCTGGTCTGCTGTTCTTCTTAGCATTTACTCCCACTAGAATGTAAGATCTCAGAAAGCGGAACTTGGTATAGTTCGTCGGTTGCTGTGTCCCCAACATCTAGCATATCAATAATATTCGTCGACTGATGTTGTAGAGACACTTTAGAGCTTGGGTGCTCTGACTCCTGAATTCATTGGTTCTTAAATTGTGCCAAGCCTCTTGTCTTTCCGGTCGACGAGTCATTAGAGTATTTCCTTAAACAATAATCTTGCGCCTCACATTTGTTAACCATTTATTCATTCATTAAACATTTACAGTGATCTACTAGGCAATTTTCACCCTGCTAGATGCCAGACATACACAGAGATGAATTAAGCATGGTCTGTTTCCGTTTGAATTCAATTTGGACAGTACCCTCCTAAATGATTTTTCCTGACACCAGTCTCTATCTCACCATTCTTGCCAAATACTGCCACTGAATTAAACTTCCAAAACACCGAGAGTTCCAGCTAGCCCATGCTGTGCCTTTTAGAAAATTGGAAAAAGCTCCCCTTTCCTTGGGCAGCCAAGCCCTACGCTGGGCATACATTCCCAGTCTGCACAACAGCACGGGGGGTTGTCCTGAAAACAACTCTGGGATCTTGCCGCTCTCAGGTTCAAAAACTTTAATGGCTCCCCATGGAATATAGTCTGACATTCTTATCCTGGAATTAAAGGTGATCTACAATATAGAACTATCTTCCTTTCTTGTTTTATTTTCTACTACTTACCTTTACATAGCCCCTGCTTAAGCTAAACTAGACTGTTGTACACGTTCCCCCCAAACAATCTTTTTCTTTCTTTTTTCATAGCATCTTCCCCCTGCTCAATTCTCCTTCTCATGTTGCAGAGTAGTTTATTGAGGTGTATCTGTATTTTGGTTCTTGCTCTTCCTGCTCAGTTTATGGGAGCATAGGAAGTCCAAACAGCAGAAGTGGCTTGAAGATCACTTCTCTTAAGTGAGGAGTCAGGCTCCTAGAGAGGGGAATGTACAGTGGTGGGTGAGAGAGAGAGGAGGAGAGAAGGAAGAACAAAGAGATGGGAGGAAAGTGTGAGATACAAGGAGCAAAAGGAATAGAGAGTGGGAGAGGCAGAGAGCATTAGAAAGAGGTTTTTCATGCAGGAACCCAGGTCCACGCTATGGCCATGCCCCCAAGAGGTGATAAGACTGGACGAGTGAGATGGGCCCTAGGCTCTTACGCTCCCACCTTCAGGACAGAGTTGTATGCTTTAAGTTTGGCATGGAGGTGGCAGATTTGCTGGACTTTCTTTCAAAGGATGGTCAGTGGCTTCATCAGCAAGAAGCCTATGGACTAAAGGCCAGCTGTGCCCCTTCTAATGCACCAGCATTCAGTTCCCATCTTTGCACAAGTCTAAGGGAAAAGATGGGAGGAGATATTATTAAAAAAGAAGAAATTCCCAGGCAGCCTGGGGGATGGGAGCTTGAGGCCAGATATAATTTGGAAACTAAAGGAGGTTGTCATTTTTGATCAGGTCAATTTGCAGAGTCAGATTCTTTCTCTCTAGATTAGGATGGTTTCTCCTTGATTTCCATCCTGCCCCTCTTGCAAAGCTCAGCTCGAAATCTCCCTCCTCCAAGAAATGCTCCGATAACGCCAACAAAAGCGCTCCTTCTCCTCTGTGATCCGTGGCTCCTTACGTGTGAGCATTTCTGTCACGTGACCTCCTGTGCTGCCCGTAAACAGTCTGCAAATTCAGAGTTTCTTAAATCAGAGTCTCACTCGTGCTGCTCTGCAGTGGGCTTTTTCTGCTTTCTCAGACGTGATCAAGTGGATCTTCACAAGGACTTTGTCTGAGAGGTCATGTGGGACTGTGTAGGGGGTTAAAAAAAGGCTGTGGAGGAGGGTATATCTGGATTAGACATCTGACTATCACATATTTGCTATTGCAACTCTGTCAGTTTCCTTAAATTGATAAATCTCAGTTTCCTAATTTATAAAGTGTAGGCAATAACATCTAATTTTCTCAGGGTGGCCCCATGGCATAGTGATTAGGTTTGGTGCACTCTACTTTGGCGGCCTGGGTTCTCAGGTTCTGATCCCGGGTGCAGACCTACACCACTCATCAGCCATGCTGTGGCAGTAACCCACATACAAAATAGAGGAAGATAGCACAGATGTTAGCTCAGGGCTAATCTTCTTCAACAACAACAACAACAACAATATCTAATTTTCCCCACTGTTGTAAGGGTTAAATGGGCCCTGCAAAAGTGTTTGACACAAAGTATGTCCTTAACAAAACCACAATTATTAATTCCACCGTACTGAGATTCAGAGTGCTATGGACTGAATTGTGTCCTAAAATTCCTATGCTGAAATCCTAATTCCTAATGTGATGTTAACAGGAGACGGGGTCCTTGGGAGTTGTATAAGCCTCTCAAATGTGGGTGGAGGTGAGGGGTGGAGCTCTCTCGAATGGGATTAGTGCCTTATAAAAGTGGATCCCTAGTCTCTCCACCATGCAAGGACACTGTGAGAAGATGCTGGCAATGAACCAGGAAGAGGGCCTTCAGGAGAATGTGACCACGCTGGCGCCTTGATCTTGGACTTCCCAGCCTAGAAAACTGTGAGAGAATGAATTTCTGTTGTTTAAGCTGCCCCCTCTATGGTATTTTGTTATGGCAGCCTGAACAGACAAACACAGAGGTCAGATGATTTGCCTCACGTTATAATCCATAACTGACAGAGCCAAGAACCAAACTCAGTTCTTATGAATGTTCAATAAAATTTTATGATACAATATTTCTCTTCAACCTCAGAACTCATAGTGTACTTAGCGGGCTGTTAATTCATAATGGGTCCATAATAAATACTATAACTAACTAATTAAACAAGCGAAGAGTTACTCCTAAAAATGAACTGTGGAATTTTGCTTTCTACATTTTCATATAATAATATGCATATTTGAAATAGTAGCAACAGCATAGCAAGACAGCAACAGTAGCTGTATTGCCTTACCCAGTTATAAAAGTGGTACATTAAATAGGACAATAAATAAATTGTAAAACACCCAAAAGATCATAATGCTATTTTCCAAATATAACCATTACAAACATTCTGTTGTATATGCTTCTCAGCTTTTTTCTAAATACACATTTTTTAATCAACCATACTATTCATATTGCTTTTGACCTTTGTTTTCATATATGGATAGCACATGGTCATTGGTCCATGTCACAAAATATAATTCTATAACATTATTAAATGACTATTTTATAATATATACATCATTTTATAGATATACCATTATTTATATTTAGCTAATCCCCCATTAAACGATATTGAGGTAGCTTTTAGTTTTGGGGAATCAACATTATTTCTCATCTTTGTGAATGTGTCTTATTACCTGCTTAGGGTAAATTCCTAAAATTTTGATATATGTCATCAAATTACCTCCAGCAAGACTGGGCCTATTTACATTCTCATTAACAGTGCTGGAAAAATTTGAAGCTAAATCTAATGAAAGTTTGCTAAGGCTTGTTCTTTTTTATTGACGCATAGGACACTTCTCTCATTATATTTTCAATATATTTAAACTAAGTCAAAGATGATTGTGTAAAATTGTATTTTCTTCACACAAAATTAGATTTTTAACATAATTTCAAAACTTATTTTCAACTTCTTCTGCAGTCTGTCTTCATTGAGGATGTGTGAGACCCATCCAGGCAAATTAATTTACTTACTTTTTTAATTTTTTGCCACTTCATCCAACCCTGTTCTGTTGCTCACACTTGTGGTCAAGTGCAGATTTAGGTGATTTACTCTTCACTTAAGAAATGATAGAATGCTCTTTATTCTACACTAATTGCCTGCATTGCCCTTGGACTGTAGGGACCCTGAGACTGTTACTGCTTCCCAGTATCTAGCACAATGTCTTGCACATAGTAAGCACTCAGTAAACACTTGTTGAATTGTTAAGTTGTCTTCTCTTCTCTGTAGCTAACCGTTTTTTATCCATGCAAATTTGTCCTTAATCTTTATTGAAAATTGTATTGTTAAAAAGTAATTAAAAGGAAATGTGTGTTGGGGTGGGGGGCAAGAATCAGGTTGCTTTCTCAATCTTTTTAAAAAATGATAGTATTTTATCCTATTTAAAACTACACCTTTTATGTTTTTAAAATTTATAACAATTTATAAGCAATATTCTTCAGATTCCAACTATTACATAGTAAATACAACTTTTTTTGGAAGTAGGGGCCATTTTTACATCTAAATCTGCATTTCCAACCTTAAGTCTGTCACGGGCCATATTGGCGTTCTACTAAAATTTACACTTAGATTAATCTTTTTAAAAATTATTTACTTACATAGCTCCTCTTTGGTACTGTGCTCATTCTCCTTTCCACCTTTTATTTTTTTCTATTATTAAAATTAATAACTTGGTGCCAGAGCACTTTAAAGAAGTTGTTCTATTCATTTTCCCGCCTACATCACCCTCCTACTTTCTGGTTCAGTTGAAATGATTCAAAATTTCTATATTTAATTGCTTGTAAACAGTCTTTTCCTGCTTGGTAGTGTCTTTCCTTGTTTCCATACCTACTCAGAAACACCTGCTGACACAGGGAGGTAAACAACCCAGAGACCAGGGTGTCATAAAAGTGAGTCCGCAGATGCATTTTCCATGCACCAAAAAGTGAAACTACAGTGCAGTCCTTTGCCATGCCATACATTCCCATTTCAGAATCCGCATTCTGGAAAGCACCCGCAGTTTAAAGTTAGTATTTGCAAAAACAGGTCAATATAGTTTATTTCAGGACACCAACACCAACAGATTTGCAATGGCTGCTATACTAACCTTGACTGGTCAGAATACCCCAGCTAGCTTTTCGTTTAGAAGAACAGTCTTCTACACTCACTAGCCTTCTTTTCGTGAGGATCTGCGTAATGCAGTTCCTTTCAACAGCAATATCTGCAGGCATGGTGTGGTTGATGTTTCTGCCTGCGACAACCAGGTGTCATAAATGCAAGTGCTCTAGCCAGAAGAAATGTCAGCGACTGGATTTCTAACTACCTTTTCCTTCCCTTCAACTTTCACAAAGATTCCTGTGTGCTAACTGGAGAATGGCCTCAACATTGAACTCTAACACTGGGAAACACTGGGAGTGGGGCTGGTAGGTGCGGCGTGGGTGTGGGGGATGGGCCAGAAATGCAGCAGCGTTTTCTATTTTTAAAGCAGAGACTCAGCTGCAGCCGGAAGTAATTAACGACTTGTGTGATACAGCAAGTAAAAATGTGTAAAATTGCTTCTCCTAGTCGGAAACAGAGTAGAAATAGCTCTACCTTTAAAATTGGAAAGCCTATTTGAATTAGCTACAAGGCTATGCAATGTAAAATTGCCCTTGATAAAAGCTACAGAGAGAACGTCGCAGCCAGAAAGCTCCGTAGTGATCAGTGACAAGTTAGCCTTTCTCCTCCATCCTCGGAAATAAATAGCATATGTGCATTAGGGTCAGCTGGTAGAGAGCTCATGTTTTCATCTTGTAAGGATCTAAGTTTAGAATTGGCTTCCGTACAAAATCACAGTCCTCTTATTTATATAGGCACAACTCACTATTGTGATTTTTCCGGAGGTCATTTCGAGACCAAAAGATGTCAGCAGTCAATTTAAGTACAGCTGAGATTTTTCACCCTAAAAGGCAGACAAAAGAGTAGCTGGAGAGATGAAAGGAAAAACCAAACCTGTGCCTGGTATTTGTTGTTGGCACGGAGGGTTGAACAAGGTGCGTCCTCCATGAGTGAGTCAAGAGCAGTGAGTGCCCCGGGATAGGACTCCGGGGATTAACTGAGCTGGTGATCATGTTACAGAGCATGAACAGAGGAGATCCGTCTTGATAAAAAATGATCACAGATTCTATTATGTATCTGTATTTTTCACTATTTTTTAGGCTCTACTTTCTATCGCTATATACAGAAGAAAACAATTATTGGGGTATTGCCTTCACATAACAAGCTGGGTATGTGAAAAAACATTTCATGAAAAAAAGGATTTCCCATGCACTCCCTATTAATATTTGCTGCCATATTACATTGCCAATATTTACCTCAACGTTCTCACTAATTAATGCCAAGAATATCTTTTCCTCACCTTGAATTCACTTCCAATCCCACCAACTATGTGACCTGGGCAAGGAGTTTAATGATACCTCAGTTTCCTTTTCTGTAATATGAGCTAAGATCAGATTGCTCTTTTGGGCTCGAACAGTTTTTGATTCAGGTTCTGTGACTCACATACAAAGGGCAGGTGGTATATGAGCTCTGGGCATATTAAGTTACTACAAAGGAGGCCAGACATTCCCAATAAAACTGGAGCATGGGGCCAGCTCAGCCGAGGCTATTTGTGTGTGGGGCACATTCCTAGGTGGTTGGAAAAGTCTGAAGTGTGGCCAGTGAGGGTCCTATTCAATCCAGTGTTTCTTCCTGTGCCAGTTGTCACTGACCACTGGCTTTTTGTCCCCAATTGGTACCCAGAGGGGGAGTGTGGTGATCTACACAAGCCACATAGTAAAAGTAAATACTATTTTTTGTTTTTAAAAGAAATTTCAATTTTAAGCTTTTGACTTTTCTCTGGTTATTGTAAAATAAGTATAGAATGCTTTATTATAAGAAATGGGACAATTTTTATTCTTAAAACAATTTTTGAGACCTGGTATTATGAGGACCTGTTCACATGTTTGTCTCCTCCACCAGGCTGTGTGCTCTGATTGGAGGGACTGAGGACATACATCTGTTATTTCACAGGTCTGCCACTGCACCTCAAATAGCGGGCATTCAAAAAAAAATTTACTTTAAAGAGTAATTTCAATATGGAATTCCCAAGAATACTTCAAAAGGGCTTTCTATAGTTCACGAGGGATAATAAACAAATTTCCAGAGCAGTGGGGAGAAAAACCATTGGCTTTGACTATAATCATATGCTTAGTTAACTGAGCTGTGTGCTGGCCTGAGGAAAACATATAATAATTCACATAAATAATCAGGTGGACTAAGGTGATAATAATTATGTCCTTCCAAAATTTTAAATGTATCAAAAGCAAAAGCAATTTTTAAAAATGACTCCATGGAACTGAAGGAAATTGTTACAGCTAATCTACTAGAAAAAAAATAAGAAACAAAAGATTGAATGACTTGAGTATGCTCAACTTTATGATTTCATAAAAGAGAATGCACAGTGAAGTGAACGCATTTGGGACAGAATCATTTAAATGCTGTGTATCTATGATTATATAAATAAGAAAGCACTGTGAGATCTCTAGATGTATGGAAGAATCTAGCGTCTTCCCCAGTGTAAACACAAAAGTGGATTGGATAAACTGCAGGATATTGGGCTCTGGGAGTCGGCAGAGGTTTTAAAGCAAACCAGTACTAGATAAAACATTAAGGAGAACAATACAAATCAACTCTATAGAAGATAATGGGCTCTGAACTATTATGTCTCAGGAAAAGGCATCTAAGATACACTATGCATGGGAGATGGCATTCTATTACCACCTACAAAGGGTAAAATAAAATTTCAAACCTTGTAGGAAGGATATGGAAAATGAAATGGCAATTCTGTTCCCAAGAGCTATTCTATTCCCATTTTAACCCGTGTTACTGTGTCTGAAAACACAGGGACCTGTGTTAGGTCTGGTTATTCATCCCCAGTGTGAAAACGATGTTAAGGCTGGAAAAGTTTCAAAGAAGGACACTGGAAATCATCAAAGAGATGGAGGCACTTCTATAAGAGAGAAATCTTAATACTTTTAGATGCTTCAAAATGGAAAGTTGAAATCTAAGAGAGATTATGACAGAAATCTACATAATCATGCAAGGCACCATTAGGAGCGAAGAAACTTTTTCAAGGAATTCTGAAAAACTAGAAAGTTGGATCACTTTTTTACAGTTTTAAAAGCTAAATTTGGGACACAAATGTAAACTCTTTTTTTAGTTTGCACAGCCAATCACAAGCTTCAGGTGCTCATTGCTTCCAAAAGGTGGTATTTAGCTGAACTAATGAGTGAGTAATCCACAGATAAAGATTTTTGAGGGTATATTTCTGAGTTTAGGGACATAGGTCAGGAAGTTCCTGCACTGTCAGAAAAAGAAGATGAAGATGAAGAGACTCCTGCTTGTATCCCGGCTGGCACTTTACCCACTTACGACTATGGAATATCTCAAACATACATGGTATCTATCATCTAGTTTAACAGATATCAACTCATGGCTAGTCTCGTTTCATCTACAACCCACCCTTTTCTCTCCCCACCTCCATTTCTAGGATTATTTTGAAGCAAATCTCAATATATCATTTCACTCATAAATATTTCAGTTTGTGTCTCTAAAAGATGAGGACTCTTTGTAATCATAACTACAATATCAAAATCACACAAAAACAATAATTCCAATATATCAGCAAATACGGTTGGCAATTTTTATTTTCTAAAGAGCAGCTCAGTTCGTAAACTGCCTTCTATAATGACACCAAAATTGGTATGACACTTAAATACTTTATCTTTAGGCAAAAGTCTGTAATCTCTCTATCTTCTAAATGTCTTTTAAAAAGTTTAACATTCCCATCTTCAAAAAAGAGTGTTTGTTTTCTCTACATTACCAAGGACTCATGAAGTATAAGATAAAATCTTCACCTTAAATCATCCCCAAAATACGCTAGACTCTCTTTTACCTGTGAGAGCCAAATTTCCACCCTTGAAAAGTCGCATCTGGAACAGGCCATTATTCAGTTCTTGGCGGCTGCCTTGTTGTGGGTTTCTTTAAGAGGCCACACACACAGGTAACTTCTAAGAGTCATCTCTGAGCCACATTCTTGCTCCGTTTTATTTTTTATTCTGTTTCATTTTAACATGAGTACCTAAATCTGTTGGCCTAGTGATGGGGAATGAGGGCAGCTGAGGTCTGAGGGCAAGTCTGACCTGAGTATGTTGGGAAAATAGAGTGATTGTTATCTAACAGTTAACTCTTGTTTCAAGGGTCAGTCATGTCTTATATAAAGGTTGCTGGGAAACCTACAGTGACATCTTGTGGTCCATGGTAGCTCCTCTCTCAGTTGGAATTGAGTGGATAGGAAAGGCCACAGGGGTCTGAAAAATCACAATTAGAGAGAATATGGTTGGGATTATTACAAAACCACACACATCACAGCAGTGCCTATACACTATGATGAAGGATATTTTATTAGCCTGCGTGTACAAGGTTTTGAGAATAAACTTTATAGAAGGAGATGTTTTCAATATTTCCAACTTTTTGGGGGTATGATCAAAAAAACTATAAGCATAATATAAAATCCAGTTAAATATAATCTGAAACAACATTGTATGCTTGCACAAAACATATTTTTATTGAAGATCCTGAAACAAGATGGTAAGGGGCTCCTATTGAGGAAAATGTACCTGTCCCCAGTGTCCAGGAAACTGAACAATGAAGAGTAAGTCTCCTTTAGCTGTTACTTAAAGGTGATTTCTACAATAATCAAATGTTTATTAATATCAAGAGCTAAAATCTCAAAATGTTTAAAATATCTTGTATAACATTATAGGAGATGTCCCTGAATTTGGAACATTTTAAACTCCACCGAATGATGTAAATATTTTTTTTAAAAGACACAAATAATCCCTATATGTAGAAAGAAAATAATAAAAGACAATTTTAATTCAAAACACCTAGTGCTTCAACCATGAGAGAACTAGCATAAACTCTAACTTCTAAAGTATGTTAATTTTCAGTTGCATAATGAATGAACAAAGTGCTGAAATGTCATTCATTCATTCATTCACTCCTTTATTCAATATTTATCAGGTGCCAACCAGGTGTTATGTCCTGAGGACACCAAGATGAAAAGAAAAGTCGCTGCCCACTGGACCTTAAACTCTAGAAGGCATTTTAGAATTGCATGGACCTCCATTGCCATGGAAGCAACTTTGTACTTCTGGAATCAAAGGTTCTTAGAGTCACGACAAACTCAGAAATTCCCATAGCTAGTTTGCAATGATGCCTCCTAATTGTTAGAAATATCTGATCTGCCATAAAACATCTAATTTACATACAATTTTCACTCAAGTTAAGTAAATTGTAAGCAGTAAATAGTGATTCTCAATTCAGAGTACATGACGTTATCATAGACAGTATATTTCCCTTACTAAGATGCTTATGAAGCCCAAAACAATTTGTGGAAAACTAGGCAGTTGCTGTTATTCTTAATGTGGTGTCTTTGAAAGCATTGGGCTAGCGTGCACGCTGAAATTAACAGAAAGATAGCAAAATGAAAGATGCCGTTGTGAAAGAAAAAAATAAACAAGGAAAATCTTACCAAAGATATCAATTCTGTCTTTGAAAACAGGACTCAACATTTCTCCACACTTCTGCTGAACATACATTTAGAAGAAAGTACGTACTGCATCAAAAAAATCCTAATGTTGTTTTTTCATTTATTTTTTATCTTTTGCTAGGGAAGATTTGCCCTGAGCTAACATCTGTTGCCAATCTTCCTCTTTTTTGCTGAGGAAGATTCACCCTGAGCTAACGTGTGTGCTGATCTTCCTCTATTTTGTAAGTGAGCCACCACCACAGAATGGCCACTGACAAAGTGGCGTAGGTCCATGCCTGGGAACTGAACTTGGGCCACCAAAGCTGAGCGTGGCAAACTTAACCACTAGGCCACTGGGGCTGGCCACTAATTTTATTTTTTAACCACAATACCTACAAATAAAAGATTTTAGACTATTTTTATCAATCTCACTTGCATCAGCAATTTACCTACATTTGATTTAACAAATCTCAGTAGAACCACTTTCTCATAAAGCTACTTGTTCTGATATAGCCTAGCAGTTAGGAACTTTCACTCTGCAATCTAACTGCCAAAGCTGGGCCTGCATCCCAGGTCAGCCAAATACTAAACTTGTTACCCTGAGAAAGTTACTTGATTTCTTTGTGCCTCAATTTCCTTATCTGGAAAATGGGATAACAGTCCTACTTCACAGGATTTCTATGAGCAATTAAATGACATTAATACATAGATCAGAGCAATGCCTGGTACACAGTACTCCCTCAATTAATGTTAGTTTTTGTGGTGTTTTTCTTACTAGTGTACAATGGAGATATAAATGCATCATTCATGCTTTCTTCATTGAATCTTATCTCTCTATCTAGTAGTAAAATTAAAAAGAAAATTAAAAACTCACAACTCTCAAGCACTTCAGTTACTAGTAAACCCCACAAATATTCATAGTTCATTCTTTGCTCAGTGACTGTGGTGCATGTAAAACGGTTCTCGGAAGCATGGAAGTCTGTCGAACATCCTTATCAACCGTCCCTAGGTTCTGGAAGGTTTTGCCAATAGTGATGAAGCCAGATAATTTGGACAGTCCCTAAGTGCCAGTTTGCTGGGTTGAATTCAATTCAACCCAAGTTGAATTTTACTTAAGTTTTTCCCCAAGTAAATGCCAGCTTAACAGACAAAGAACTGATGAAAATTCGTAAATGTGCAATAATGTACTATAATGTCTTATGCTGAAAATTCCTTGATAAATTTAAGGGTCATTACTCCAGGGCTTTCAAATGTTGATGTGGAAATGTGCATAAACCAAGCCATTACTTCATCATGCTGATTTTTCTCCCCAAATTTCCCTTGATTATGTTGATTTTCATTCATTTCCAGTACCATCACCCTTGAATCAAAGACCAAGCGACTGTATGTTACTGTGCTTAATAGTTACTAACTGTTCCCGTGCTTAATAGTTACTAACTGTTCCCCCTACGTCCAGTCTGGCCATCGTCCAATCCATTCCCTCCTTATTGATTAAGTAATATGTCTGCAATTTGTTTCAAAATAATCCCAGGGTAATTTTTGCAGGTTTCATTGTGTGCTTCTGCAAAAGCAGGGTTGTATCTCCTAATAGGATATTATCTTTCTGCTCAATTTATGGGCCAGGATGTTATCTAAACTAGGAAACCTTATTATAATAGATTTCTTAGATAGCTGATTCCTCATGCTAGGTTTGGTTTGCTGAAATCTTATTTAAGATTTCTGCAGCTATATTCATGAGTGAGATTGGCCTATAATTTTCCTTTCTTCCACTGACCTTTTCGAGTTTTGGTAATGTAACAGTTAAATTTCAATCACTCAGCATGTTCTAGAATGAGGAATTTATTATACCAATTATACCTTCCACAATTGCGGGTTCAGAAGTCTCTTCGAGTCTGCTGTCTTTGCAGGTATGTTGGGCTTGAAGTTACCGTAGGCTGTGTGGCTGACAGTGGGCAATGAAGGCTGAATGTGAAGTGGGAGAGAGCAAAGAGGTACTGGACCCTGTGAGGGGAACCTGGGATGGTATTTGCCTATCACCATCTCCAACCTGAATGATGTAGGTGACCCGAGGAGAAGCTGGCGTCCTTCACCACAGAACTGAGCCGGGGACTCAGAGAAGTCGAAGGGGAGCAACCTGGTGGGGGCTGAACTCCCTGTAGATGATCAGGGCGGTGTGCAAGCAGCCATAGCGCCTAGTACCTACACCAACATTCAGAGTGTAAAAATGGCAGCTCCTCCACTCTGCCATCCAAATCTTATACACATTTTCTTCTGGACATTCCCAACCAAGAACAACACTGGAAAGGAAATTATGGGAAGCAATTCCTGCATAACTAAGTTGACACAGTATAAAGCCACCATGGGTAGCAGGGTGCTACATGAAATGAGTTGGGGACTAGTCCCTCACTTTCTCTGCTGTCATGTTCACCCATTAGAAATATTTCTATCTAAAATGATTAGTAGAAGCCACTAGTAAAGTTATCTGCTGTTGGAGGTTTTCTTGAGGAAGTTTTAAAACTAGTGATTATATCTATATTAGTGATTTTAGGACTATTTAGGTTTTCCATGTCTTCCAAAACTCAGCTCGGATAAGTTGTATTTTTAGAAAATTGTCCATTTCTTCCAAATATTCAAAATTATTGGCATTAAGCTGTTACATAATAACCACTTACTCTAAAAATATCAGCAACATCTGCTATTATGTTCTCTTTTTGATGCCAGCTCTTGTTTATTTGCACCTTTGTTTTGACAGAGTTATACTAATCCTGGCAGTTTTTCAACAGACCATCTTTCAGCTTTGTTTATTATGTTACTTTATTAATTTCTGCTTGCAGCTTTGTTACTTTCCTCCTTCAGTCTGTGGAAGTTGATTGTGTTGTTCTTTTCATAATTTTTATTTCTTGACCTATGAGTTAAAGATATTTTCTTAATTTCCAAACATATGAGTTTTTTTCCAATTACATTTGGTTAATGATTTCTACATTAATTTTACTTAGGGCAATGGATATGTTCTATATCAGATGTCAGCAAACTGTTTCATGGGCCAAATTTAGCCGATCATCCATTTTGTTCTGTTTTGGGTTTTTTTGGTGAGGAAGATTGTCCCAGAGCTAACATCTGTGCCAATCTTCCTCTATTTTGTATGAAAGACACTGCCACAGCATGGCTTGATGAGTGGTGCACAGGTCATCGCCTGGTATCCAAACCTGCGAACCCTGGGCTTCTGAAGCAGAGCACACAAACTTAAACACTATGCCACCAGGCCAGCACCTTGACCACCTGTTTTGGTAAATAAAGTTTCATTGGAACAGAGCCAAATCCATTCATTTCTATATCATCTATTTTTGCCTTTACACTGCAGCTGCAGGGTTGAGACCATATGGCACTCAGAGAACAAAACACTTACTCTCTGACCGTTCACAGTAAAAGCTTGCCAACCTCTGGTCTATGTAATACTAATCATTTGAAATGTATTGAGCATGCTTTATGGCCCTGTGTATACTGAATTTTTGTAAATATTCAAAATGTACATGAAAAGAATATGGATGTAGAATTCCATATGTCAATTAGATCTTTTTAATTTATTCTATATGTTTATATAGTCAGAAATTTTTGTCTGCTTGACCTATCGATTACTAAGAGAATTCTATTAAAATTTTTCTCTCCACTTGTAGTGATCTCAATTATTCAATTTTATATTTTGAAGTAATTTTATTGGGTGGATACACAGAATTGTTAGAGCTTCTTAGTAAATTCAACCTTTTATCATTATATAGTGGCACTTAAGGAATGTTTTTGGCCTTAAAGTCTTACTTATCTCTTATTAATATAGTGACAGCACTTTCAAATAATATCTCCCTTGGGCACTTCTTTCCTAATCCTTTTATTTTCAACTTTTCTGAATCCTTACGTTTTAGATGGATTATTTAAAAAAATATATTGCTGGATATTACGAAAATGCAATCTGAAAATTGTTATCAGTAAACGAGAGAACTCAGTCTATAGTTATTTAAATTACTGATATATTTAGATTTAGATACTGATGTATTTAGATTTAGATATATTTTTCCGATGTTATTTTTGTACTTTGTATTTTTCCCATCTTTTCTATGTTTTTTTGTTCCCTTTCTTCAGTTTAGATTTGATTAATTTTATAATTCCATTTTCCCCTCTTCTTCTCCTAAAGTCATATATTGTATTTGTTTTTTTAACACTGTCTGTGCCTAAAATTTTATTCAGACTTGATCTTGTCTGCAAAGATTAGGAAAGGATTGAAAGTGACATCTTTCTAGTATAAGTTTGGAGTGACACATGCCTTATACACCAAAGCACAAATTCCTTGTTGTATGGGGCATGGCCTGTGAACCACATTTGCATCCACAGCTACTTATATGGATAGCACAAAATACAAAAACTGCGTCTTGTTATCTGCCAATTATCACTCTATTACTATATATGAATTAAATCTGGATCCGCTCTTTAGAAACAAGACCCCACATCCAGTGCAGAAAGAAAGTCTTCCTCTAAAAATGTCTCTTCTTTGATAAATCTCAATTTTATCCCATTACCAAGTGACAACAGCCAAACTGTGAACAGTCGCCTCGGTTAAAATGACTCACGCCTCAAGTTAGCCACCACCCTTCTTAAAACTTGTCCTTCGAACCTGGCTTTTCAGGAGTTTCCAGATCACTTTAATCATTCATCAGTTCAGTAGCAGGAAGCAACGAGACACATGATGCAAACTATGCAAACATAATAAAACACACAAAAATCCCCCCAAATTGACCTTGGTATAAAATTAGTAACGGTTCTGTTACAGACACGATGAACACAATTCATGGGCCAGGATACAATAAGGAGAAAGGAAGAATGAGGTTGTTAAGTCAGATTTTTCTGAGACAAGCTATTGAAAAGTTGAAAAAAACTCCCATCTCATCTTTAAAAAGAAGAACTTTCCAGAGCATCTATCAGGAATGTGCAATCCATGTATCTGAGATGTACAGAGTGGATTGTGAAAGATCGGATAGTTTAAGCCAGTGTCACAGCACCAGATGTGACCACAGAATGCAGGTGTTAGCAACCCATGCCACAGTGCAGTCCCTTCTTTAGTGAGTTTAGGCACTGTGGGCCATGTTCTGATAACAAGGCTGAAACATCAACTACATCATTGACGATACGAGGCATGCTCAATAAAAACAAAAAGCACTTGTAGAAGCCAGCTCCTTCAGTAAATAGAATGTCCATATGTACGCACAGCTAAAAGTGCTGGAGTTATTAAAAAAAAAAACTCAGCTGACATGTCAGGAATAATAAGGAACTTCCTTAAAATGGTAAAGATTATCTACAAAAACAAAGAAACGAAAACCTTCAGAAAACATACTTAATGGGAAAATGTTGAAAGCTTGCCCACTGAATCGAAAAACAAAAATGGACAGTCATGATCACCACTCTATTTAACATTATACTGATGATTTTAACCCATAGAATAAAGGAAGACGAAGAAATAAAAAATAGTATAGCAGTTAGAAAGGAAGAAACGAAACTGGTATTATTTACAAATAATAAGATTTTCTACCTAAACCACCCCACAGAACCTACAGAGTCTTATTAGAATTAATAGAAGAGTTTAACAAGGTTGCTGGTTATAAAATTAATATACAAAAATTAGTTGTATTTCTCTATGCATACAATGTACACGTGGAAAGTGGAAAAAATGAACAAGATATGCTATTTATGGTAGCATAAAACAATTCAGTACCTAGGAATAAATTCAGCAAAAATGTGTAAGAGCTCCTCAGGGGATAATAATAAGACATTACTGAAAGACATTAAACAAAACCTACATAAATGGGAAAATAAATCATGTTTATTCATGGGAAGGCCAAGTATTGCGAAGATGTGAATTCTCCCTCAAATAAATGATTGATATGTTAAATGAATTCCAACAAAAAACCCAAGAGGTGTTTTGTGAACCATAGAAGTTGCTTCTAAAATTGATAGATGGAATTTCAAATCACTGAGAATAGCCAACACTACTGAGAAAATGGAGCAGAGTGGGAGTGCTTCTCTATCAGGTATCAAGACATTCTAAAGCTGTAGGAATCAACGTAATGTAGTTTAGGTCTGGAGAAATGTAACCAATAAGAAACCCCATAAACAGACACTTGCATGAATAGACACATGATATTTGATGCACGAATAGATAGAAGGGACACTGCACTGACTGTAGATTATAGAATGTGTGACTGACATTCCACTAAATGGGGTGACTATAATTGACTATCCACCTAGAAAAAAATGGACTTAAAACCACTCAAAACCCTATTCCAAGTGAATAATTTGAAAGGAAAGCTTTAAGAAGAGAATACAGAAAAATACTTTCATTATCTTGAAGTACAGCAGGATTTTTTTTAAAAAAATCACACAAAAAGTAATAACATAAATGGGAAAGATTTACTAACTTGAGTGTTTTTAAATTAAAAGCTCTGTTCACCAAAAGAAAAACGATGAAAAGTAAAAGCCGAATCACAGAAGATATTTGTAAGCAGTTCTTTTAAGTTTTTTTCATTTTCTATCTAATTGTTAAAATATACAAATAACATCTAAAAATCAATGAAAAAAGGGCAGATGACCCAATAGAATAGATGGTAAAATATTTGGCAGGCACATTACAAAAGAGGATGTACAGATAGCCAATAAACATAGGAAGATGACATTATTAGGGAAATGAAAGTTAAACCATCAGATATGCCTACATGACCACCAGATTGGCAAAAATTAAGAAAACCAACAATATCAAATATTAGCCACAATGGCAAGCACCACAAATTCTCATACACTGCCGATTTCACTATAGGTACAACCACATTGGAAAACAGTGTGACACTATCTAAAAACTGAAGATATATAGGCTGCATAACCTGGCAATTCTACTCCCAGAGCTCTATAAACTTATTTGTACTAGATGTTTACAGCAGTATCATTCACAAATGCCCTAAATTGAGAATGAAATTTACGCTATTGAAAATGAATGAATTCCAGATACAAAGAAGGAAATCTTTTTTATTATGCTGTTCAGTGGGAAAAGTAAGTCATGAAAGACTATTTAGAGAGTGATTCAATGTATGTAAAATTTAAAAACAAGCTAAACCAAACCTTATCCATTTGGAATGTATTCACAGGAGAGAAAGTATAAAGGAAGGCAAGGAAATGATTAATGTAAAAGTTAGTCATCTTCTCTTTGGGGAGAGCCAGCGGATGTTGTGCTCAGGAAGGGGTGCCAGAAAGTCTTCTGGGTTCCGAGAACATTCTATTTCTTGTCTTGGATGATGGTTAAATCGGTTTCTGCTTTACTGTCTTTTATTAAATTCTATAAATGAGTTCTGTTCACTTTTTCCCGATGTGGTTTATTTTATGATTAAGAAAATACTAATTAACAAAAAGAGCCCAGCCAAAAAGATTTTAAAATAGAGGAGAAAATTAACAGAAAATATAACACCCCAATAAGAGAAGAAGAAGCCCTTGGCTCCTCTTACTCTGAGGTCCTTTATTCTAAGCTGCTGTATTTGGGGCTGCCTGCTCACCTCGACTGCCTAAGCATGCTGAATATCTGCTTTGTGACTGAGGGTGGTAAGACATTTTAGATAGTTTCCCATTTGTGCAGAGGAGTTACTGTTCACCTCTGTGGAACCAACAGAGCACCCAAGGTGACCTGGGACTTTCTCTGAGTACCGGAAGTGGGCACAGTGGGGAGGATGAGAAAATATGTGGATGGAACAGTACAACAGCCAAGAGCCAACAGTGTGCTTCAAGTAACCTTGGGTGATCCTTGAAGCGAGTAAGAGAAAATCTGTCTGAAAGACTGCAGGGACTGTTCTAAATAATTGTCATTATACGTTATTTGGTGACTCACGACAGTTGTTCTGAGCAGTTCAATTGAATACACTCTCTATGTTTTGGAATAGGGCAGGTAAGGTCATAGGGGTAATACGTTCACGAAAAGTAACTTGGTTCTCTGTGCTAAAAGCTTCTCTGGTATAAAAATGATTCACTAATAGTCAAAATAACATGAAAGATTCATAGCATTTCAGAGCTAAAAGTAGACTTAGATATCACCTACTTTAGTGATTTATAAATGGCTTCAAAGGGCTCTTGAGTTCAACAGAACTACCTTGGGGTGTACCAGCCAAGCACGGGGCTCTGTCTTCAGACAGTGCAGCCTCCACTCTACCACCTTTCCAGATTGAGCTTCTGGATCACCACACACACACAAGAAGGTCCACGGCTTAAAAAAAAGAAGATTCAAAATCTACTGATCTTGCTAACTCCTTCATTTTGCAGATAAAGAAACTGAAGTTGAGAGAGGGCGGTTGGTGCCCTCAAAGTCAACCAGAGGTTACCAGCAAAGCATGACTGGGACCGACACTGCCTGCTTCCTACCTGTGCTCCTTCCAAGGTACGATGTTGTGCCTAACGCCACAGGAAGACAAATCCGAACCAGCGAATAGAAAACAAGGAAGGCAAAAGCAGATCTAATAACCAAGAGCACCTACATCATAAGGTTTTTGTAAGGATTAAGTGAGTTTATGATTGTAGGTGCTTATAACAGTCACTGGCACGTAACTAAGAACTGGGTTAGTGTTTACCGTTCTCATAAATGACACTTTTCTCCTTTCGTTCTCTTTACACACTTTGTTCACACAAAGTTCTCTACCAACTGCCAGCTTGCAATGTAAACAGGTCCACAAATCCAAGCAGGACTGAAATCAGCAAGCTGTGCTCTCGGGTCTGAGGACAACAGCTGCAGGGAAGAAAATCTGATATGTACCATGGACAAGGACTTAATGGAAGAACAATTTTACACATAATCCTTCTCCTCCCCATAGTTCTAGCCACGGATAGCTTTATTACCATTAACCATGTGCTCATGGAAGGTTTAGGCCTTGGCAGCAGCTAGGGTGTTTTATGCTGATAGTTTTCAAGAAAATTGAAGAGAGAGGTCTGCTGACATCTGTTTCTGCCATGTTGAACACACTTGCAAAAGCAGATCTTGAAGCAGAAAGCGTAGAAGGTCAGGAGACTCAGATGTGGTGGCCTCAACTCCAACTATGCATTCCAAGGCGGCATGGCATACACTCTGGCAGACCAGCTCCGGTGTCCTGTGGGCAGCCTGTCCTTGTCCCACTGTCTCCAAGCAAGAGGCCTACCCCACAGTGTGGGGGCTGCTGCTCTCTCTTTTTCTTTCGTTTCCTCAGCTATAGAGAAGGGAGTTCCTGACACTGAAACACACCATTCCCCACGTGGTAATCCTCTAGCTGCCTGTGTGTGAAGAAGCCAGTTGCGTGTGTGGGCAGAAGCAAGATTTTTAAAAAATTATTTATTTGGATGATTCCTACCACCTTGCTAACTAAAACAGTTACTAAAGAATTTGGTGCACATGAAGAACATACAGAGTGGCTTGAAGGGTAAAGGACAAATGTCCAGAGGGATTGTTTCCAGCAGGTATTGATTCTCAGTTTTACATCAGCCAAAGCCCTTCTTGTAACACCTTCTAACGCTTGACAATTTTCTGATCTGCTTTGGAGAAGAAAAGAGAGCACCGTTCTGTCAACTACAGTTCTGATATCTGGTGTTTGCAGTGTTTTCTGCTTGCTCTACAACCTTTGAAGCACCATACTGAGACTTTGATTTTAAATGAACAAAGAAAAAACATTGAATAATATTCGAAGATTGGCTCAGAAAGTTTAAAATATCAAGAATAGAAATGCATTTGCTTAAAATGAGAAGTCAAAAGGTAAACAAGGAGCACGCCTCACCAAAAGGCGAGCAATCTGAGTTAATAGGAGATGAAGAAGATGCTTCAATACACTAACAGCCATTAACTGACTCCAGTTAAAAAGAAACATGTAAAGGGTTTGCTTTATTTGGGGAGGAGGGCTAAGGCCAATTCACGAGGTTAAAAGGAATCAGGGAAAAGACACAATAAGTCTGATTAAGAAGGAGGAGGAGAGGAGGGCATCAGTTATAGATTTAATTTCTGGACAGCATTGGTTTTCCGACGTCATTCTTTCTTTGAGAAATAACTCCCAGCATCTCCCCATTGACATTATCCAGTGTATATGGGGGCCACATCACCGGACGAGGTGTGATTAGAAGAGGCAAATCCCTGTTTTGAAAATGATCGTAAGATCCATGTATGTAAGCTTGAATCCCCTCGCTTTCTCTCTTCCTTTTTTCCTTCTTCCTTTATTCCGTCCTTCCTTGAATATTTATTAAGTACCTGCCATGTGCCAGGCAGTTTTCTAAGCTCTCAGGATGAAATGAGACCCTGTCTTTAGAAGGCTTACAGGCTGGCAATGCTCCAACTGGGTGGGATAGTCCATGTTGAATTTGCTTAGGATATCATGTGGATGGGGAGAGCACAGCACAGAAAGGGTAAGGCATTCTGTGTCTGGCTAGGATGGTTACAAAGACCTTGAAAGAAAGACTACAACCCAATACAGAGAGATCTCTGGAAAAAGAACGTTACTTGTTTCATAATATAAATCAAAGAGACAAATCCCGCGAATGGTCAGGATGAGTGATGTCAGAGGCAACATCAGAAAACCAGAGCTCAAGTTCTGACTTTCCTCTCATGCGATCAATCACTTTGAGCAAGTTCCCCTACATTTTTATCCTGTTTCCTTCTCTGTGAAAGAAGCACAATCCCGTCTACTGGGTAGAGGACAATTATGAGGATGAAAAGGGATAGTATGGATGGAAAGACTTTGTGAACGACAATACAAATATGACATACTATCATTAGAAAGTGTGAGGTAAGTCATGTCGAGTCAAAGCTAGAAATAGAAAATGTCAAAAGAGACTCACTAACCACACACATTGAGTCCAATTACCGGGAATTTGAGAAACAAGGGATGATTCATGTAATGTTGGACAGGATGTTTACTTTTCTTCCATTTCTCATCTTCTCCGCCTTCTACAATATTAACTACATAATATTTACTAGAAAAGCGACACATACATGTACCTCAATTTAAGAAAAGGTAGCATAAGAAAAATTTGCATTTATAAAATGAATAGATTGTTTATTTCCAGAGGGACTCTTTCAAGCAACAAGTTTACATGGTAAGATAAAAATTCAGTAATTTACTAATAGCTGTTTTATACACAACTTATAAAGCACAACTGTGCACATATTCCAGTATATATATATATATATATATATATTTGATCGGTATTTTACAAAATTTTAAACATAGCTTTAAAAGCACCTAGGATTTAGCTATTTTTAAAAATAGCATTTCTGCTAGGATATTACAATTCTGATACTACAACTTGGAACTGGATTTCTATCATCTCATAAAACAAATGGCTAGTGTTGTATCAGCAGCATTATTCCTTCAGAGTCTATTGAAGACTAGGCTAGAATGAGCTACCTTCTGAAAATCTGGGGGGCCATCATGTATTGCGGTTTTACTCAGAAATACTACTCTCTGGTTTATCACCATAAAATTTCCATTTTGAGGAAGTTCTTTGTCCACCATCATATTCCTGCCAAGCTTTCAGTAGTAAAACCTTGTTTCTGACTTGAGGTTGAGCTTCACACTTGTCAGGTAAACTGTAGGGGGGAAGGTGGCCCCTCAGACCTGCAACACAGCCCTAATATTCCTATTGCCTGCATCACTTTGTCTGCCAATTGTAATATATACATATATACGATGGTCTCATACTGAAGAGAGAAGACAAAATCATGATTTGTGATTTATTATTTTTTGAGTGGAGGCTGAGCCACCTTCGGAAAACCCTTGGAGTGGCCTGATAAAGCAGCAAGTGCTCCTGAAACCTCTTGCAGGGATATTTTGCAAACCTGCATGTAGGGCTCCAGGCAATTTAAAATATTGATAGAGTTTGAGGTTATTCAATGATTCTATGAAATAATTCTGCGTCCTTATTTCCAGATATAATCTGTTTATTTTTTAAAAAGGCTTATTTTCTCCTTCCTCATAAGAAAAAAAAGGTTTGGTAAGATATGTCCAGTGAAAAACTCATGTTTTGCTGGCTTCCGGGAGAGACCAGCTGGCAGCAAGGAGCAGAGAAAATAAAGGAAAATAAAGGAGAAAAGCCAAATCCGTGAACTAGCTGACTCAGGACAGAAGGATGGTTTGGCAGAGGAAATTAATATCCAGTGCTTTAGTATGTTGGAGGTTAAGCAGCTTCAACTCTTTCTATGGCAACTACTATAAAACAATAACCGGAAATGTGCTGTCACACAGCATTGTCACACGCCATTACACATCTATCATAATGCCCTTCCAGAAAACCCAGGTTTTCCTACGTTATATCCACAACCAGGTCTTCGACCAGGTTTGCCCAGAAAAACAATAAGCCCAAAGATTTTCTGTCAAGAGGAGTTTCTTTGACAAAGATCCTACAAGAAATTTCTGCAAGTAATTTTAGAACTCCCAGCTCTGAAGCAGGCTCTCCACCACAGCATCCTGTCTAGGTCCAGCCACACAAACCGGGCCCTCTGCATTGCTTTGCTCCCATCCTGTGTGATGGCTCAGAATGTCTTGCTTTTTTCCCCATCAGAGAAGCTATCTGAATGACAAGAATATCTTGAGTCTTAAAGACACAAAATGCACTGCTTATTTTTCTTAGAGTTTAGAGAAATTTTGTATTTTACTTTTTAAACAGTTAGAATTCTGTATGGAGGGGCCAGCCCAGTGGCATAGTAGCTAAGTTCATGGGTTCCACTTTGGGGGCCCTGGGGTTCATGGGTTTGGATCCTGGGTGTGGACCTACACACTGCTCATCAAGCCATGCTGTGGTGGCATCCCACACACAACATAGAAGAAGATTGGCACAGTTGTTAGTTCAGTGACAATCCTCCTCAAGGAAAAAAAAAATTCTGTATAGAAAGGGCCAGGAGACAAATTACATGGATGGCACAGAGACCTCATGGGCTGGAGGGTCCATTTTGCCATTGTCCTTTGTTCACATGCTGTGAAAGAGCAGTAGTGGGAGAGGCAACTAATTGAGATGAGAGCTCAGGAGCCAATGGGATCTGGGTTGAAATTCTACTTCTTCCAGTTACTAACTGGAAAGGTTGACAACTTACTTAACTTTCAGAGCTTCAGTTTGTTATTTTTTAATTAACATATAAATAAAACCAACCACTTAAGTTCTGAAACCATCTACCTAAAGAGCTAACAGGAAGCTGGGGCGGAACACGTGCTGAGCATACATGTCCTAGTATTACCACATGCTTACAGCAACTGTTTGGCAACACAATTTATTATAATTTCACCATCTTTTCTTATTGATGCTTCTCTGTGTTAGTAAACTGTGGACGGTTTTGTGCCGTTTTTAAAAATTTTTAAAGTACAATATAAAGAGCCAACATTTATGGAGTCTTAACTATATGCCAGACACTGTGGTAATAAATTATATCTCATAAAAAATTTACAGTAACCCTCTGAAATCAGAATCATTATCTCCATTTTACTGATGAAGAAACTGAAGGCTGCAGAATTTAAACCACTTTCCTATGGTCACACAGCTAGAAACTGCTGGAGCCGTGATAGAACAATTTATGTGTGGCTAAATCACTGTGTTACCTGCAATGTGACTTTAAACTCCATTTCCCTCTAATTGAAGGTCTTTTATTCATTCCACAAATATTTGCTGAGCTTCTTCAATCTCGAAGGCATTGTTTTTCCTATTATACCATTGGCAGTTATTTCAAGGACCAAGTGTCTCTTTGCTCAGTAAATTGTAATTTCCTTCTCCAGAATAACAACATTTTTTTTTATTGAGGAAGATTAGCCCTGAGCTAACTACTGCCAGTCCTCCTCTTTTTGCTGAGGAAGACTGGCCCTTAGCTAACATCCATGCCCATCTTCCTCTACTTTATATGTGGGATGCCTACCACAGCATGGTGTGCCAAGTGGTGCCATGTCCGCATCCGGGATCCATACTGGGGCTGCTGAGAAGCGGAATGTGCGAACTTAACCGCTGCACAACCTGGCCGGCCCGAGAATAACATTTTTTTCCCCACAGTTCTGTTACAATTCAGTATCCAAGTTATTTGGCAAGAATCATGTTCCCCTCATGAACCTTAGGTTAACTACAAACTTCTTTTTTCCTTCTTCTAGCTAAAGTTAAACACTTTTCATAAATTCTTTTTAGAATTAAGCTTTAAATGATTATAAAAATCTCAAATATCAAATCTAATTGTTTCATAAAAGTTTTTGTTCCAAAAATATTATCAATACTTCCAGTGGACCCTAAATCATGAGCTTACTTTAACAGATTCCCCTTTCTTTCACATTCTTGGAAACTCACATATCTAAGCAAAAAGATAAGCAAGCACTGTTTTAGGATTTAAAATTCACTATACAGGAAATAGTCTTTCCAACCCAAACCATTCTGTTTGGTTGATTTCTTTGAATAATGATAAGTAGCCATAAAATTCAGCTCCTATCCTAGATTTTACTAAGTTCATCATAACTACAGGGAGTGGAGAGAGAAAGAGAAATGCTCAAATTTTCATTTAGCTGCTTTTCTTCTGGTTCTTGGAGAGTCCCTGTGAAGGAGTCTTCATTCTTTCCCAGACTCCGTAGATCTGTGATTGTGTCTCTTTGAACTCTAAAGGAATCAGCCCCTTTTCCTTTTCCTAATTCTCCATTCTGGATTGTGACTCAGGAGGGAAATAAGACACAAAGCTTCCAACTTCAGAAATTCCCTTGGTGCATCACTTCATTCTAAAAATTACTTACTACTTTCATTTGATGGATGACGGGAATCCTCATTTCTCTAGTGAATGAGGTAGAGTTTGGAAAACAGAAGTGGCTCATAAATCTCAGTGGCTAATCAAAGATGCGTTTGGTTGTTTCTGAGGAGTTCATCACTCACAGAGTTATTACTCACACGATGCTTATTTAATTGCCATTGTAGTGTGTCGAGACCTCTTTAGAAGAAGAATCGCTCCCTCTAGCACTTTGGCAGCAGCCTACCTGACTCAGTCAACTAACAAGAAACTTCACAGCATTATGATGGCAGACCACAGATTTTCAAGGATGGGCCTTCACGTCAATTGTATCATTGTCAGTTTTCATTTAAATCAAGCTGCACACTTGACGACTGAGAGGAGCCAGTGTTTCTATTTAAGAACGTGAATGGCATTTCGGTATTAAATTTCAGTTTGTTTGTACTCCGCTCATAGTTTAAGACTATAAGCCTTCTGGAAAGAGTGTATGTATTTCTGAATGTTTCTATTTTGCTCAGTAGGTAATGGTGACATGGAAATTTTAGCTGCCCTGATGGGGAGAGGATGCCTTCTCGCCATTGCACAGTTATGTGCATTCCTGACAGGCCCAAAATGTTTATACTGTTGTTCTAATCCCTAGGAAAGAATGTTGAAAGGATATTCAGTATTGACTCATTTTATGCTGTGGTTACGTTCTATCAGCATGCAGGTAACTTACATAATATTTTAAATAAACTAGGGCAGTTTAGTTTTAAACATGATTTTATCTTTTTCTTTAAAGAAAAATTCCTCTTAAAGTCAACTTCCGAAGACTCATGAAAATAGAGCTGTTCTTTTTAGAAAGGGGAAGGAGGCCCACGGAGCCTGTCCCCTCACGCCACCCTCGCCTCTCAGTTCTTGAGGCTCTTCTAGGAAACTCCTACGTCTACTTGGAGGACATATTTTTAAAATCCTGTCCCACAGTAACAGATGGAGAATTAGATTGAGAAAGAAGATCATTCTGATATACATTCTCCCTCAACCTAAATTTCACAGAGTGGACTTGTTTAATCACAGGCCCCCGGAAGTGCTAACAATTCAACAATTTATGAGACTCCTTAAGCCTCTCCTTCCCTGACCTGATATTCTTTGGGCATTTCCGGTCTAAAAAGCCAATGGTCTGCTTTGTAGCGTTGCTGAGAGAAGGCTGGAAAGAATGAATGATTTGTTCTTTATGCAGCTGGTAAAGAATAAACGCCAAAAGTTCTATACAGCCCGTAAGCAAACTCTTTCTTTAAAACTGTTTTGGAGGAAAAGGTGTTCCAAATACTCCACCTGCTTTCAATGACATGGCTGTCTGTCACTGCAGTTAAACTTTCCTCTCTCCTCCTCAGGTTAGGAAATGAGCTTAATGAGCTAACATTGTTGCAGGAATCCTGGGCCCTGCCTTGGAGCCACTCTGAGGACGTGCATGCTGACGCGATGTTGAGGTGTATTCCATCTTTGCTGAGAGGTAGTTCATGAAATACACATAATGACATAGTAACTATGACACCCAGGACTTTGTAAAATATGTATTCCCATCACTAGCTAATGACTCTTTTTCGTAGGCCGAATCCAGTAAAGGCACTAGAAGGTGCTTAGTAGAACTTTTTACTTTTGGATGTATAATTCGAGAAGATGTATATTTATTTTTCCCATTGGCACCAACCACTCAGCTATGTATCCTTACCTAATATTTATACTTCAACCTGTGCTCCAGATGAGCCAGGCTTGTTTAGTTTCACATCCTAAACTTTCTCATTTTCTTCATAGTCAGCTTGCTTTCATGTCTACATGGACACAACCAGGTATCGTCTGCCTTTGAAGTTTTACCTTAAATTCCGTCTTCTCTAAGAAGTGTCTGATACTCTCAAGAGATTTCCTTAGAGAACGTTCATTGCAGAACATAGCTGTTTTCAATTTAGCACCTTATGAATTTCTACTTGCTTGCTGTTCAATTGTCTTACATGGGCCAGGTTTTACTCCAGACACCCAAGTCTCCTTTCACTCAAAAAGTCAGTCATATACCTTATGTGGTAAATATACAAATATGTATATATATGTCCACCCACATATATATGCGTATAAATGTATTCATCAATGTACATGTAGGACATACTATTGTACCAGAAACAGAGTAGGTATCTAATTATTTGGATTAAATTGAATTGAATTAAATTAAAAACTGTACCTGTTATGTCAATTAATAAGAAAAATAGCTTATTTTAATAATTTACTATCTCCTAAAATATAGTACATTGGAAAGCTCAAGGTCGAGACCTAGTTTTCATACTTTCACTGTTCTTACTATGTAAAACTATAGAGTTGACTATAACAATGTTACCTCACAATATACACAAAATTCATTTTGAAGTTTTTCACCAAAATACCTGCCATTTTTCAAAAAGCTTAGTAAATAAGCAATGAGCATACTTGTTCTTTCCTAAAAATAAATTCTTTTAACAATGAAACTCTGAGTCTTCAGGTAAAGATTTCGGCTGGAGATAGACGAGCTGGAAATAATAGTAATAATAATAATCGGTTGAGAGGTGAAAAAGTGAACAGGGAGTGAAAATGGGGAATTGGGAAGCTCTAGAGCATTATGAATAAGGATGCGTGCATGATGACGGGAGAGACGATGGATGTTAGTGCAGCTTTTATTTCACTGGCATATCCCAAGCAGAACTGTTCTTCTCTCTAGACCCTCTCCTGTGTGCTCTTCTAGCACCTTCTTTAACCTTGTAAAATAGCACTTACTATGCTTTTAAATTCCTTGGTTACCTGTCTGTCTCTCCCAATAGACCATGCACACCTTTAGGAAAGACACCATGGTTTGTTTGTATGTTTTATCCTTAATGCCACAGTGCCTTTGACATAGAAGATATACAAGTAACCACTATAGTAATAAATTAGCATATAAGTGAATGACTGAAGAAAGAAGAGAGGAACAAAAAGCTATGAGAAGAATATTCTTGGGAAAACTGATCCCTCCTAAGCTGTCATCAGCTACACCAAGTTCTTTAATTCCAAAAATTCATGCATTTCTCCAAATATAGAGGAAGCAGAAAGATATTAATATGTTAAAATATAACAAAGTCTTTTGTAAACTTGGAAACTTTGTTCCCAGATTCCATTTCTAATTCACACCATTATAATGGTCTCTTCCAAGAAAGTGCTCTGGCATTTCCAAAAAATAATGAAGCTTGAACAAAATTAAAATCTCAAAAAAATTTTTTGTAACACTATTGATTATAATGTCATGTCTTTTGTCACCGAAGAGGAGTTCTATTGATTCAAGTTATTCTTCTGTAGAGTTCCATCTAAGTATAGAAAATGTGTCCAAAGATTCTCACATCTTCAAGGTATTTTTAGACCTTTCTATAATGAACACCATGAAAGAAGTCATCCTACAGATTCGCCTCTTGAAATTTTTCACTGCTGAGATTCAGAGAAATGTTCCTAACATAACTAACCCTATACACAGTCAGCACAGCAGCACCAAAAATCACATGAAACAAGTTGCTCCTCGGAAATAAGTATAATGAACATTACTGCTGCTGCCATTGCTGGCATCTGCTGTAAAGTTAAATTTCTGAAGTTGTTTTTAAACCTGGGATGGACTTTACTGACAGAGAAAAATCATATTACAAGATATAAAATTCTTCTTTTTTTTTTGGCTGAGGAAGATTTGCCCTGAGCTAACATCTGTTGCCAATCGTCCTCTTTTTTTGTATGTGAGCTGCTGCCACAGCCTGGTCACTGGTAGACAAGTGGTGTCTGCCCGTGCCCAGGAACCGAACCTGGGCCGCTGAAGCCGAGCACAGTGAAATTAACCACTAAGCCACCAAGGCTGGCCCGAAAATTCTTATCCTTATAGAAAATTGCTTTTCCCATCCAGGGTTACACTACTCTCCAAAATGACAAGTACTTTTGCCATTTGACTTGGGGTGGCATGTTTACACTGAAGCCTATTTCAGAGTTGTTAACAATAGACTTGTGGAAAAAAAACAAAAAAGCATGCTTAATGGCAACCCTAAAACCAAATCTATGAAATCACAAGCACAAATACTCTAACAGATGATTCTGCATACATTCTACGTTCTCTGTGAAGTTTCAAACATGAAAGGAGTGTCTGAAGAGGTTGAGTGTCACAGGATTGTTTTTCAAGCAGCCTCACGGAGAGACATTATCTTGATGAATTTTCCACAGTCTACAATTTAGTCCACGGCCTTGCAGGTGCAGAAACTTGATCTATCAGCAAAGCTGGGGCAAATTCACATCTCAGAGGTAGACTTACAACTCAAAGACCACAAAACACTAAAGACTGACATCAAGATCAAATATATTAATTTACAACGAGAACCATAAATGTCAGATGGACCAAAACACTCCTGGGGGCAAGCCAGCACATTCTCTTTCTGGGGACAGATCTAGACGGAGAGCCAAATCATGCTCAGGAGGTTACTTGGTGATGAAAAAGTGGAGCAAAGGGAACACATTAAATCACTCAAATGCAAGATCAGACTTCAGATTCTAGTTCAACTGCTTCCTGATTTCCCCTGATATTTCACACTAGAGGGAGGTGCCCACCAGACTCGCCAACAGCTGTGTCCACATCTCTAGGGTGGCATTGACTGGGAACTGTGGACTCATCTGCGTGGCTAATGCATCCTCTTCCAACATATTTTTCCTTTAGACATGTTAATATCTAGTTCTGGGAGACAATCAGTTACCCTAAGATAACATCGCTTCTCTGCCAATGCTATTTAAAGGTATCATCAGATTCACCCTTCTTTTCTTCCTTTTTTTTTTCTTTTTTTACGTATTTCTTGTTGTCCTTCTTTCTTTTCAATAGACACCACCACCACCAAACAAGTCTAGGTCCTCATCTCCTATGGCAGGGGCCTAACTCAGCTACCTACTTCAAACTTGTCCCATTGCCCAACTCCAGAGATCACTACTATGTAAATCTGCCTGAAATCAGGGTTTTATACTTTTCCCATTTTCCCACCTTCACTCAAAAACTGTCAGTGACTCCTACTGCCTTCAAAGTTAAGTTCTAATTGCTTAGCCTGCCACTCAAATTCTTTCATATCTGTGCTCAATTTGTTATCATTTTTATACCGTGTGAAACTTCTACTCCAGCTAATCCTACTACCTCTTAATATTCTCTGTGCACCCCTAAATCCATGCCTCTGCTCATTCCTGGGGTCAACTCAAGATCTGCTTCCTCAGTAAAGACATCTCTAAAAGTCCAAATCTGAAATCGACCTTTCCATTCTTTAGACTTATTTGGTATTTAGTATAGCTGGAAAGTAATTATTCTAGGTAGATATACTATCTCCTTAATTAGAATAAACTACTTAGAGGTGTTATATCCTAGTTCTTCAGTGCCTTGACATCAGGTGTATAGAACTGGCCCTGTGCACATGACTAAATGAATGATCTTTCTTCAGAGCCTATGATAGAGCTTGAAACGTATTACCCTTCACAGAAGAGAGCTGCTGCCTCTTGAAGCTTGCTTGGATGTTAGTAGTTCATGGCTTTTTCTAGGCCCTTGGAGTGGTTTCATCAAATCAGTGCTCTCCCTTACATCCTCATTTGCTTTCTGCAGTCTTTGATATTACAGCTGAAAACATCTTTCAACTCCTATTAATCTCACTGTTAGTCTCAAAGTATAGTGCTGGCTTAGACTAGACCTCTGATACACAGAGGTTGTAATCAGGACATTTAACAGCAAGAAGGATACGGGAGCTAGTTATATATAAAAGCATAACAAATAAATCCCTTCAATTTGATGGTGGAGTGGATAAAAGTCTTTGGTACAAAAGATGAGAAGGCAAATTTGTAAGGTTTATTGGAATAGCAAAGGGATCAAGAAGGAAATGATCTTGAGTTATTTTAGCTATCATTTAGCTTTCAGCATTCTTGTTGTGGACTAAAACAAGAATGTGGTCTTGTGGTCTCCAGCCTGCCTGGAAAGTGCTTTAAAAAAGACCACCCTCTATTGGTCTCATACAATGAGCTGATTTGCAATGGTATCTAAGAAGACACGGTTTCTTTTATTTCATAACAAAGCACCACCGCCCATGGGGAGGACATCCAGGATGTTGTCAACAGGGTCTTCTGTGATTATGAAAGACATGAAAATACACACATCATCTCCTATTTCATAGAATTTGGCAACTCTACATCAGAAATGTTGGGGAACAGTCTGGCTAAGTCTTGAAAGGAGGAATGAGAAACCTAATTCAAAGTGGAATGAAGGTGATAATCTTCCTTAGGAAGGAGGAAATTGCTAGATTAAACAAAGATAATTAAGCCTAAGTTAATTCTAAAAATATAAACAAAATAAAAATAGTTTAATTGTAGTAAATAAAAAAAAAGCTATATTAAAATGGAGAAAGTAATAATTTCCTCAGTAAGGAAGAATTAATTCTTAGCGATAGGAGATCAAGAAAGAATTTGTAAGGTACCACATTGTCCTCCTAATATTAAAATAAAATTTGAGACTAATTATGCTTACACTGAATAAAACATATATTCTATTGTTTAATATATAGATTAATGTAAGATATTGGAAAGGAGAATTTTGTTAGATTTAACATTAAAAAAAATAAATAAATTTTTTTTAAACTTTATGTTCCCAGGAAAAGGATTTTCTATTAGTGAGTGTTGATTTCTTTCTTTCTTTGCTGGGATGGAATCCTAGAGTTTTAACTGATCTTAACATAGACTCATAAAAGTGGACGGGAACATGGAAGCCATTTCATACATTCCCGTGACTTCCCAGCATAAGCTCACTGAGATCAGGCTAAAGAGGGACGATGGTTTCTTGTTATCTGTAAATACGTATAAAAAGGAGCTTCCATAGCTTCTTAAAAACCTTGGTCAATCTACAAAAACAATGTGGATTTTTAGCCAATATTTCACATTTTTACCTATGGCAATTCTCATAATACATAGGCAAGATTTGACTCTGAAGTAATGAGCTTATAGGATGCCCATGAGAGCATATTTTACCATCTTATGATCATATAATCTATTTAGTCTTATATCTAGAAATATGGTTTTTGTGTTAAAATCTAGTTTTTTATGTTTGTTTGTTTGTTTTCTAACAAAATATTCCATTTACCAACACAGTGTATGCCACATTGAAACAGTACACCTGTTCGGAAGCAGAGCTGGTGGGGGAAGATTTAAGACTGCCCATGTCCTCTAGACTTCATCTGCCTTCTGAGAATCTCATCCTGGCCTTTAGATTTTCCTCACTTTGAACAAGAACATAAATTCCTCACTTTCTGTGAGAACTATCTTCCTGAGGAAAAATGTGCTCATTATCTACCTCACACATCAAAACAGATTTTCTAACCTTCACTCAACTTCCCATGTACCTACAGAGTAACCTAGATTTTAAAATGAATTATTCCACAAATCAAAAAATGTAGGAAAGCAGATTTTAAGAAGGCAAGCTTTCTATTCTAAGGGCTTTTTTTTTAAAATTACATTCTCTAATTATTTGACAGTATATTTTGATTCTGAAAATTTAAGTTACTTTAGAGGTACTTGGGCCTTCAAATGTTCATATTGCCTCCTGATTTTCAAACCAGAAATTAATCAAAAGACAATAAGAAATTAAAATATCACCTTGAAGCTCACTATGAGAATTGTTTCTATTGTACAGAATATCTATCCAATAAAGTGTAAATGGTTTTAAAACCTTTAAAGTCTATGGCTACAATTATCGTTTCTCACTTGGTCTCATACTTTAATTTCTCCTAAGAAACGTGGATGGATGTACCTGGTTGCACACATTTGTTAAATTTGTTAATTCATGTTCCTATCCTCTTATAATCAATTTTTTGCAAATTGAGCAAAGCAACAACAATTTCACCAGGAAAACACATGCCATAAATCTTAATATTTGACACATTGTGCTTTATTTTATAATCAAGTGGTTAATCTTGGTAAAACAAAAGCTGTGAAAAACAAAATTTTCAAATCTTCTCCGCTAACAATTATTTTACATATAACTAAAGATTTGATTTAAAAATCATAAAAATTCAAGTACATGTTAAAGGACAATTGAAGTGTGATCAGTAATTGAAACCTCTAAAACTATGGCTTACAAAATTAAATATTTAAAGTTTTAAATTATTTATTGATAGAAATATATATTTAATAGTAGTTTCCATTAATCTATTTTGCAATGATACCTTGATTTTACTAACCCAGACATTTACACAGCAAACTAATTTTCTTTTTTATGAAGCTACGAAGTGAGTTAACAAATATTTTCCATACAGAGAAGTTTACAAAATAACCACTTTGAAGCAGTCCATAAAGAAAACATGGCATATTTTCTTGGACTGTGGATCAAACGGTAGTTAAACTCAACTGGAAACAAGAGAGCATGACGGTAAACATACCTTGTCCTTGGGTTACTCCATAAAATTCAGCTGCTATCCTGGCCGCTTCCTTGCGGTTGCCTTTCACAATGTAGAAGTGACTGAGGATGGCAAGGCTGATTTTCACAAAAAGCTTAAAACAGAAAAGTGAAAGTATCGTAAAGTAGACATTGGATAACTGTTGAGCAAATGGCCGGCTTTCTTCTAACACCGACATTGCTGCACTACAATCTGCAGCGGCCACTGGTTAGATCCAAGTCTTAAATGTGCCTGGCTCCGGTCCGGGATGCTCCTGAACAGCTGGTCCTGAGGAAAGAAAATATCAGCTGGTAATGATGCCTCCAGCTCAAAATATTTATACTGTCCATAAAAGTTCTTTGCAAACTCCTATTGGTCTGACAATATTCCATGGAAGCAACTGCAACACGTGCCCCATTGCAAGACTCCTGACTTTCCATTCTCCGTCTAAAATGACACCCCACCTCTCTGCTCTGAATTTCAAAATCTAGGTATTGAAATTTGTATACCGATTATTTCCTGTTTTGGTATCTAATGATCATAAACACTTTGAGGATTTTGTGTATGGGGTTCCTGTTGTTATTGTAAATGATATTCATAATAGCAAGGTAAAATTAAGTTCATCAATGGAAGCCTTTTAAATGGTCCTAATTGTAGACCATGAACTAACTCATCAAATAGTCCATGGCATGATGATCTTAAGAACTACTCATCAAAGTAGCCAATTCTGTTGCTTTCACTGCTGTCAGAAAAAATTTTTTTTTATAAGTGGATAGACTGGAAAACCATAGAATAATAACTTTAGACTCTTCATTCATCCAGTGAACACTTTTTAAGCATCTACAATGTGTCACACGTTTTGCTGGATGCTGGGGAGACAAAGAAGAATGTAAGGTCTCTGCCATAGGATCTCATAGTCTAGAGGAGGAAACAGACGAGACATCAGATAAATACAAGTGAACACAGAGTATTCTGGGAGCACAAGGAAGGGCCTAATCCTGATAGGGAAGAGTCAGAAAATGTTTTCTGGAGAAGGCGGCATATCCAGAGAATTATCAAGTCAACATAAGTGTTTCATCTAGACCATCCAACACCAAGTGAGACAATATGCTTTTTAGGGCTAGAATCTTTGTTAACCTAAATCTGGTTTAATTTCTGAACGAAATGCAACTGTCCATAAGGACATCCTTAGGCAAACTAAATTTTTAAAAGAGAAATAGAATAAATTATTAACAACAGCAATGTAGAGTGGCAATATTTTGGCACATAAGCCAAAAATAATACGCCAAATGGTAAAGTGGCATATTAAACAGGGAGCTTATTTATACACTTATATGAACAGATTTGGGGCCTATTAATTCTTATATTGCTTCCCAATTCTTCTGAGAAGCTCCAAAATAACAAATAACAACAAAGACATAAGAAAATAGAAGTCACTGTTCTTGGAATAAAAGAGTATATCAACGATTGGTCATATTGGTAAGCGTTGTGTGCTTGTCTGCTTTGCTGTATGCGTTTTACGTTTATCTTTTCTGATTGGACTGATTTGCACGACATAGTTCTAAGACAAAGGAGACAATGCTGTAAAATAAAGTAGGCTTCTTCTTTCTCCAATGACTGAGTGCCTCCCAGAAAAAAAACTAGGTCAATATATTAGAAAGAAAATACTGAGCTCTTTATGAAAATGGCCATTGGTCTGGTCCTCAGAGGCACAGAATACACTGATTGGCCATGAATTGGACCTAGCATGCCATTTCACATGTGCTTTGGGAATTGATAAAAATGAACTTCAAAGTATTGAAGACACAGTAACTGAATGTTCCTCTCTTTCACTAGTGGTGAGAGTGGGTCAGTTAAGTGATTACATAGTGATCACCCTGCAGTTAGTCTTCCCTCTGGCACGGGGATGCGTGACTACACACTGGAGAAGCATGCCCCGTGGACAGCTGGACCATCACAATGCTCTGAGTCACTGCACTGACTTCCACTTTGGTGCTGTAGAATCAGAAATAAAACCCGCCTAAGTCACATCTAAATGTCTGTCTAAGGTTTCACTCCTTCCTCTTTACCGGTAAATGTTATTATAAATAATCATCTCCACATCAGCTAATCAGGGACCTGGATTCTTCGGGGTTGAGGAAGACTTTTATTTCAATAAGGCTGCTCTAATTGGGGCATTAGGTTTAAATCGCTATAGTTTTACTAGCAGAAAAATACTACTATGCAGTATTTAGGATTTTATGTCAAGATGTCAGGTTTTATTTTAATGAGTTCCTTGATTCCCATCTCTATTTTCTGTGTTGGTGTATACACTCCTTCATCAACTTTTACCACCTCTAATTCTACTAATCACTAAATAAAAATTAAGGCTACATAAAATAACTCACAGTAAGCAAACTCATCATGTATTTTTCACATTACAGACTCTTCCAAATAACACCATGAATCACTTTATTAACATTTAAAAGACAAATGAAAAGTATTCTGCACCTATTTTCCTGGCATTAGCATTTTCTTAAAATAAATAAATAAATAAAAGATTGATTAAGAACTTAAATGATTTATTGGGTAAATATTTTTATAAGTTACCATGTTGAGAGGATGTGGTAGAAAGATTTGGTTGATTAGCCAGTATATCCCAACCATCTTAACCTTGTTAGTTTCAGTGAATCAATCCATCTATCCATCCATCCATCAAACCAAAATTGAGCACAACAATTGTGTCATTAGAATGGATGATGTGAGAGAAGTTAAAAACACAAGAAGAAATCATTTACTGAGAGTCCACTATATGCCACATGTCTTAGATATATCTCCTCATTTACTATCTTATTCTATCTTAGAAGGGTGAGTATTATTGTTATTTACATTTTAAAGATGAAGAAAATCAGGTTCAGAGAGCTTTAGTGACGTATAAAAGTTTATTGTGAGCAATAGTTCTGACTCTAAAATAGATGCTCAAGTTACCACTCACATCTTCTATTTTTATGCAGTTACGATCTGAATGAACAAAGACAATTTATGCATCCAGAGATGGAGACAGAGTGACACAGATTCACACACACGCCCAGTGAAGAGATCAGTATAAGACTGTATTTAATCAGCTACCTAAATTAGTAGGGCAGGCTATATATGCTCTGATGATTAAATGAAATGAAATCTTATGTGCGCTCAACAAATGGGAATAAAGGAAAAGAGGAATGTTTCATGACTCAGTGAATACTTCTGGATTCTTCAAAGCTAAGAGTGGGTGAGTGGCCCCTATATAAACAACAGAGAGGAAGCAGACAGAGAGGGCAAAGAATCAAGTAGTTGAAAGTTAGTACATTAAAAACTTTGAGGGCCGGCCCGGTGGCGCAGTGGTTAAAGTTCGCACATTCTGCTTCTCAGTGGCCCAGGGTTCCCCGGTTTGGATCCCGGGTGCGGACATGGCACTTCTTGGCACGTCATGCTGTGGTAGGCGTCCCACGTATAAAGTAGAGTAAGATGGGCATGATGTTAGCTCAGGGCCAGGATTCCTCAGCAAAAAAGAGGAGGACGGGCAATAGTTAGCTCAGGGCTAATTTTCTTCTTCTTCAAAAAAACTGAAACAAAAAACTTTGAGTGTTCAAAACAGTCAAATGACTAAGATCAAAAAGAATGGGGATAAAGAGGACATTAGGTCTGGCCAGAAGGTGTTCACTGGTGACCTTCAAGTCACTGTTGTTATTTTTTTTTTTGAGGAAGATTAGCCCTGAGCTAACATCTGCTACCAATCCTCCTCTTTTTGCTGAGGAAGGCTGGCCTTGAGCTAACATTATGCCCGTCTTCCTCTGCTTTATACGTGGGACGCCTACCACAGCATGGCATGCCAAGTGGTGCCACGTCCACACCCAGGATCCAGACCGGCGAACCCTGGCAGCCAAAGCGGAACATGTGAACCTAACTGTTGTGCCACTGGGCTGGCCCCTCAAGTTATTATTTTAATAAGATAATGGAGTAGGAATCAGGACATCAGTGTGAAAGGATGATCCTTAAAGCAATTTCCAAAGAAACAAGGCTCCTTGGCTTCCCCCCACTGCCACCTCTCTAGGTGCTGTCTCTGTTCCTCTCCGTCACACAGATGTTGGAGGAGAGTCCTCTATCAGGCCACCTCCTGGGGCTCCCACCCTTTCTCTTCCAGGTCTCCTGCTCACCCTCCTTCAGCATCCCAGGGTCCTACATGAATTCCCATTTTTAAATTATGTTTCAGGGACTTCATTTCATGTCGTTCAGATATTGAACAGAATAATAACTTTCAAATGTGGCCAGATTCGTCTTTAAATTCTCATGGAAGAGAGAATCTCATTTCCAGAGATGATAGGGCTAAACTGTTTTGACTTAGCTACAGTATTGACCCAAGTTATTAGACCGAAAACGTCAATGGGACATGACAAAAGTTGCCTGTTTGTAGTGTTTTCCAGTTGATAAATTTTAGCACAAATTTTTTTTTTTTAAAGATTTTATTTTTTTTCCTTTTCCTCCCCAAAGCCCCCCGGTACATAGTTGTATTATATTCTTCGTTGTGGGTCCTTCTAGTTGTGGCATGTGGGACGCTGCCTCAGCGTGGTTTGATGAGCAGTGCCATGTCCACGCCCAGGATTCAAACCAACAAAACCCTGGGCCGCCCGCAGCGGAGCGCACAAACTTAACCACTCGGCCACGGGGCCAGCCCCTAGCACAAATATTTTTAAGTAGAGGAAATATAGTGACTCCAGTGCAATGACTCTTTTTTCTTTTTTAAAAAAGAAATGTGCTGCTTTATTCTCTGATAGAAATCAAAAGGCCCTAATTGACTTTTTTATTCCTAATATTCCAAAAAATAAAAGTGCAGGCTTACATTCCAACAGCAAGGTTGCTCATGTTCAGTACAGTGGCAGGCATCTTCCCAACCCTGGAGCCGGGCTTTTGAGGAGTATTTATGAAAGCCAACTGAGCAAAGGCATTTGCTCATAAACCTGAAGGTCAGTGGTAGCTGATAAAACGAAAGGAAAAAGATTATGCAAGTTGTTATTGGCAGGATAATAGCTCACTGTTGGGATTACAACACCATTGAAAAGATAACCCCCATTTTTTAATTCTGTGAAATCTCATGAGAAAAAAATAAAGGCAAATGAAGCTCTTAGATGTTTAGAATGCACTGGAGCCGTACATGTTTAGAATACAGAGGAATTTGAAATAAAAACAGAAATGTTTACACTTTAAGTTCAAATCCTCAAAGGGAATTAATAACTGAATTTAGCCTTCTCTCCATTCAGTAGATCCTGTAGGCTCTGTTTAACTGGAATGGAAATAGACACTTCACAAAGGTGAACCAAAGCATGTTGTCTCAACACCTAATATAGACTTAGCCATTGTGATGCAATGTTTCTGTCATAAATAATTCATGTATTCACAGCAGCACTATAGGTACTGATGGCTCAGGTTCCTATGAGATGTCTTTAACTATTGATGAAGGATGAACTCTCATAGAGATTATAACCATCGCTATAATTGTTGTTTATATTGTCAGCTGGGGTAAGTCTGGGTGAGACGATTCTATTCTGTTTGACTGTACTACGTGAGAGTCAATTCTTGTTTTTGGCCTCTAGCTGTGCTTCCAGTAGAATGGAAAAAAAGAGTAACTTCTGCTAGTGTTATGATAATCCATAAGAAAAATAAAATATCATCCACAAAGTTGTCATTAACTTATATTTCATCTAGGTTCACTGGCAAAAGTCGCAGACTTTTTCCAAAACTCAGAACAGCCTCTATGCTAAAAATTGAGTCACATTAAACATCACATGTTGTGGTCAGCCCTAACTAGAGGCTGCCTTAGGTTAAACAGCTTCTAGTCATATATGTGCGGTCCAGGAAAACTTGGCTGAAAGCTGGTAGCTCCACATATTTTGAGAGTTTGAAAAATAAAAGACCTGAATAAAAATAAAGCTGCTCTCCACTGGAATTCTAGTGGTTCCTGGTTTAAGAAACTAAGGTTCTGGAACTGCACAGCCTTACCTGAAGATGTGATAATGACCATGATAATAAGAATGGCAACAGCAAAATATATTTTGTTATATATTACTCTTACCCTACAGCAGCCTGTGAATTAAAGCTGCACAAGCAGAGGAAAGAAGACAGTGGAAGCTGTACGGCCATCTGAAAGCCTGGGCATTTCCTCTGAGGAGCAGCTAGCAGCTGGCATGCATGTCCCAGGATAAACTGGGTAAGGCAGCAGAAAGTGCTAGGGCGAGGCCTTCAGAAGCCCCAGTTTAGAAGCCCCAGTTGCTAGTTATGAGCTGGAGGAACTTGGGCAAGTCCCTTAACCCTCCAGGCCTGTTCTCCTTCCTACAAAACACGATAGTTGTTCCATCACAGACTTGTAAGGCTGTATAATTGCACCTGCATTTTGCTTAATTTCCTTTTAAAGGCAACCCCTCAATTTGTGAGCCCCTGATTTTATCGCCCTTTCTAAAATAAACAAGCTCACCCTCCAGTAATAACTCAAACTCCAACTTACCACCACTAAATAACTCCCACCTACTCCTCTGCTTTGCAAGGGAAGATGTGGCTGCTGGTTTGGCACATACTTCTTGGGCGCGTACTGTGCGCCAGGCCCTGCTGGGCACTGGGCTGGGGGCAGCACTGATCAAGGCAGATAAGGCCCTGGCTCTCACGGTGTTAAACTCAGCATCAGGTGACTCCGTCTGTACTTGGAACAAATAAAATACGCATCTTTAACAACAGATTTTCCCTCAATTATGCAATTTGTTTTGCTCTTTTCTTTGTCTAAAGCCCAGAATGTAAAATCAACAAAAAGTCAAGAGAAGCATTCACTTGACTGTCAACCTCAGCGTCAGTTCAGCATTTCATATTCTCTCTTGTCTTGCTCACTTGGTGCATGAACCATTCTCAAGGCTCAATTTGTCCTTACAGTTACATTCAGGCTTCATTTTTTCATGGTAAGTGCCTCCTAGCTTGGCCTGGTCAAGCTTTCTACATAGAGTTCTTTGGGGAGCTCCCTCACCTGGCCTTAGTCCATAGTATCACCAGAGGCAGTAGTGGGTTCTAAATATTTTGCAAAGACGAAGATCAATATGCACGACATTGAGGTCCAGAAAACCAAGATAAGAATTTTTTGCAAATGGCAAGGGAAAGCAGACTCCACAACAACACTGAGGGACTGGCAAGATAACGGTGCCCTTCATCCCCTCACGTATTTGTCACATGGATTTGGCAACTCACACAGAGAAAGTGCAAGATCACTCGCTGAATAAGTGAGTGAACATGAGTGAAGAATTAACTTGGGTCAATAGGTATTTAAATTGTGTCTTTTCTCCATCTTTGATTTGTGGCAAGTCTCTTCTGTTTAACAATCCTGCTATTCAAAGAAGCACATTTAATATTTCATATTTACCCACTTTTTGTACAATGGTTTACTATAAAGAGCTTCTGCAGCATATTTAATGGGCCTAATTATTTATTCTCAGGTCATCTGAGGGTATGTTGTGGGTATTCTCTGCTCAGATATGAACATTTTCTCGAACAGGCATCACTGCCACCGGAGCCAGACTCTGGATTTGAATCCCGACCCTCCTACTTGTTAGTTCTGTGACCTCCAGCAAGTTAACTAACCTTTCTGTGCTTCCATTTCTTCATTGGTAAACTGTGAATACTGATAATAACTACTTCAATGGGTTGTCAAGATTATTATAAGTTACTGTTTAAAGGTATTTGGAACAGTGTCTAGCACATACTAAGTGCTTTTTAAGAATTTATTAAATAAATTTAAAAATAACAAAAAATATGGCAACTAAAACAAACTGACGGCGATTAAGTTGGAAGATGTAGCTTGGTGTGATTCAAGAATCTGGAATAACATAGACACACTTTAGATTTAAATATGAATGCCCTCTCATTTCCCACAAGAAATTAAAATTTAAAGGATGAATCCTGAAAATGTTCATAATGGTTATATTCATATGACCCCAAACTGGAAATATTCCAAATGTCCATTAATAGGAAATGGATAAACAAATTATGTTATATTTATATAAGTTAATATAGTTGAACAATAAAAGGATTAAGCCATTGATATGTGCAAGACATAGATGAATGTGAAAAACGTACGTTGAGCAAAATAGTACATAGTTTATGATTTCTTTTATATGAAGTTTGAGAACAATATAAATATCTAGTGATATAAATTAAAAGACTGATTTCTAGGGTTGGGGTGGGGCAGAAGGATTGACCAGAAAGAAGAATGGGATAACTTTCCAGGAAGATGGGAATATTAGCTATCTTTATTTGGGTGATGGTAACATGGAATATATATTTGAAGAAAAAAAGCTCTCATCAACTGTATATTTATGATCTGTGCATTTTACTAAATGTAAATTACACTTGGGGCCAGCCTAGTGGTGTAGTGGTTAAGTTTGCATGTTCCGCTTCGGAAGCCCGAGGTTTGCTGGTTCAGATCCCGGGTGCAGACATGGCACTGCTTATCAAGCCATGCTGTGGCAGGCATCCCACATATAAACTAGAGGAAGATGGGCATAGATGTTAGCTCAGGGCCAGTCTTCCTCAGCAAAAAGAAAGAGGATTGGTGGCAGATGTTAGCTCAGGGCTACTCTTCCTCAAAAAAAATAAATAAAACAAACAAGTAAATAAATGTAAATTACACTGCAATAAAATAAAAACTAAACTGACAAAATAAATAAATCCTGGCTTCTGGTATGGCAGGCTAATTAATTCAGAACAAACTTCCCACTGGAGACAACAAAAATTTCTGGATGAAATATTAAAATCATGTTCTCAGTATCAACAAGCTAGGAAGAAAGTGAGAAATCATCAGGCCAAGAATTTAGGGCAAGAGGAAAATCCAGAGAGGCTGGCATAGGGTTTGGGGCTACTTGTGCCGTAGGAACATGAAAAGCTTTGACTATCACAAAGAGATGGCAGAGAGGTTAAGCAATCCTTCTAACGGGCTCTTGGGGAAAGAAGGAATGAAAGTTGAAGTACAAGGCCTGCCAAGATTGAGGGTCACGGTAAAGTGCTCACTTCACCACTTGAGTTGATATCCAAAAGAGGTGAAATCTAGGAGAAAGAATAGACCAGAAATAAACCAGCCCCTCCCAATGACAACAGTCTATACGGTCTAGAAAATTTCAATCCTGGAAATTGGATAAAGTGATTCAAGTTTGCTACTATCCATGGGCACCTGCCAGAAAGCAACAACAAAAAAAAGTCCTTTGGAAGAAGGTAATATCATAGGCCTTAAATTACTTCTATACATATTTTTTGAAATATATCTAGCACTCATTCAAAAATAAGGAAACATATGAAAAGATGTATCAGCAAGAATGAGAACCAGCACAAACAACAACAAACAACAGAAAGAGACTCATAGGTATTCCAGATAGTGAAATTTCCAGAAATATACAAAATGTATATTAGTATGTATATCAAATATTTTACTATGCTTATAGAGACAGAAGCCAAATTTTAACATCTCAGCAGGAAACTGGAATCTTTAAAAAGGACATCACAATTTAAAAGCAAAAAATAAAGGGGCTGGCCCGGTGGCACAGGGGTTAAGTTTGCATGTTCCACTCCGGCGGCCCGGGGTTCACTGGTTCGGACCCCGGGTATGGACATGGCACTGCTTGGCAAGCCATGCTGTGGTAGGCGTCCCACATATAAAGTAGAGGAAGATGGGCACGCATGTTAGCTCAGGGCCAGTCTTCCTCAGCAAAAAGAGGAGGATTGGCAGCAGATGTTAGCTCAGGGTTAATCTTCCTCAAAAAGAAAAACTAATAAGCAAAAAATAAAATAATAGATATCCTAGAACTGAAAAACACAATATCTGAAATTAACTCAGCAGATAGGTATATTAGCAGATTAGATATAACTAAAAGAAAGTTAGTACACCTGAAGATAAGTCAGAAGAAAACCAACCAGGATAAAAGAGACAGACAAAGAACAAGAGGAATAGAAGATGCAGTGAGAATATCTAGCGCATGTCTAATCAAGGTCTTAGAAAGAGAGGAGAGAGGGAATAGTCAGACGCAAAATTTGGGAAGATTATCAAAACTAATGAAAGGTATCAATCCACAAATTTAAGAGCCCGATGACTCCCAAGCATGCTTAAAATAAATAAATAAACAAAAATCCTCCCTGTCAAGCGCTGTGAGGGATCTGAGATTTTACCCTACTTGCAACGTAATCAATTAGCCTGCTATAGTTTCAGGCTGCTGACAGAACACATGAGCCACCTGGATCAAACACTTTATTTCAAGTCAAAGGACTTTATTATTCGTGGCACAAAAAGTAGCAAGAGCAGAGTGTTTGCATCAATTCCTCTTGCCTCCCAATCCCTCCGGGGCAATGTGGAGGGGACCAGCTGTATGCTGCACATGCAGTGGGTTTGCGCCACAGCTGAGGAACTCCAAGCTTTAGGAACCCAGATCTTTTGTAATGGGCAGCAATCTTGCCTAAACTTTGTCCTGGAGGGAGACCATTATCATTATTATACTGTGCAATAAACAAACCTGCCCTCTGCTCCAGAGAAAGACATTGATCTCTATGTCCCAAGGCTATTTGCTATACAAACGTCCTTGAAAAGATAGTCTAGAAAAAAGGCAGCAAGTGCCTCTGCCTACTAGTAGAGCACAGACACAAGACACCCATGGAGAATTGTGTGCCAACATCTTCACCCCTCATTTGTACACCATCTTGGCTTCTGGTTAATTTTCCCACGAGTATGTCACTCTGTCAGCCACCGTGACTAATCTGATCAACAGAGGCTGGGACCAAATCCATCTAATTTGTCTCATCCAGCATGTAATTAAGGCTACAGCTAACAAGACTCCAAGCAGCAGGATGAGGAAAATCTTGCAGTATTGATGTCAACTGTTCCCCCAGAGTCCTGGACCCAACCAGCTGAACAATTCCTATAAAGCATCAGTGCATGCCTTCCAGCACTGATGTATTTCATTGATTATTTTAGCTAAAGTTAGGGACAAATGTTGAACCTTCTTTTCCAAATTAGGGATAAGACTCTCATTGTAGGCATAATTATCCTCAGAATATGCATAAATAATGAGTCCCTTATCTCTCTAGGGAGCCACTCCAAGTAACAAAAGGTAGCCTCATTTTGGGAGAGATATCTGCTGTCTTCTGAGGGCTACATGATCTACTGGTGGTGTTTTCTAAATCACTCCTCGGGCGCATGCCACTTTGGTTTCAGGATGGAAGCAAGTTAATGCCTGGCTTCCACACAAGATGTACAACCCCAAGGATGTGCATGGTGCCCCTGGAAAGAAAGTATTGTTTACAATTGTTGGACCACCCCAAGTGATACCTACATTATTTGGGGGGAGGGGAACTCAGGTGCCTCAAACACGGCCTCGCAATGACTGGTAAATCTTAAATTTTCCAGCTTAGCTTGATAATTGAGTCTAGTCCTTAATTTTGAAGAGACTGCCTGAGGGCAGTCAGTGAAATCTGTCTGGTTTGTCCATACTACAACTGCTAGCATTCACCCACCCTATGGAAAAACTAAGTGATGGCTATGGGAGTGGAAGTGCAGAAGACTTCCAGAGGTACCGATGGGGAGGTGCAGGGCCGAGGCCATCTCTGGCTGTCTCCAATAGACTTCTCAATACAGTTAAGGGGAACGGTGATCAAATTGTGGTTATGACCATTTGGCTGGGAACACTAGGTCCAGCTGTCCAATAAACTGAAGGTGCGGTGAACAGTTTGGGAAAGCTGAAATGGGCCTTTTTACTTTTACTTTGCGGGGAAGGCTCTGAGGGCAGTTCTGAAGGGCAAAGATCATTAATGTTCCTCCCTTGCTGCACACCCCAGGGTCTAAGGTACTTCCTCTTCATGTGCCCAGGTTGTAGTTCCCACTCCACTGGCACAAGATGGTCTTACTCCATTCCAATAGCTGTAACTTCACCTTTTTCCCAAGCATCCTCTGCTCACACTCAGACATTTTGTTCAGAATGGTCAGACGCAACAGGGACAAGGGAATTTTTGTAAAACACAGAGACCCATTACATCTTCAACTTTAGCCTATGTGGGCCATTGTAGTGGGACATGGCAAGCAGTGTCCACAACCAGTCATCATTATCCTCACAATTTAGGACCACGCAACTCAAAAAAATGCATCCAGGTGGCACAGCTAGAATTAAGTTTGAAACCCCAAGGGCCCCTTTTTGTTGGGCTGCCACCAGGAGGGTGTATTAACCAGGCTGGTTTGCTATTAGGGACAAAGAAAGATGCATTATGCCTGGGAATGGTCAGGGAAGAATCCTGAACCTTCAAAATGAATCTCTGTAACTCCCCAATCCTTTCATTCTATCATTACCGAGGAAGAAGATGAGAGGGGATGCTCCTTTTCTGCTGACAGCCACATTCAGTGACCAATCTGCCTTAAAGTGTGTGGATGAGGAGGAGGTGAGGGAGGTAAAGACAGAATTTCTTTCCTAGTTTATCATTCAGGAAGCTGTTCTAATGCTCAACAGTATCAGACACCTGTGGATTGAAGAGAGCATGGAAGATTCATCGAATACCTTGACTGTCCATCTGTTGTTGAGTAGTTTTTGTGATAAAAAGCACACCATTGAGGAACTGAAAATGGCCCAGAAAGCTAAAAACAAGGCACAGGTTAGTTTCAAGAGACAGTTGTTAAATGATTGGACTAGAAAAACAGAAAATATCATAAACAGAAAAAACCTGTTAATAGTTGTAAGGCATCGTCTATGGCTCCAGGAGAGGGTCAAAGTTCTGAGGTAGTCAAACTGCCAGGAGTAGGTGGGGGCACGTCCCATGCCATACTGCCTCCTGCCCTCGGAGACAAATGACAGGAGTCACATATCTGATGCAGTGTTAGTCTCCGCATCAAAAACAGAATCTTTCGCTTTTGCCCAAGCTGTTATGGTGGATGTGTTGCCATGTTCAGTGCGATGATGGATCCAGGCAGCAATGTTTAAAAACTGTGTGGTGCAGACTCAGCAGCTTGAGTTGGTCTCATCAGAATGAGCCCTTACCACGGACATCTACCTGAGTGACCCAGATGGTTCATTTAGTAGCACAGCTTGTTTCCACAGTTTGTGGCCTCACAGAAGAGTGTCTTAAATTTGCCAGTTTGCAGTTTTCCAAGTGGTAGACCAAACAGCTAGGCCATTGGCAAGAGCCCAAGAATCCATAAAAATCTAGCAAGGCTCATCAAGGAGAGTATTGGCCAGAGCTATGAGAATAAAATTGAATTCCACCCACCGAGTGGAGACAGCACATTTGTTTTCTGGTCTGCATTGCGGACACTGAGGCTGAAGGCTGCGGGAGCCCAATGGACCCCATCTGGTTTCAGCTTAGCCAAACCATCAGCGAACCAGGCCCAGGCATTTAGTTCATTATGAAAAGAAACTACAGCTATACACATGTATGACTCTCACAAACATAACTTTGAGGAAATGATTCCTATACCCCCCAAAAAGTACCATACAATTTCATTTGTATGAAGATCACATAAAGGCAAAATTGAACCACTGTTTTTAGGGATGCATACTTAGGTGGCAAAAGTATAGTGAAGAACAGCTAGGCAGCATTTACCAAATTACTATGTATTTTGGGGGCAGGAGGGATGACAAGGGAGGTGTGCACATGCTGGGGCAATGCCCTTTCTTGAACCTACGTTACCTCTTCATAATAATTTCTTAAGGTATACATTTGTTTTGTGCATTTTTCAATATGTTGTTGAACTTCACAAGTTTAAAAAGGGAATAAATCTGTTAGCATGTTCACGTGTAAAGAGATAGAAGTACAAAATCAAAGTGATTTGCTCTTGTGAGTTACCAGTTCAAAGTCAAAAGAATCTTCAGCTAAATTAAGATCCAAGCATGAATTTATTATTTTCTTATTCTGCTCAGCCGCAGTCAGAGTTGTTTTCAGGAACTAGGGAGCGTTGGAGTTCCTGCAACAGCTCCAGCCTAGATTCTCCCTCGAGTGACTGTAACACCTTCAGGGCATCAGAAGCCCTGTTAGCTCAATGCCAGGGCTCTGCTGTTCCTCACTTATTAGAAGGCTCAGGGAGATAGTAGGACTTCTAAGATTATCAACAGCCCTATCCCCACACCCAACAAACGAAGGACACAAAGCAATTCCCTGCTCCTGGAAATTATCCCAGGAAAAATTACATTCCTAGAACCCAGAACTAATATTGCCAAAAGCCATGGCAGAAACTCTGTAGTATCTGAGCATAGGAGAGTAGGTGAAAAAAAAAATCTGGGTTCTGTCTTCACCAGATGGCCTATCAAAAGATGCCAGTTGTACAGTATCCATAACTGTGAACTTACACGGAAGAAATCTCTCAGCGAGAGCTTAATTTGGTACGATGAATTTACTATATCTGGAAGGAAGAGCCCACCCATACTTACTATTTCCTCTCTCAGAGAGTGACACTTGTGACACTGAAGTCTTTTTGAAAAGATATTAAATTTGCAGTGGAGACAGTCCCAGTGATCAGGTCTTGTTTAGGGTACTTTTCTTCCCGTCCAGTAAAAAATCTGAATTTCCATTTCCCTTTTGACCCTCACATTTCTGGCAATCTGAGCTTTGTGTGAGAGCTCTCTAAGGGAATAGGGCCTCCACGGGATCTTGTAAGGCGACATTTTTAGTCTTGTGCCTCCGAGGCTGCTGCCACTGTCTCTTCTTGTAGAATTGCTTAGGTTTAAGAAACTTGTATCTGAGAGAAAGTGTTCATCAGGTTTTCCACATTTGTTGCAACTTGAAAATCACTCTCAATAAATTCCCGAACTGGAAGCTACTTTGGGGATTTTGAACGCCTGTTCCCTGAGTGGCCTGTATAAATTTCTCCTGATACTCTCTCTCCTCCACTCTGAATTCTAAAACCCCGGGCACATTTCCTCAGTCCAGGTAGTGCAGGCTTGATCAGCAGCTTGGTTCTAGTCTTCATGCCCACTCTGTCACTTTCAAGTTTGTCTATTGATTCTCTGGGCATTTTTATATTTGATCCCATAGATAAGCCACATGAATTCAGTATTATTGTTCTGTAGTCCAGCTTACACCTAAATGTCGAATTTGAGGAATCCCGATTTTAATTCTAAAACCTTACTAGCGTTTTGTGGGAGCAAAGCAATCAGTTGTCCCGCATTCTAAAAGCAGCGGATACATTCTGCCTTCTAATATCTAAAAGGTCTGTATACAGAAAGACCTATTTCTCTGTGAGGAGTCCTCCTTCCAGCTCTTGTCACAGCAGCATCCGCTGAGGCCCCACACTCTGCAGATGCACGTCAAGTGTACCTCTAGGGCAAGCTGTGGCAGCCTCTACCTCGAGACTGCACCTTTGCAGACATCTTTCTGCCTTTGCTTCAGAAGGATGCTCTCCAAGGGCTGTTTTCTCGGAGCCTTGCACACTTGTAATTCTACCTTCATTAGGAGCAGCCATTCACCTGTGAAGAGAACAGAGAGGCCCTAAGCTACACGCACCCACCAGGGTCAACATCCACACAGCCGACTGAACTTAGGTCAGAGCAGCTAAAAGCTGACTGCATCACTGTAAATGGCTGACCAGTCTAATAAAAGCTTCTAGAGACCATCGGGGGGCTGCATTCTGCTTTCTGTGGGCCCTAGGCACTTTGTCTTCAGGGAGCCCTTCTATCAAATAAAAAAGAATTATTATAAAATATCAAAAATTATACTTTACAACTGCATTGATATAAAGACAAATCCAAGTTGGATTATATCTATTTCTTTTCTTCAGATTTTTAAAGAAACGAAAACATTTTCTGGGACCCCTAAAAGGATCGTGGCCCTGGCCCTGATGACAGGCCAACATGCCCTGTCCACACATGAAAGTCGTAGTCTCAAGCCCAAGTTTTGATGACTCCATGTTGGGTTTTGTTCCTTATAACTTATTTCTCAGTGATGCTGGCCAATGTGACAAAATGATGAAGTCCTGAGGGAAGACAACAAATAACACCTTTTATCCCTTCCCAATGACGAAGACAAATAGTACAGAAGACAGGAGTCAAAATATAGCCTTTATTGCCAGTAGAGGCTGGGTTGAAGGATACCATCCATTTGACTCTTACATTTACTATAAGAATTAGGAGAATTTATCTACCCAGTTGCTGGCAGCTCTGGACTGAATCAGACTGCTCTGTGAGATAGGGAAGAGCTTGCTCCTGGAGGAACAGCAGAGAGTGCCTCCTCTTGGTAAGAAACTAGCTCCTAAGAGACAGAACATAGAACAGAGGTGAGGGGCCAGCCCCATGGCGTACTGGTTACGTTCATGTTCTCTGCTTCAGCAGCCCAGGGTTTGCCAGTTTGGATCTTGGGCCTGGACCAACACACTGCTTATCAGGCAATGCTGTGCAGACATCCCACATATAAAATAGGGAAGATGGGCATAGATGGTAGCTCAGAGCCAATCTTCCTCAGCAAAAAGAGGAAGATTTGTGGTTGATGTTAGCTCAGGGCTAATCTTCCTCAAAAAAAAATAAAGAGCGGAGGTGTGCATGTCCAGATTTTTCTCCCTACACTTGACAATCGGATTAGTCACTCACTGCAGGGCGTAGGAAAGAGGGGAGGTGATTTTTTGTTCATATTAAGGCTTTCCATCTATTCAGCTTCCTCCTACCTCAGAAAGTGGGATGGAGCGGTGGTAGTGTCTTGTGCTCACTAATTCTTCACTTAAAGTGATATCTTCTTGCCTATCAGCTTCCTTGTTCTCCCTTGCTATATAATGACTTTCATCAACACCTTCTGCATCTTCCTTTTTCTATCTACAAACCACAATAATAGGCAGGATTCAAATTATTTTCCATGAAATTCTTAGGTTTCCAGAAAATAAGCAGTTAATGACTAAATCTGGTGGAGTGTCAACTAACTACAGATAGTGGCTTTCACGAGCTTTAGTTCTTTCAAAGCCAGGATCATTGCAACAAGTCTAATTTTGAGAAGTCAGTAGGACATCATCCTCAGAGATTTGATTCAGTAGGGCCCAGAAAGTGATATTTAAACAAATATCTCAGATGATTCTTTCGCAGCCAACTCATGAAGCAATATTTGGGAACCATTGTTCCAGAACATCTTGGCTCTGATACTTTACATCGGGGGGCCTAAGAATACCTGGTCGAGCATTTGGAGCGGATCTATAATGTACCTGATGGAGAATTAAAATAGCATTTGGCTACATTACAAGTGGAGTTACTATATTAAACCTAGAGACGAATAAGAGGAATATAGGTGATAACAAAATAGCAAGATTGCGCATATCATAATTGTGTCAGCTATAGCAAAGTCACTAGGAGTTAAGCCCTTTTCCTTTTTTGAATCAACAGATCATGACAATAATCATGAGTGTTATCACTATGTTGGATTCTTTCAAATAATACTTAGTATGACTTGTGTCAAAGATATTGTTTTCTTCCCAATTAATCTTGTATGTAATACTGCCCCACTTTACCCAGTCACAATAAAACACCTAACTCATATTCCAAGTTTTTGTGTTCTTGTAGACAGCGTAAACTGCAATTTCAAATTTTACACCTGATAATCATTGATTTGGATGAAGACTGACTCATTAAAGTCCATTTGGTACATGACTGTCCCAAGGATTGAGAGCCTGGATATACAGATTGAGTTGAAGAGGAGGGCAGGGATGAAATGAAAAAGTTAAGCCTTAGGGAAAAAAAATAATAACCATAATAGTAGCAGACAAGGTTTATTGAGCACTACAATATAAATTTAGAATACACAGAAATATCTATCTTTATTTCAATATATCCTAAAATATATCAAAATGTAAAATATAAAACTCTATTCCAAGTGCTTTCCAGGCAGTATCTCATTTGTTACTCATAATACTCCTATAATGGACTGAATTATCTCTCTCCCAAAATTCATGTGGAAGCCCTAACCCCCAATGTGACTGTTATTTGGAGATATGACCTATAGAGAGGTAGTAAGGTTAAGTGAGGTCATAGGGGTGGGGCCTTAATCCCATAGGACTGGTGTCCTTATAAGAAGAGGAAGAGACATGAGAGCTCTCTCTCTCTCTCTCTCCATCTTTCTGTGTGCATACATGGAAAAGGCCATGTGAGGACACAGCAAGTAGGTACCATCTACAAGTCAGGAAGAGAGGTCTCCCCAGAAACCAACCCTGAATGCATGTTGATCTAGGACTTAAAGCCTTCAGAATGCTGAGAAAAGAAATTTCTGTTGTTTAAGTCCCTCAGTCTGTCATGTTTTGTTATGGCGGCCCTAGTGGACTAATACAGCCCCTACGAGGTAACAGTTGTTAATAGCTCGACTTTACAAATAAGGAAACAGGGCTAGGAAAGGTACAATATTCTATGCAAGGTCAAAAAGCAGACAGCAGAATAATTTTCGGCAGACTGGATGGCTACAAGATCAGTCAAAATAAGCTAGAAAAGATTTGAAAAGAAGTGCCATAAGCAAGAATATTTAAAACAAAGATATGGTTTATAACAACAGGCAAGATTGTTTATACAATGATCGTGTTGCTGGATTAGAAGTGCAGACAGAAGCAACCTTGGAGGGAATGTCAGATGGCTCAGAAGAATGGAAATGGGCTTTTATCTGTTCTTTGAGGCTGGATGACCTTGGGAGCCAATTCAGGAAGAATTTTCTAGCTTGGCCTAGGAAAATAAACAAGGGAGAGCTAGAAGATAAAGTGTGAGACAACAAGAAAAGCCTGATGTCTGCACTAAGAGTAAATGAATGAGGAGAAAGACTGCATCCCATTGTATTTAGAATAAAGTCCAAACTCCTTAACATGTTGAGAGTTTATGATCCAAACCAGGGCATTTTTGAAAGTGATAGGAAATACAATTTTCCCAGCACAACATAGTTAAACCAGGACCATTCTGGGTAAACACGGGTAGAGCTTTGCAATAAGGTCTGACATAATCTGACCCCTGTCTTACATCATTTTCCTCCTTCATTTCTCATACTTTCTTTCAGTTCTTCGAACACACCCACATTCAAGTTCATTCCTGTTCAGAGACTCAATACATACTTTTATTCTGTCTTGTTCAGCCCTTTTCTCTCTGCCTGGTTAACTAATAATCTCCCGTAGTGGTCACTGTTGGTCAGTTACTCAGCAACTTTTCCCTGCTTCCTCCTTCCTAATTGCACCTAATTGGCCAGCCTTCCCTCATGTAACCGCTGCAACTTGGGAACTCTAACCACATCCTCAATCCAGGGAGGAATGCTGATTGGAATAAGTCAGCCAGCATATGGCATTCCTTTCTCTGGACAATGACTTAAAGAGAGTATATCAGCTGGGAGCTGCAGATGGCAGAGAACACTCTCAGTTGGTGCTCTGAACAAAATAAAAATTTGTTTCTCCTCATTTGAAAGAAGTGAGGAGGGATGTCATCAAGGGCTGGTATGGTGCCACAGGTGTCAAGCACTCAGGATCTATATTGCTTTGTTATCTTCAATATGTGGCTGCAGATGTTCAGCCATCCTATTCCCATTCAAGTAGCAGGAAGGGAAGAGGGACGAGGAAAGGCATTCTCCCCCCGTAAGGATACATCTCAGAAATTACACAAATTCCTTCCATTTATATTCCATTGCTAAGGCCATACCTAGTTATAAGGAAATCTGAGAAATGTAATCTTTATTCCAGGTGGCTCCATGTTCTGCTAAAAATTGAAGACAATGGATGTTGGTGGACAACTAGCAGTGTTTCTGCCAAGCTGGCTCAATTAGACTAAAGGGAAAGACTTAGTCTATAAGCTTGTTTCTCTTTCCTCTCACGCTGGATATGAATAAGAAAGCAAGTAATGCTAGTCACAGCCATCTTTAAGGGAGAGGGAAATAAATTTCCATTTTGTTTCAGACAACTTATAAGCATAAAAAGACCCAGTCTTAAAAGGAAACTGATACTGTGGACAGCAGAGCAGACAGAACCCGAGCTCCTGCTGACAAGACTGAGCCGCTGAATCCACCCACCAAGAAGCCTGCTTTACCTCTACACGACCTACTTTCTGGGAGAAAAGATGCCCTTATCGTTTAAGCCACTTTGGTTCAGTCTCTTTTTCCTGTAGCTGAAAATATCTTAATAGAATTCCTTACAGGCCTCCCGACGCACACAATCTGTTATAATCGCCCTCAGCAATCTCTTCTCCTTCATAGCACTTATTACGATTTTGAATCATCGATTTGTTACCTGTTTGAAGTCTATCTCTGCACTAGGCTATGGGCCATGAGCATCGAGACTAGATCTGTTTTGTTCACTACTGTACACCTAGTAAATGGAATAAGACGACTAACAGGATGCTTGGCACACAGGAGGCTTGTAAGTAAATGGTAGCTATCATAAAAATGATGTTGACAATAAGCCTCACTCATTCAAAGAGATCGCTTCTCGCAGAGGCAGAGCCACGGTCACGGGAAGCAATGGCGGAGGACAGCTTGGGGAATCACCCTCTCCTTTATTCTTCAGGTTTTTGTCATATACTATTTATTATTTCAGCCATGTCTGACATCTGTTTTGTAGCTTTGGTGTGACCTCAAATTTGAATATGGGACCACTTCTATCTAGAGCTTGGTCTGAAAAGGAGTGATGGCAGAGCTGAGAGCAAAGATGACAGTCACAGCTGCAGCTTCTGTGGTTGTGCTGTGGCTTTCATTCGGGCATCCCAGGAGTGCTGAGTGCAGAAACAGGACCAGACGAGTTCGAACAGCCTCTTCTGTCACATTAGTGTTGAAGCAAGGTCTTCCCAAACAGCCAAGACCTTGACTTCTGATCTGCAGAGGCCATCCTATGCACATGCAGCCTTCAGACACATGGCTTTCCTCCTAGGCATGTTTCTGGATAAGTTTTCTTTTTTCCTACTCTTTTCCCCACCTCCCAAACCTTTCTGCCATTCTTTTACGTCAGGTAATAGAAAATAATTTAAATAATTAACTTAATATGTTCATATCTACAGGTAACCTCTAAAGTCTTTTACATTCCACTCTGAAATGTACTTTTAAAGTCTTCTTTCTGGTTCATACACTTGGTGTTTCTTCCTATTACCTATGGCATTAAATTTTAATTAATATTTATCTCAATGCTCTATCTAAATGTGATTACTACATAAAAGTTTGGGGAAAAAAGTGTAAGCATGACATTGATAGCATGTATAAGTCTTTACTTTCAAAATATTTTTTTAGATAAAACTGTTTGACTTTTAGCAACAACGATACTACCAGCTGTCATTTACTGAGTCCCTTCACTACTCTAGGTGTTATGATGGATACTTTATATAAAGCAAGCAGCAATGTGCATTTATTCAGTGGGAAAAGATCTATACTACAGGCTGCTCTTTGTTTACAGAATGAATAGTTGGAATGGTTCAATAATTGGAAATTATTTGATTTTGAAATTTTTAAAAATAGTCATTTGCACTTAGTACTCATCATATGATTATAGAGTAACTTAAATATTATACATACAAATAGATTGAAAAGAAATTTTAAGAATTTGGTAAAGTCCATAGAATAATTGAGAGTTAAAAACAACTGACTTTTTTTATTTGTATGAGAGTAACTTTTAGATTTGTAATTACCCTATTAAAAAAAGTTTCAATATTTGATTCACTCACTTCATATAATTATCGATATTTTGTTTTAAAACAGAAATAAAAATAGGCATTTAATGTCAGCCACTCTCACTCCCCATATCTTCTCCCTCTGTCCTCTGTTTCTCAGCTCATTATGGCTGTGATATATGACCCCTCCTCTTCCCTATGAGCTATAGGTTCAGTCTGTAGCTGTTTAGTCAATCCTGACGGCAGTAAGCAAGATTATCAACAGCATCAGACCCCCATGCTCTGGAGTTCAGCATAGTTAGCCAAAGATCCCTAGTTGGGATCTGGGAGCCCACCTATGACAGCTTTGCTCCTTGAGCCTCCTTAGTGACTTCTGAGTAGCCATGTGTGCCCCCAAGTTGCAATATTCCCTTCTCATTCTTGCCCCCAGCTTAGATAGGATTGAGAGTCTGCCATGGTCTCTGCCTCTAAGTTCAGCTTGATTATCCAACTTAGTACTCTCGTAGTCTTGCCTTGAATATCCACTGACGTCCTATAGCTGCCATGGACACACATTCTTAATTACCATTACTTGCCTAACGCCTGAGTACTGCCTCTATTATAAGTTCCCCAATACTAAATTATTCCCTTATAATCAGAAAATCAAGCCCAATGAGTGCATGTAACATGTTAAGGTTAAGTTGCTAGAAAACTCAACTTTAGAGAAAAGATTTACCAAGAATTATTTCTGTAGGAATCAAGGTAATTGGTACAGCTATATTCCAGATCTCTATCATCTACATGTTTTATTCCAGCAATTCTCTCCCCAAACCTTTCAATAACTTTAAAAAGACGTTACACACACAAGAAAAAATTCTTACATTAAAAACATTGATTCTAGGCTTGGAAGAAGAATTACAAGTTCACTCTAAGTTGTCGAACCAAAGGGAAGTGTAAGTGTCATGTACACCCCTCTCTGCAACCACATCTATATCAAAGGCTCAATGAAGATAGAAAGTGAAGGAACGTAGTTTGTAGATTGACTAAAGTTTTGCCTTTTCTTTATCTTTTTGTGAGAAACGAAGGAAGACATGATCTATTCACTGATTTCGTCTAGGGATCTTTGTGTCAAGAATCTCTTGGCATCAGGAATCACGTGGGGTTTTTGCCAGGAAAGTTTTCACAAAAATTATCAACGGCTAAATATGATAATTTATAGTGAAATATGTCTTATATAAATGAGCAACATAAATGCAGAAAGACAACCGAAGAGTTCATGTATAACACAGATCTCACATGCTGATTGTTGCCTCAATCACAACTGTCCTCAGAACACTGTTGGGGAACAGGGTCTTGCCTGCCTTATGTGGTAAAATCAGGGCACACAGTAAGATCACTTTCTCAGCCTCTGTTAACAGATCTTATGCCAGCTCACTAGTCCTTTGCTTCTCCACTCACCCCTGGAATATCATACACTTATAACTGATTCTTGCAATATGACACGGGATTAAACCTCAGAAGCAGCACTTGTGCTTCAGGAATTTCAGTTTTAGTAGTATAGTCACATTACCTGAAAGGTACTTTTTACTTCCTTCCAATACAAGGGTCCACAGAAGTATAATAGTGCATGCTTTGCCATGAGTAAGAAAGTCCTTTGTCTCTGACCCAGGAGTCTCATAACTTCTGCCTTCATCCATGGAACAGTAATCCATGAAATTCCATCCATGAAATGCCAGTCGGCTAGAGCCAGGTCTGGAACTCAAGCTGAATGACTTTATATGGCTAATTCTAAGAGTTCTGCTAAAGAACTCTTTACTAGAGTTCTATAGATGCTATAGATGAAAAGCATCTAGAGGCTATAGATGAAATTAGGGGACATCCATAGATGTAGCTACTCCTTCACCTCATTTGCACTGCCATGACCTCGATTCACACATTCATCATCTCGCATCTCAACTACCATAGTAATCTTCCACCTGGTCTACCAGTTGGCAGTTTCATCCTAAGAATTTACTTATTTCACCCTAAGAAATTACTTATCGACATATGGCTCACATGATCTTTATAATCAACTGATCTAAAATTCTCAAAGGTTCCTAATGTCTCCTGGATGAAGTTCAAACTTATGAGCCTGGCATTCAAGCCTTCTACGGTTTGTTCTTGCCTACATATCCAATTTAGCTTTGCACTATATACCATTTTACCAATTTATGCTTTAAATAGTTGTTACTTCTGTCTGAAATGCATTTTTTTCCCATGGAAATTTCTTCAAAAATATTATAGTCTATGGATTCAGGGTATCTCAATTCCATTACAATTTTTTAGGATCTGTTAATATGCAAGATTCTATCCTGGACATTGAAAGAGAGAAAAAAAATGTACAACCCTCCATGATGGACAGTATAATTTATAGTCTCTTTCTGAAAAACATTTTAAATTGGAGTCCTCAATGTGTCAGATCTATAACATCCTCCTTTGCAGCAACTTGCTTAGGTAGTTTGGTGTTTCACGGACACTTTAGATATCCCTAACAACAACATATTTGATTGCAATGCTTATCTCTTTAGGCTTACCTCCTTTATCCACAGCTTAGCTATCTATGTGCACACAGCTGTCTTTAAAGTATTTCCTCATAAAATAATTTACTCCTCTTCTCTCTTCTTAACTGAGTGTTACAGAAGAATAATTATTTGCAGATAAGAAGGAAACTTGACCTTTATCCCAGAAGTCTCCTACTCTTCAGAAATATAACTAAGAATGTTTTCCCCAATTGACCATTCTCTACTTATTCAAGCGCTGACAAAGCGCTCCAATAGTTCTTCTTGCTACTGCCATTAGCTTCTGAGTAGAAATTATCAAAAAGCAGAAGATGTTTAGTGAAAAAGCACAAAACTTTAATTTGAGGTCTACAGTATTATTTTTGATAAATAACAGCCTCAACTTCCCTCTGTATAATCTTGGTACCTTCAACAAGCTAAAAAAACAAAAATGCTTGGATCAAAAAGCATTAAGAGTAAAAGAAGAATACTTTATAATACTAAAGATTATCATCCACAACATATAACAGTTACAGAGCAAATTTTATAAAGCAGAAACCATAAAGATGAGAGGAAAACAGACAAAAACAAAACAAACCAAAAAAACCATTTGGAGACTTTAACACACTGCTCTCAATACAAGAAAATCAAGAAAAAGAATTAACAAGTATATCACAGACACGACATAATCAACAAGGAAGACCTCATAGGTATGTATCAAAATCTGTAAACCATTAATAGAATATACATCACCTTTTCAAATGCACATGGGATATTCACAAAAAAGATTCTTCAGGCCACAAAGAAGATCTTAATAATCCAAGGAATAGAAATAATAAAAACAGCATTCTCTGCCTACATGAAGCAAAATCAGATATTAATTTAAAACAATCAAAAGAAAACAGGTCCTTCTTCTTGGAAATTTAAAACACACACACACACACACAAATTACTCCTTAATCAAAGGAGAAATACAAAATTTAAACACAATATATCAGAAATTTCAGGATACAGCTAAAGTAGTTATCATAACAATAAAATTAAAATATATCAATTAAATATCTAATTCCTAAAGCTAGTAAACCAAGGAAAAGTAGAAAAAACTGACAATATTAAAAACAAAAATTAATGAATAAGAAAACAAAGAACAGTAGAATTAATTAGGAAATGTAAAAAATAGTTTTTTTGAAAAAATCAACAAAGAAAAGATACTAATTAAAATAAAGAAAAAGGAAGATAGCACAGATATACGTAATTAGAATTAACAATTAATAGCTATCAAAATAGGAGAATAGCATCTCATGGGAATTTCTACCCAATTTTTAAAGATCAGATAACCCAAATGCTACTTAAAATATCCCAGGGTATAAAAAAACAAGGTAAACTTACAAATTCATTTTGTAATTTGAGAAATATATTATAACCAACGAAGGAAAACACAGATCAATTTCACTTATGAATATTTATGACAATGACTTAAAAGAATAATTAGCAAAGAAAGCCCAAGAGCATATTAAAAAATTAGTCCACCATGACAAAATGAAGCTTATTCCAAGAATGCACAATGTATCAATATCAGGAAATCCATTCATATATTCCACCATATTAATAGTGTCTTACCTCATTCAGGCTGCTATGATAAACTACCATAGACTGGGTGGCTTAGAAACAACAGAAATTTATTTCTCACAGTTCTGGAGGCTCAGAAGTCTACGACCAAGGTGCTGGTAGATTCAGTGTCTGGTGAGAATCTGCCTCCTGGCTCACAGGTGGACTGTCTTATCACTGTGTCCTCATATGAAGGAAGGGGCAAGGGAGTTCTCCGAGATCTCTTTTATAAGGGCACTCATCCCATTCATGAGGGCTCCACCCTCATGACCCGATCACCTGTGAAAGGCCCCATCTCTTAACACTATCACAATGGGTGATAGAATTTCAACATATGAATCTTGAGGGGTCACAAATATTTAGTCTATAGCACAGAGTTAGGGAGAAAAATTATATGATCACCTCCAAAGATACAGAAAATACATTTGAAAATAATTCAATACCATTTATGTTAAAAAGCAAAAAGAAACCTCTGAACACAAAAAGAATTAGTGGCTATTTCCTTAATGTCAACATGATATACATATATATATATAATATATGTATGCACATACACACACACAGACACTCACATCTCAAAGCCAGCATCTTCCTTGATGGAGAAACGAAAGAACCTTCTTGCTAAAGTCAGGAACAAGGAAAGGATGCTAATTATCTCCATGATTATTGAGCATTATGTTAGAAATGTTAGACACTGCAATGGACTAGAGAAAACAATTAGAAATATAAGAACTGGAAAGGAAAAAGGTGTAAAATGTTCTCTAATAAACATGATATGATTAAATATCTAGAAAATCCAAAGAAACAATTGGAGAAATATAACCAAGTAAGAGAATTTCCTTCTCCATCCCTATCTTGTTCCTATTGTGGACTTACATGTGTTTTTGGCACGCCCATTCAAGTTCAAAACAGTGGTGTCATAACAATAATATTAATTTCATTTGTGGCTTGACAATCTACTTTCCTCAATATTGTGCAGACCCCAACCCTATCTAAGCAGTCGCCTAATCATACAGATTTTGCCTCTGAAATGTCCTTCTCAGTCTCCCTTTTCTCCATCCCATTGTTGTCATTCTCAGTCACATACTCTCTCTCTATAACTTACAAATGGCTGTCAGTTTACTGATGCTACTCTTGTTTAATAATTTCTTGTGATATAAAGTCTCAACTCCTTGGCCTGGTTTTCTACAATAGGCCCTTAATTTACCTTTCTAGACTTATTTCTGCCTAATCCTTTCGGCATACATTATTTAGCTGGACCAGACTACTGGGTATCTCTTAGACACATCCGTATTTGTAGTTCAGTCTCTTTTGGAATAATCTTCCTAGACATCAAGATCTGTAACAAACAAGCATCCTTTCTCTAAGTCGTCCTATAACAAGAATACTTAACACCTCTTGTCTAGGCACTGTGCTAAATATTTTACAGATACTGCTTCGTCCCATGTCACCACAGAAGTGATTTCTTCCTCTTCTGACGTCCACAGCATTCTGTAACTTTCTTGGTATTCATGTTACACGTTTCAGATTTCTGGTTTTATTTTATTGACTCTACTAGTTTATAAACTTCCTGAGGGTCAAAAGTAATTAGCACACGTCTTTGTATCATTTGCAACACAGTAGGCATTCAATAAATATTTGCTTGTGGGAATTAATAAAAGAAACCTTAACTAAGGAGCTGGGAAGGCCTGTAGGGGGAGCACTCACACCCTGCCATACATGTTTGATTACAGGGAACAGGAAGAGACCACCGCCAGCACCTTCCCTAGGAAGTAAAATTCCTTTACTACAAGGAAGATTTCTCTCCCCAACCAGCAACAGCCTGGCCAATGCGAAGCCGGCTGCCGTCCTGAACTGTTACTTTCCCTTCAGGACAGCCCCTCCTCACTTACCTCCTTCGTTCTCTGGATTTGCCAGTGGTTTGCCATAACATGCACATCCTCAATTGCAATTCTTTTGGCTTTTCCCAAATAAACTCATTTTGAGGGTAAACTAATAGGAGAATTTGCTTTTTAAGTTAACATGCTTTGTTGAATAAACTGTGGCTGCCTGGACTATAAAAATTTAGGTTTCAAACGCAACTCAGGATCTCTCTTTAGTTCAGTTTATTCATTTTTCATTATTGGGCTCTATTCCAACTTAGCCTCATTAACGCCGTACTCTCAAAGGCTAGAACTGTACCTGGCACATAGTAGGCACTTAGTGACAATCCTAAATGTATTGCTGTATGAAAATTAATTGAATGCTAATGAATAAAGCAAAGAAAAAAGGGCTCAACCATGGACAATGTAAACCAGCATCAGGGTCAGATCAACATTTTCTGGTTCGCATCTATCATATACCAGCTCAAGTCTTCTAGACCTCTTTTGATTTGCGGATGCAAAGTTTTTAAAAAAAATTAATTTCAGCGGATTACTGGACCCTCTGAATCCCATTTTTATAATTACAAAAATCCCCAGCGGTGAAAGGAACAAACGTGTCGGCAGACTGTATATTTAAAGTCAGGGACTGGCAGTCTGAACCCCGAGGCCCTTTATGGCCATTATATATTAATAGCTCGGTGATTTTAAATTCTTATACATAGTGCTGTACAGCAATTCCACAGCAATCTCCTTTGATCCTAAGTACCCGGTGAGGTTATCCTTTTAGTTATGGGAAATACCATGTTAAAATGCAAACATTGAGAACTGGTAGCATCAACCCTTATCGTCTAAAACAGCTTTAGCTGCCCCTGGAAGGCAAAGCATTAATAGGAACTGGACTCAAGTTGGACGTGGAAAGGAAAGGAAAGGCGGACTGCTCTTAGGGACCCGAGCGGCCTCTTTTCCTCCCTCTCCCCACACCCTCCACAGAAACCTAAAGTGCTAACTTTGACTGGTTTGACAAAGGGGAGGATTCGGCGTTTTGCAAAGTGCTGCTTCCAAACGTGACACGTCAGGACACGCCCCAAACTACCTTGCCTTGCCGCGGGGGTTAAGGTTAAATCAATGAAACACCAGCAATCACGAAGCCGCAGTTTCAGAACATCCGACTCAGGGACGGAGAAAGAGACGCGGGCGAGCCAAGGGGTCGAAGGAGGGAAAGCGGGGATGGCGGGGGGCGGGTCTTCCGTGGAGCAGCCCCGCCCCCTCCCTTGCTCGTCGCTGATTGGCGGCGGCGACAGGCCGCGGGAGGCGGGGCGGGCCCGCGCGCGGCTCGGCTCCCCTGTCTGCGCGGGCTGGCCCGCCCGGTGGGCGTGTCCCCGGAGGCGGGCGCGCGCGCGCTCGCTCACGTCGGAGGACCGGAAAGGAGGCGGGGCCGCGGCGGGGCGCGCTCCCGGAACGCGCGCGGCGCAGGAGGCGCGGGTCGCAGGGAGCCGGTCCGCGGCCGGAGCGGGTCCCCGGGGTGCGTGCGGAGCAGGGCTCTCGGGGAGACGGGCGCCATGAACACGGTGCTGTCGCGGGCGAACTCGCTGTTCGCCTTCTCGCTGAGCGTGATGGCGGCGCTCACCTTCGGCTGCTTCATCACCACCGCCTTCAAAGACAGGAGCGTGCCGGTGCGGCTGCACGTCTCGCGGATCATGCTGTGAGTGCGGCCGAGCCGGGCCCGCGGGGCAGGGCGCCGGGGCCGGGCCGGGGTGGGCGCGGGGGCCGCGGGCGGGGCGTCGGCGCCGCCCGGGGTCCCCACCTGAGCGGCCGTCGCCCCCGAGGGCGGACGTTCGGGGGGACCGCTCTGGCTTCCCCTCGGACTCCCGGCGTCCTCGGCGAACTCCCGGGCTTGCTCTTAAATGTTCATTCGGAGCGGTCCTCGGTCGCCGCTCGCTTCCTTCCTGTTCCTCACTTCCCTCCGCCCACGCCGGCCAATGAGGGAGCAACACACCAGCACAGCCGCGCCGCCGCCGCCGCCTCCGGGCTGGCCTCCGTGCTTCCCGCGGTGGCTCCTGGGGGCCGCTCGCAGCCTGAGTTCGTGCCCCCGGCTTGACATCCCCTCTCCCGTTTTTGTCTTCCCTCCTCCCCTGGGGCCGTGAATGCTCGCAGCTGCTTTGAAGTTGGCAGGAGCTGTTGGGAGAGCATCGAACATCCCAGCTCTCAGCTCCAGCGTGGTTTTTATTTTTCAAGAGCCAGTCGCTCGAATAAATATGCGAGATGCCAAAAATGGCATTTCGGAATGACATTGTCCTTTGGCTGATGCCTGTTTTTTTTTTTTTTTTCCTTGATAATTTTTACTCTCGGGCACTTTTTTCTTTGAGACGTAGCCTTTTTAAAATTTGGTTCTCCGATCTTTTCCTCCATCCCATCTTCCAACAAGTCCTGTCACCTTCTTCCACCTTAGTGTTGGTTCGTTCTTTGTCAGAATCGCCAACCATCCTGTCATTTAATAGCTAACCCCCTCCTTTTTTTTGGCCATGTTGATGTTTGTTAGACACTATTTTTTAGATTCAAATAGACCCCGGGTGGAAGTCAGCGCTGCCGCTGTCAAGTCCATGAGGGTCTCGAAGAGCTTGGCGCAGAGTAAACGCCGAACAAACAACCGTTAGCTGCTGCTGCTGTTAATCTTGAGCAAGTTTCTTACCATTTTGGGGCGTTAATTTCCTTTTGTCTAAAATGGAAGTAATACCCAACTCGTAGGCTGTTCTGGGGATTATTTGAGATAATTGTGAAACCTGGACCTCACCTGGTGGACCTGACACGTAGTAGGCTGTCAATCAGTAGCAGTTACCATTTTATCTTAGTTTTCCACACCACCTTGTAGTCATCTGTAACTTTCTTCTGCTCCTTCTTCCAGATCTCTCGATAGCAAGTATTTACACTTTGAGCGTTTTTCTCTCCCTCCTGGGTTTTGTTAGGAATTCTCTGAGGTTTAGGAAAGTAGCTGAAGACCTGCTTTTATGTTGGATTCGAATGTTGATCCTGTTTTCACACTTCACATGTTTCTCTGATTTTTCCTTGTTTCTTTGGGCGATTGCGCTCTGACCTGTGCACACAACTAGAGCCTGCCTTGCACGTTATCTGAGGAATGATGTGAATTCTGTGTGCTGTTATGTTTGAAGGATGGTAAAACTTTTATCTTTCCTTCTAGAAAAAATGTCGAAGACTTCACCGGACCCAGAGAAAGAAGTGATCTGGGATTCATTACGTTTGATATAACTGCTGATATCCTTTAAGAAAATATTTCATTGCTTTGTCTGTAGTTGGATAATAATATTCGTCTTGTTTAGTGATTTGGGGGACAATGAGGCTGACTCTCCCCTGAATCAACCAGGCCTTGCAGATTTCTATACCTATCAGTAAAATAGTGTTAATACATCCTCATTCACCCCTCCAGAAAACTTAGAGATTCATGAGTTATTATGTGAACATACTTTAAATTCTTCACAGAAATATTAAATAGATGGAAAGCTTCAAGGGACTTTGAATCTGTATTTAGGAAAGAAAAAATGAAATTAGATCATTTAGGTTAAGGAAGGAAGAATGTTACCAGTGCTCATCCTACGTAGATGGAATATTTCACGTACAATCCCAAAGAATATGTCTGTGTTTTTTGATAGCAGAGAGAAACATATATTAAAAAACTGACTTGGATCTGTTAAGGTTCAGAAGGTCATTATCAAAGTGATTATTGGTAGGCCATATTAGCATTTTGTCATAGTTCTTTTTATAAGTACTTTTATAATAAGACATCTTAGCAATTAAAAGAGTTACTTTAAAATGGGGATGACTTAAATATTTTCTCTTTGAATTTCCACCTTTTGACAGCTCTGATCATTTTGGCCAGTTTAATCTTCTTTTAGGGTCTTAGATTAATATCTTGGTAGCATTGTTCCCTGCCACTTCTAGCCTGATTTCACCTGCCTTTTGAAAGACCCCAGGATTCACGTTGGTTATGGAGATTGAAGTGTCTGAATTTGTGTAAAGCAACTGTCTGAACAGTTGAAGCAGATCGTGGCCATGGGGAGTTTACCTGCCCCTTTCCTACGATGGAATTACTTTTAACTTGATTTTTTAGAAATAAGTTACTGGGTTTAGAAGTGGAGTAGGAATTAGTTCTAGAGTCACTTATTAAGGAAATAGAGTACACCACCAGAAAACTCCTATGCTAAACTTTGTGTCTGCTTTTAAATCTTCACATCGTTTTTTAAAAAATCTCCTCTAGGGGCCGGCTCCGTGGCCTAGTGGTTAGGTTCTCGCGGTCTGCTGCACTGGCCCAGGGTTCGGATCCTGGGCGCGGACATGACACCGCTCTTCAGGCCATGTTGAGGTGGCGTCCCACATCCCACAATTAGAAGGACCTGCAACTAAGATATACAACTATATACAGGGGGGGTTTTGGGAGATAAAGCAGGAAAAAAAAAAAAAAAGATTGGCAACAGTTGTTAGCCCAGGTGCCAGTTGTTAAAAAAACTCCTCTAGTAGGAGGGAGTTTGGATCTAGTGTGAAAGCAGGAACTTTGTGTATCTGGAGAATTGTAAGGATATTTCCTGATATCACAACTACTATATTTTATATTCTTAATCTCTTCATTTATAGTTTAGTCAGATTTTCTTAATGATGCCACCAAAACTTGAAATTGTTCTTAAAAAGAGCTTTCCTAGACGTCTCCATTCTCAAATAGTGATTCTTAGTGGATATGCATATCTAAAAGTGGCATGTCACGAAGGTGTTGCTATCAGTACGTAAACACGTATAATCAAATGACAACATTTACATATAATGCTTAATACAATACAACATTAACTCCATTAATTTCTCAGTGGCACCAGTATTGTAATTAATCTTGGTGAGTTTTTTGCACTCTGGTAAATTGATAAAACCAAATTAGTGTTCAGCTGCATATTTTTACCAAAGCACTTGGTGGATTGAGATATTTTGATCTCGAGTGGCATGTGTCCAAAAGCGACATGTACAGTTTAGTATGCTTGGTTTAATTATGTGCGCCTTGGTCACGTTGCATATCCTTAAATTCAGTTGTGATGATTGGTGATACTTTAGAACTGGGGTGGAATCATGTGCTTGAAATACAGTCCTCTTTCTTTTAGACTTAGGTAGTTGATGTTACAGAAAACTAAATTTTGTATTTATTTTTCTGTTAATCAAAGTATATCAGCCAGTAATGCTTGGAGGAGCAAGGGAGGATGCTGTAATCTCACTGATCAGTATCAGTATTGTTATGGATAATTAAGAGTAACATCTTTTTAAAAGTTGTGTGCTGCTTCATGATTTGTATATTCCTTAATTTGTTTACATCTAGAGAATATATTTGATTGGAATGTTAAGCAGTTGTTTCTTTATCTATCAGCAGAATATTCAACAAAAAATAATGTAAGTATTTATATACAAGTGTTTTGATAGATATTTAAAACCTCATTTTTTATGAAAGAGGATAAATTTTGTACATTCAAAATACCTGACTGGAGTAGTTTAATGAAAATCAGAAGCCTGTGGAGAAGTGGCTCTACCAAGACATTATCTCCTTTAATAGCCTGTCTTTTTTTCCTGTCTGTTTCTGTCACTCTTTAGCATTGTGGTCTTCAGAATGGAGTGCATGCAAGCTGATCCATAAGTATGTAAGGAAAACAATTAACAGCTACTGTTTCTTCTCTTAGGGTTCTAAGAAGAGTTTCCAGGTTTTTAGTTCCTTCAGCTTTTTACTTGATGTTAGCATGGAGTGTGGCAACTTCCAAACTCCTTACATGCCGTACTGGACACCGGAAGTCTATTTATATGTTTCTCAATTTAAAATAAAAGTTAAACTTTACTACTACTTGCTGTGTGGACTGACATCAAGACTCATAGTCAGTTCTTAATTCAGATGGGCACGTGCCTTCTACAACATGCAAATTCTCCAGAGGAAGAGGAGCAGTTCTCTAGGGCCACAGCTTGATCAGGCTACATGCATACATTCAATCAGTCATTTTCAGCATTTTGCAAAGTTTTGCAGAATATACCCAGTGAAGTGGATTGTATTATCTAGTTAAGATAATGCTAATGGTCCTAGCACATGTTAGCAGCAGGAAAATGGCAGAGTTGATATGTCTGTTCCTCTTTTGAGCCGCTCAGCCCCATTAAAGGATTAAAACAAAGAGAGAACCTAGATAGATCTAGATCTGATAAAAAGTTGGCTGAGGAAATTCAGCATTAGTCAAGAAGACTGTCTGAAATGCAAAGTTATATTCACTACTAAGGATGATATTATCTAATGATAATATATATTATGTACATAATTTGTAGATAAAGATACGTATTTTGGGATTTGTGCTCAAAATTTTAATTCATGATCAAAAACCTTAGGAGACCATTTGCAATGATGAGATCAGAAAGGATGTTGCTGCGCTGAGTATACCAGGAAATGGGGAGGCGGTGGTGTCGCTGCTCACTCAGCTGTAGTACCCTTTAAGCTAAAATATTCTGTCTCCACGGCTACGGCTAGAGAGATAGACAGCAAGATATTTGAGTCAACAAAATTTGTGACCTATGTTCTTACCCAGATACGTAATCAAAAGCTGTAAAGATAACTAATTTTTTAATCATCTCTTATTTTAAAATCCATCTAAATATTTATATTTTTCTTTTTATAATACATGATGTGAGCTGTTTTGATAGTCTTATTAAGCTGTGTTTCTGCAATTAATTAATATCTGTCTATTGAGACATATTTTTCTTTGTTTTGGAGTTGTATGGGATTCACCAATTTCAGTACTTAAAGTAGTCTTTTTAATCATAAATAAGGGTTTATCAGAAGTTTTATAATTAAAAGCTATTAAACTATTGGGTTAAAACCTATTAAAACTATTAGTTTGTAATTGAAATTTATTAATCCACTCTGATTTAGAGCTTTTGTTGCAGTTAGAGTAAGGGTTAAGCTATATAGAATATTGCAAAGACAGAAATCTCCTAAAAGTGTAAGGTGGATGATTCTGATAAGTGAATTAAAATATGAAGGTGAACTCTGGAGTTAAAGTGTGCTTCCTGTTGTTTTCACTTGAGTCACCCTGTGTTTGTCATCAGCATAGCCTGGAGGTCTTATAGTTAGAGGTGAGTCTGCTCTTGTCTTGTATTTGAACTGTATTCATTTTCAAGGGATGACAAATTTATCCGTTGATTGGTTTGATTAGTTAATTGGAATTTTATCACTTCCATTCACTGTACATTTATTTGAGCATATGTTTTCTGCCAGGTATTAGGCACTAGGAATATTGAGTTGAATAAGTTTTATCCCTGCCCTTAAGAATCAACAAAATGTTAAAAGGAACAGATAGAAAAAATCATGCTGAAGATGAGTAACAACCGTAAACACATTCTACAGGCCTCAGCAAATTCCCCAAATAACTATGACATCTTGGTGACGGTATACCTAAATTATAGTCATCATTGTCAGTCAGAACCAGCGTGACCAGTAAGTGAACACAGTTTGGGATTTGATAGGTTCTTGCTTTGGTGAATGAATATACATAAAAAGATTTCACTCTGGCATGGCTTTGATTCTGTGGTCTTCAGTCTTGATGTTTCTTTTCTTTTTTTTTTTTTTTTTTTTTT